>NC_090819.1:110933376-111245259 GCF_000390325.3 Nicotiana tomentosiformis | reverse complement strand
TAATTCACTTATCTATAAACCACGCACAAATTCAACTGTATTGTTTTACGGATAAAACTCTTATCTTGACAATACAAAAAGGTCCTCCATAAACCCCGATCATATCATCGACGTAGAAGAGAAATGCTATGCTAAAGAAAAAAATAAGAGATGTATGTTATATACTGCGTGCCTCGTGGTAATCCGAATCTTAAAAGGAGAAATTACCAACTACTCAGCTAGCTTTTGATACAGATTCACTTTTTTCATAAAGTAATCAACAGCTTCAGAAGATGATTCTACCTGTTAAAATAAAGTAATCAACAGTTTCAGAAGATGATTCTACCTGTTAAAAATGTCACTCTCTCCATTCCAAAAATATTGATTTAGTTTGACTTGGTACAAACTCTAATAAAGAAGGAAAGACTTTTGAAAAATATGATCTTAAATAAGTCATAATATTTGTGTGGTTATAACTTTTGAAACTTGTGATCTGAAACCTGGCATAACATTTGTATGACTATAAGTACTTTATATTAAAAAAATATTAAAAGATATCAATCTTTTTGTAACAGACTAATAAGAAAATAATGTCAATCTTTAAAAAAAAAAAAAAAGACAATGAGTAAATATTTGGGAAAAATGGAAAAAAATCAGTATTAGGAATCAGTTCCATGAAGCCACGTTCTTGAGAACGTTTTTCAGCGTGGTGACCAAATCCGGAGAAAAGGACATGTAAGAGAACTTCTTACCACGAATCTCAAAAGCTTCCACTCCACTAGGCCATGGCGCTTAGTAGATTAGTACCCCCTTTACTTAACTGAAATGCATATTTATAAATCAATTTCACTCTCAAACTAATCTTATCTGTATCGTTCCAATTTTATTGGATGTCCCAAATCGGAAACAACCTCTCTGTCTTTATAGAATAAGAATAAAGTTGTGTAACACATATGAGATTAAACTGAATTTGTTGTGTTGTTATACTCTCAAACTAATTATAGTTAATTATATAAAAATAATTTCATTACTACTTCCTCCGCTTCAATTGATATTTAGCTGATTTTATTTTCAGTTTGTTTTAAATGAAAATGATTCCCTTTCAGAATTTGAAGACAATTTAATTTAATAGCCCTATTTTACATTTGATAAGAAACCTTTATAATCACACAAATATTAAGATGTATTAATAAAGTTTCAAAAAATATAAATTTATACAAATGTTATGATATGTTTAATAAAATAATTTTTTTTTTTTTAATTCGTGCCTAGTGTAATAGGAATTGATGGAGTAACATATGGAGTATTTAAATTGGCACGTTGTAAAAAAATTCAATTTTTGATATGAGTGTACATATGCACATATATGCTGATTATAGATATAGTGGACCAGTACAGTAACTATCTGAAAAGAGTAACGAAGGAAACAAGAATGCTGGTGTGGGATGTATTGGGTGTGGGGATGGTGACAATGACAGGTAAAAAGAAAGAATAAACGAAAATACAAAAACCCCAAAAAAGCAAAGAGTGTGATGTGTATGTACGTTTGTGTTTCTTCCTCTTTGCTCTCTTTCTTTCAACTACTCTTCTTTCATTATAGATAGAGATATTTCATCTCCTTCAACTCAAGGCTTTGACCCTTTTCTCTTTCACTTTTCCCTCTTATGTCCTCAGAGTTCTGCTCGGTAAGCTCTATTTGCATCCTTTAACTTTTTAATTAAAACTTATACCGTTCTTTTTCTTTCTTTTGTGAACTGTTGATATATGTTATTTTACCTACGGATGATTTGAGACTGCAGGTTTTATGGGATTCTCCATTTTCTTTATGATTTAATTTTGCACTTAAATTTGGATTGTTCTGTGTCATTGACTTGCTTTGAATTTTGGGTCTTAGTTTATCTGAAGTGGGTTGTAATCTGTTTGTCAGGAACTTGTTTTTCGAATATACTAATAGTTGAATTCTTGCTGAATTGCATCGCCTATTCGTGTGATTTATCTAAAAAGATTAGTTTTTTTTTTGTTAATGCTGTTCATTAAGCACTTCTTCATTTTAAAAAGTGATTTTGAATTATTACTGAAACATCTGTAGCACTAGAATTATTGTACTTGAGATCCGAAACTGAAGAAACTAGACTGAATAAACATTTTTCTCAACTGAAATCAGAAAATTTTATGGAACCTGTCGGGGAATGTGTGTTTTTATTTTATTTTTTAAACTAGTCAACTTGGAAAAATAAATTAGTGAATTCTTGGAAAAATCTATTATAATTTTATTACTAATTTTATAAATCAATATTTTTTTGAATAGCTTCAACTCTCTTCGAATAATCAATTTTACAATATTTTTTTCTTTTCCTCTTTCTTTATTTCTTTCCACTTCATCATACCATAGTAATAAATCTTCTAAAACAGTTGGTCTCTAATCTCAACTAAAACACTTCTTTTCTCCAAAGGAATGTATGTATATGTATATATATATATATATATTAAAAAATTGGAGAGAAGAGATGAACAGAGTGAAAAAAATTAAAAAATTTTTAAAAAAAGAAAAAGGTAATATCACTTCATAATTTTGATAAAATATACCATATTTTAAAAAATTGGAGAGAAGAGATGAACAAAGTGAAAAAATTATTTTTTTAAAAAAAGAAGAGTATATTAAGGGATAATATCAGTTTATAATTTTGATAAAATATTAACAATACAAGTTTATAGATTAAGAGAGAGTACCGAGTAGGGTCCGTCTCTTCAAATATTATCAGAAAAAGCATACTTCCCTTAGTTAAGCACTATTGTCTCATGATTAGTGAAAAGTTCTTAGTAGTTTTTCATGGTGTATATCAAAAGGCTTTGCAAATTCACAAGCCCTTCATACGCGACTTTAAATCTACTTTAGGTAAAGGAAGAAAGAACCAAACTAATTAGTGATGTTTGAGCAAAAAGAAAAAAGAAAAAAGAGTTTTATCACTTGTCTATTCCCCTCAATTAACCACAATTGTTTGATCCTTAATATTCAAAAATTAAAGATAAAGTGTGGAAATTTTAAGAATTAAAAAAAAAGCCACAAAACCAAAAGTTTTTACAGATTAGGTGAAAAAGTAGAAATATTTCTCTCTCTTTCCTTCTTTTTTTCTCTCTCTCTCCCCCTAACTTGTTACTTCCCCAAATATTAAGATAAACCCTCTCTTTTTTTCTCCTCCTAACTTGCCTTTATAACAAAATTCTGGAAACACTATACTATTTCATATAAATGCACACATTCATTCTATATACATATGACATCTCCATCACCTTCTTCTTCTTCTCAACTTTCATCCTCTTCATTGTTAGTAATCTTACCAAACAAAAAAATTCCCATTTGAGACAAATGTCAACTTCCTCATAATATTATACATATATCTTGCGTGATTTAAATAATTAATTAGCTGAAAAACATCATAAAGTACGAATAAGCATGTTAGAAAGGTCTGTAGAAAAAATATCTTAACAAATATAGATGTTATAAGGAAAAAATTACAAATCAAATGTATAAGAAAAAAGTAAATTTGAAAAAATAGAATAGAAAAGCAAATTCAAATAAATAAATAAAAACATATCATATATATATATATATATATATTTATTTTTTTTTATTTTTATTTTTTATTTTTTATGATACCATTGATATCGAGGAATAGCTCTCTCAATCAAAGTTAATAAAAATTATGTGAAGTCTTCTCACCTTTCTTTTAATATTTAAATGTTCTTCACAAATAAATGTTAATACTATGATAGTCTTACCTCTTCAACTTTATCTCTTGTAATCTTTCCATCTATGTTGCTATTCGCCCTACAAATATCATACATTATAGAAGAAGAAACATAAGGAAGAGATCCTAAAAGACATTACATATTAACCTAAAAGGCATCGTTCCAACAGTTTGTTTAGACTTGGCGATGGTCCACATGGCGGTATAGTCTTCATCAACTTGTTGTTCTTCGCAGAATGTGCTATTTTATATATGGAGATAAGTTTACCACTTTGATAGTTTTCTTTGCTGGGAAAATTACGACTTCCAATATGTATAAGATATGGAAGCGCAATGGTAATCCTCGAGCAAATATATCTTTGGCCGGTTACGATGGCGTGAAAATTCAGCCTCTCTGGCTGATTCTTTGAATCATAGGTTTTCTAAAGAGGTAATAATAGACGTTGTCGTGACGGAAAAAAGAAAAAAAAAATAGGAAGAGAGAATCTGGCTTCTGAAGTGTGAACGTCGGGAGAAGCAATATCTATGAAGATATCTTGGTTCCAGTATATGCATCAAATTCTCGCAATATTGGATACTATGTGAAAGCATATATGAAAAAAATTTAAGATGTGTGAACGCTACAAACTTTTGAGTTTTTGCTACTTAACCATTTTCAAGTAATAAATGAAACGGTTTGAATGTAAGAAAGCTTTGGCTTCCTTTTTATTTTTCTTCAAGAAACCGTACGTTTGTTGTTTCGTTTCCGTAACCATTACGTTCTTACAATAAGGGTACGTAGGATCTGTAAGGGTTTGTATGATGAGATAAATAAAAAAAGTAAGAGAAAAAAATCAAAAAAATGAGAAAAAAGATAAATGTAATTTCTAGTTTGTAAGAGATGCCACATCACCTATGTTAGGCCCTGCTTTATATTAATATATAGATACTTGCTTTGTGCTTCTAATTATATCTTACTTCATTTTGTGCTTTTAATTATATATTGGTCCTTTTACACCTCAGGGCTTTGTTCAACGGCTAAGGTAGTAGTATATCGTGAATGTGTGGTAGGCGCACATCACGAGTTTGAAACCTGGCTACTTAACGAAGTCCAGCATTTAAGTGGAGAAAGGTTAGAAGGGCTTCCCATTATCCTCAAGTTTCAAAGCTAAAACAGCGGATTCATGGTCTTAAAAAGACTTATATCCTAGTCCTTTTTTTCCTGATATTCTTGTTGTTAAGACCAAAGTTCTTTGAGGACTTTCAGGTTTCTTGTGAGTAAACTGTGCTAGGTGTACGACAACTTGGATAAAGTGGTGAATTATGTCTATAATTTTGAAGAGTATGCCATTTTTCACTTGAAGAATCGCTTGAAAAACTTGAATTTTAAGTGTGGTGTATGGTACTCTACCTTCACATACGCATGCAGTTTGTGTTCTGTTTTCGATGATCTCTGTTTTTTCAATTGCTATTTGCTTGTGCCTGACTTAGTTCTCTCTTAAAGCTCTTGGAGCCGATGACGACTGTTCATCTTTTATGCTATTTGTGATGCAGCCTTGAGTTACTGACTGCAGAGTTGAAACTGCTTGTAAGTCTATCATTGTTGAATATGTAATTGCTTTCTGAAAGGGCATGGATTGATTTGCTGCTGTTTTTTTTTTCTTTTTCGGGCTACTCTTCTGTTTCCCATCTTGGCTTTTTATTTCATTAAGAACATTCTGAAGACATGGGTTTTAGCTGCTGATACTTACTGCTCAGGTGTGATTTTGCTATTCAATACTATGTCACTCTTAGTGTATCCTCCACAAAGAAGTGACGTGTGTGATTTCCAAAATTTTGGTGACAGGAGTTGGAATTCAGCTGGCTGTCTCTCCAACATGAGTATATGTCACTCTTGCATTAAAGACCTAAACTGATTTGGGCAATTTATACGACGCATATGATATGGACGACAGTGGCCATCATGAGAATGGAAGGCATAAACCACCTCAGGGCCAGGTGAGTTGTAGCAGTCATAGTTAATTATGCTCAAGTCTAGTTTCTTGACTTAGGATATTTCTAGTACAAAAGATGTTTCACAGAACCTTTAATCTGAACAGTAGATTATGCTGTAAAATGAAGTCTTTTATTACCAACATTTGCTCTGGTGATATACGCTGCGTTTTTCTGCACTTCAGTGGTTTTTGCAGCATCAGCCATCAATGAAGCAGATAATGGCTATCATGGCCGAAAGAGATGCTGCTATTCAAGAGAGGAACTTGGCTCTTTCTGAAAAAAGGGCTACCTTGGCAGAGCGAGACATGGCCATCTTGCAACGAGATTCGGCTATAGCAGAACGAAATAGTGCCATAATGGAGCGGGACAATGCCATTGCCACTCTTCAGTATCAAGAGAACTCAATGAACAGTGGTAACATGTCTCCTTGTCCGCCCGGATGTCAAATTGCACGCGAACTGAAACACATGCACCATCCACAACAGCATGTACATCATCAGCCACAGTTGGGAGAACCTACATTTAACCACAGCGATATGCACATGAACGAGTCATCCATACAGTCACCAGCTGCTCCGGAGCCCACAAAATCCCGTAGGAACAAAAGATCCAAGGAGGCAAAGCTAGTGACATCTTCTAAAAAGACTTCAAAGCCATCAAAGAAAGTGAAAAAGGAAGGTGAAGACCTTAACAAGTCAATGCTTGACGAATCGCAGGAGTGGAATGGCGCCCAAGAGATGGGTGGTGGAAATGATGATGTTAATAGGCAGTTGGGTGTGACAAAGACGGATTGGAAGGATCAGGACCTGGGGCTCAACCAGGTTTCTTTTGACGAATCAACCATGCCAGTCCCTGTTTGTTCCTGCACTGGAGTTTTAAGGCCTTGCTACAAATGGGGAAATGGAGGTTGGCAATCTTCATGTTGTACAAACAATTTGTCAATGTATCCATTACCAACGCTTCCTAACAAGCGACATGCTAGAATTGGTGGTCGGAAAATGAGTGGGAGTGCATTCACCAAGCTGCTTAGCCGCCTGGCAGCTGAAGGCTACGATCTATCAAATCCAGTTGATCTTAAGGACAACTGGGCAAAGCATGGGACAAACCGCTACATCACCATCAAGTAATGCTTCTAACATTATTCATTCGATAAGATATCTACAAATTTGGGAGGATATGTAGAAAGCAATTACATACTATCACATCTTTGGTTATCATGTGTTTCATTGTCGATGGAGAATCGACTTCTAATAGTATCACGGATTCAAAGTGGTTTAATCTATCAAGATTATTCAAGGATAAGTAATGAGTGTTGGTGTACGTTGACAGTCAGCAGACAACTAGTCAAATACACGATGAGTTTTCACAATCAAAGGTGGAGATCATATTGTACAAATAGGGCATAGACAAATTTTAGTATATAAGTTGTTGAATTCTCTTAACATATAGGATTTCTCTACTATATAGCGAAATTGCTCTAGATCATAAGTTCAAATATCATGTGTGTTATTCTTGTTTATTTATTTAAAAATTTAAATTCAGGAACAACTATGACAATACACAAAATAACGTCAGACAAAAATCTTTGTCTAGTCTTACTCTTTACATAATTCGGAAGTAAGATGACCTAAATCATGCTAGAAGTAATATCGTATGTACGTGTACATTGTACACAGACAGCTGATCGTGCACATCGCGATCTCGTATGCAGAGAGATTCAGTTAGAGAATCATAAAATTAAATACGTCGACTTTTACGCTCCAAATCCCGCTATCCTTTTTTTTAAAGTCAACAAATATTTATTAAACAATCAAGCTAAAACAGAGTTATATCACGAAAACATCCCGCTATTTCTTTATGTAGGAATTACAAGTGTCTAAGTATCAGAATGATAAGAGAATAAATTTTAAAATATTGAGTAAAATTAACTTAGTTTAACTCATAAGAACCGAAAAATGACAACATTTTCCCACAAGAAGTATGCTCTAGAGTACTTCCAAAAGTTCGGACATTTCCCCAAAAAAATACTCTAAAAATTTTCAGACTCAATTCTCAATTTTCTCTTTCTCTCTTCCTTTCCCCGATTGCGCAAATGTAATTAGAACAACTTTGTGAGTTGAGGCCGGCATTGAATAGAGGGCGATTGCTGAAATGCAAATGAAATTGAAGTATTCGGACTTTCCTATATGAATCCAAAGTCAGACAAGAAAATCTCTTGTTGTCCCTTTCGCATAACTTCGTGCCTGCACTTACTCAGATAGCGAAAGGAACAGAGAACATCTTCTCCCACCTCGACCCCCCACCCACCCCTGTCATTTTATGCAATCCAAAGTTTTTTGTCTTTTATCTTCTTGTCTTTCTTTATAATTCAACCGTAATCACCGCTATTTTCAGCGGGAAAAATTCTGCTTACCATGTTCCAATTATTTTTTGACCTTTCACTTTATTAACGATGTTGTGTCATAACGTTGGGGAGTAGCTTCTGAATGAACAAAATCCAGGTACTACATTTTTTTTCCTTATTTTAAGTTATTGAATCTTGTACTTTGTCTTTCTTATCTTGTTCAGCTATTTGTCTGTGATGAAAAACAGTTGTTGGCATGAATTTGGGTTTAGTAAATTTTCGTAATTGAATTGCTCTTAAGAGCAAGCAGGCCGAAGGCTTTAGGGGTTTTCAAGTACTAGGCCTGTTTTGTGCAGGTGAGAGTGAGTATTATAATCTGATGGAAAGTGGTGAAGTTCTTTGATCATAAGATATACTAATTTAGAACTGCAAAATTTGAAGCTGCTCGATGTACTAGCCCCATAACGGAGTTAAATCCGATAGTGTTTTCAAACTTAGGAGAGGATTTCGATCGAGTTGTTTCCGAGTTGGTTGTTTTACTATTGTATTACTTGATTCTGATGGCTCAGCCTAATTCTAAGCCACACATTAGCCATAATTTTGGTGTGGGAGCTTCTCATACAAGGTCTTTATCTCAACCGAGTATTTTCTCAAACAATGGCCTTCCCCCATTGAGCCCGTTCCCTCATAGCGAGTCATCTTTGGCATCAGCCAACTCTAGTTTGAAGGACACATCGATGGAGGAAGTTGATGTTAGTTCTCGAGCTCCACCTTTTGTCTCCTCTTTCACAAGGGAAAACACATTTCGATGTAGTGATAGTCGTCCACCTAAGAAAGGGCATCGTCGCTCTAATAGTGATGTTCCGTTGGGACTTTCAGCTATGATTAAGTCTTCACCTCAGTTAGTGGCCATAAGTGGCCTGGGAGTTTTGGATGGAGCAACGCTGCTCGGAGATCCCTTGCGAAGGAAATCAGGGGGAGAGGTCGTGGACAAGTTGTCTTCGTACATGAATCTGGAAAACATGGAGGCATTGAACTCTTCTATTACTGAGGATAAAGTTAAGGATAGCATTTCCAGTCTCACAAAGTTAACTGGTGGCAACAACAGCAATAAAAAAGCAGAAAGTGTCTCGAAAGGAACTAGTATCAAGAGGAGTGCTGATGCAGATATTACTCGCTCCACCCGACATTTTAGGAGTCTTTCAATGGATAGTGCTGTTGGAAGTTTTCACTACGGTGATGAGTCACCAAAATTACCAACTTCCCTGGTAAACTGTCCGGGGAAGCTTTCATCAAGTAGTTCTGGAAATGATAACTCAGACAAGATCAATTTCGACTTAGGCAATGGTGAATTTAGTGAAGCTGAGATGAGAAAGATTATGGCTGATGAAAGACTAGCAGAGATTGTAGTTTCAGATCCTAAACGTGCCAAAAGGTATGGAGCTGAATTGCTGATTGATTCTTTTCCTAAATGTAACCCTCTCTAAAGCCCCGAGGTTAAATCATCTCTACGAGCCTACAAAAGAGGGCCTAATGTCAAAAATACATTTTTGGAATTCATAATATTTTCTTCTCTCAGGATACTGGCCAACCGTCAGTCAGCTGCTCGATCCAAGGAACGTAAATTGTGTTATATTTCAGAATTGGAACATAAGGTTCAGACTCTTCAAACAGAGACAACCACTTTGTCCACACAAGTGACCATTCTACAGGTTCTAATTTAAAATCTTATAGATCTCTTTGGTGCTTCTTTTACGAACTTGGTTTTATTTCGAGGTAATTGGCTTTGATATATCTCATTGCAGAAAGATTTTACTGAGCTTACAAGTTTGAACAATGAGTTGAGATTTCGCCTTCAAGCCATGGAACAACAAGCACAACTCAGAGATGGTATGTTTCTTTCCTTATATTTTCTTTTATGTTAGTCTTTAGATAAACTAGTTTGCACCCATATGCATTGCACTTTGCATGTAAGTTTTAACTGAAGAAAAGATTTCTTATTTTAATTCTTTAAGACAAAAATAAAATTGGCAATATTTCAATTCTAAGATTCTTATTGAAGAAATCGAGAAAGAGATTCTTTTTTTTTTTGGTACAGGTTTCTATATCTTTTGCTTTTTCTTTATTCCAAATCAAAAAATTGAAGCTTTCCTATCCCTTGATTTTAAGATACTTAGTTTTATTTTAATTGTTATGGGTGTTGATGGTGGCCAAATAGATTTGATGATCTTGCTGAAAATCATTAAAGATTTAGTCAATTTGTGCAATTAAATAGCTTTTTCCAGGAACAGTTTACATATTAGATATTCATTTGGTTATAATTATTGTTTTCTTTGTGCAAATATGGACTCTTAGAAATAAATCAGAAGGAATAGATGTTGCAAATTTACACAATTTTAGGTGTTTATTGAGTGCAATTACAGGATTGTTTTTAGAAAGAAACTATTTCAATTACGGTTTACTTGATCTTTGGTTTCTTCTTCATTTCTTTTATTTATATCTTTGCTTATTGAATTCAACTGTTTGGTGGCTATAATGCTCTAGCACAAGGTGACGTTAGAAGTTGCTGAAATAGACTATTCTCTGAAGTGTTCTGTTCTTGAAATTATGCAGAGTGTTTTATATGTTTATCTCCAAAATGCTTTATATTTCTTGTTTTGTTTATTTATTGAGTTTATCATACTTATAAACAACAAAAATAATTGTGATCAGTCTTTAACTAATTAAGTCGGCTGTATGAATACTCTATAAACTGTGTATAAGGTTTCAAATGTTTAACTCAGAAAATATTGTCGTTCTCTCTTCTTGACCCTTCTGCCAAGCCGCTTTGTTTGTTCATTGGATTGATGTTCGATAGCATTTCCTTCTCCCTAGCAGTTGTCATGTCCCACTATGTTAGTTCTAATGTGATTTCCTTGGCTGGTCAATAATCTGTCTTTTAAGTAAGTTAGAGGTTTCGTAAAACTAAAACATACTAAGTGTCACACTTATTCTACCAAAATCTAATGTGTTAGTGTAATGACAATAATTATGCCTTAGTGTTCGTAGAGAGGAGAGATGATTGGCACCTCCCCTGACAGGGACGGGATCAGCATGCTTTACCTATTACCTGAACAACATTACAACAATTAAGCCTTAATCCTAACTAGTTAGTATCGTCATTCATCTCTATGAATCCTTTGTTTCAATTGTGTTCTGTCTTAGCTAAGTCTGCATCAATTGCAAAATCATAGGTCCTTCTAAATGGCTATGCAAAAAGTTATTTTAGGTCTAGCTCGTTCATTTACTACTTTAATCACCATTGTTTCCCCCATACTGACCGGTGAATAAGGTCTATGTTTGGACATGACTGAATCATCAGTCATCTCGGGTCATAGTCTCGCACTCTGTCCTGTATGTGTACTGCTTGCTCTCTTTATCAGTTGTGAATCACAACTTGTGATCATTATTTGTTTATTGAATCATGTATGCCCAGAGATCCATCTTAACCCCGCGGTTACTATGACATTCTGAAAGACTCTTTCAAAATGTATGTACTTGCTGAAACTCTATGATCCTTCGATTTATGGCTGGATGCCTATAATAGGGATGTTAATATCTTTTTTGATACACACATCCACGAGGATGGAAACTAGTAATTATGACTTTGCATTGCAGCTCTGCACAAGGCATTAACTGCAGAAGTCCATCGTCTAAAGTTTGCGATGGGGGAACTTAAGAAAGAAGGAAGGTTGCCTAATAGTAGTAGGGCGCAACAGATGCCGGTGAAGCCTAATATTTTTCAGATGCAGCGTCAGTCTAGTGAAATCCAACAATTTTCTGTAGCGAAACCAAACACTGCAACAAAGGCTTCAGCTACACCTGCATCAGCCTAGTGGTGGTGAGACATATTATTGGTCTCAAACTGTAAACAGTGCTAAAATGTTGTATTTATATAGCTTTGTATCTTTTTGGATAGTATTTATTCATTCACGTTATAGACCATTCATATGTTATTGCACTGACTATAATGAAAATTAGAGTCGTACTTTACGCCATTTGTTTTTTTATTTGTCGTCTGGTTCTAAGATATAGACCATTTGGGTTGAGTTTTAACTATTTTTGCTTAAAATTAAACTTGCCACATCATTTAAACTCACCGGATTATAAATTTTACATCGCTACATTTAAGCTTGTCTAATCTAATTTTATAAAAAATTAGTTAAGCATAAGCAGATTATAAATTTTACATCAATATACATGGATATTGCTAATTGCATATTTGCATCATAGGTGTCAATCTTATATAAAAGTAATGTTTTGTTGTTTTAAATTCTTACTATCCATATATCATATATGAATCGACTCGAGGTCAATAGATGCACGACAGAATTTCATAAGCCCCTGTTAAGTTTAGGACTCACTTAAAACAATTTACCCCCAAATTCCCCAGTAGACAGAAAATTGTGGGAAGGGAGTTGAGAAAAGTTCTTTAAATTTTTCTCTCACAAGTTAACAATATTGTTAAATCAGCTTTATAATCACAACACATTAATTCTGACTTTATTTTACTTAATCCCACCACTTTTAAAGAGTTCCAAAACCGGTACATAAATGATTATGGGCACATAATACCAACTATAATCAAACGCAAAGATGCCTTTTATCTCGCGATATTAACTATTTATATTCAGTAATCGTAAAAGTATATATTTTTTATATATAAAATACAGAAATATGTATATATATATATACAAAAAATATATATTATATCGGCTATTTTTAGAGTGTTATACAATGTCATGTTGCTTCTTATTTTATAATCAATCAAAACCTTCTATTTGATCCAAAATCTAATGGATTTTTGACTGTTTCTTTAATATCTTATAGCAAGATAAACTATATCTGTCTATGGTGAAATTTATCTTCTTAATTAATTATACTTGCATACAAGATAAACTATTATTAATTTAGCTTCTGAATTAATTATACTTGCTTACCGACATTTTCAGGGTGCATTACGAAATGTCTTTTTCTCATTATTGCCTTTCTTAACATTTCACATTCCAAACTATACAACGGACCTCTCAACAAAATTGAACCACCAATATTATCCTCAGAATTTTAAATTCGCCAACTCCCTTAAATTTAGCTTGCAATAGATTGTGAAAAGATAATATAAAAAAGTAACCAAGAAGTACAATAACATACAAAACAAATTAAATTAGAAGTACCCTCTACGCAATATCAATCAGAAAAAAGAATGCCAAATGTTTCGCAAAGGGTTGAAGCGAATACAAATACAAAAAATAGTCCAAGATCATATTTTATTAATTGTGGATAACATCTTTTTGGATCACTTTTTTCGAACTTCGAGTTCTTGACCTTTGAGTCTTTGACTCACTAATTTTCTGAACAAGTTTATCTTTCAACTACCTTATACTCCCTCCGTTTCTAAGTTTAGAATTGAAAAGGGATTATTATTTTTGAATTGAAAAAGAAATAACTTCATTCTTTTTTAAACAGAAAGATTACATTGTATTGGATTTCGTAGAAACTATAAAGCATAGATATACAATAGATAAAAGTTCATAGTAAACGATGGAATTAGGCTCGACGAAATTATTAAACAGTATATTTGGGCGAGGTACCTTAATTTAATCTGAATTGGCCTCGGTGAAATTAGCCTTCGTTCCCCCTCACTATTTCCCATTTAGGGTTTGAATAATGAAGAGGCTGTGTAAATTCTTTGTATAATTTAACTGATTGCAGTAAATTATTTTTTCTCACTATCTCAGTAGTCAGTATGTAAAATACTAAATTTGGTATTTGCAAATATAAATTTGATAAACTATTTACTAAACTTCAAGTAAAATGTTAAATATTAATTTGAAAATGTATTTCATGTGAAATAATGGTTTAGTAAAGAATTTTTTCAAATGAATTTTTTGTCAAAATATAACAATAACTTTTATAATTTTTAAAACTTCAACTTTAAATACATTGCTAGCTGCAACTCCAATATTGCTTAAATGCCTAACGACTCACTTTTATTTAACGTACGTTTGTAGTTCAAATTAAGGGTCATAATTTTTTAAACAAAAGTTTGTTCAATATTTTTAAAATAATTTTCAAAGCTACTTATTTTTATCTTTTGGCAAAAACTATTAAACAAACATAAGTTTAGTCCAAAGTTGTTTCACCTTATTTTTCCTTCAATAAATAGCTTAGTAAAGTTTAAACCGTCCTATGCACATCAAAATGCCAAAGACATCTCAGTACACCTTTTTTTTTGGGGAGAATGTTGAGGTCCGTGCTCTTAAAAAAGTCTCTAATTTTTTACTTTTCTTTTCTATTTCTCCATCATCTCTCCCATCAATCAGGTACAATTCCCAACAAATCGAATATTTACCTTACACTGCTACACACTGGAGCAAGAAAGGCTACACACTTGAACTGTGGTGTAACACAGAAACTGTAGAAAAAAATGGGAAAACCAACAGCTTCTTGCTTCAAGATCATTTCTTGTGGCACTGACTCCATTGACCATGATCAATTTGAAGCTTCTGAGGTAAAAAAAATATACCCCCTTTTGCCCAAGAATATGCAATATTGTGTTTTTAACTCAAATTAGGTGTTAACTTATATGCTAGCTGAAGGCTCTGTATATTTTCTGCTGTTTTGTTTGTTGTTCTACAAATTATAGTCTTTTAAAATTGATGGGGCTTATCTGATTTTATTATTGCCCCTAAAGAAATGTTTTTTTTTTTAGAGAAAATGGTGTGGAATAAAAACTTGGATCGATCCGTCATTATCTATTGTTCTACAAGTGTGGGACGATTTTACAATGATGGGATTTATCTTTAATAATTACTTTTTATTTTGAGTATACTTTCTACTTGACTAAAGGAGCTTTCTTTGTGCATTATATTTTAGAAAGTTTCATACTTTACCACTGGATCTCCATCAGGGGTGGGAGTTTGTCAAATGTAGGTGATTAGGCAAAGTAACTTTTGAATTCGACTCGTAACTTCATCAGGAATCACGGGTTCGAGCTATAGAAGCAGCAACCACTAATGTTTGCATTAGGGTACGCTGTCTACTTCATATACCCCTAGGTGTGCGGCCCTTCCCCGGACTAGAGACGGATCCAGGATTTTTAAAGTTTATGAGTTCCTATAACGATTTCAAGTTAATAAACAATAACAACTGGGTTCACAGTCTAATATTTATAGATATTTAATGAATTTCTTAATATATATACAAGGTATGAGCAAAAACTACTGGGTTTTGGTGAACCCATACATAGTGCTCTGAATCTGCCCCTGCCCCCGACCCTGCGTAAATGCGGGATGTTTTGTGCACCGGACTCCCCTTTTTCGTAACTGCATCAGGACTTGGGAAGTCTTCACAATGGTGAGGCTTATCTGGTTTTATTAAGCCCTCAGTTAATGAAAGGAGCTTAGTTTTCCTACTTTCCAACTTGTTCACAGATACAAGAACGTGAATACCAAAATGATTATGCTAGGATTAATTTTGAATTCGACTAGTACCTTGTTTTGGAACCTAAATGTATCTGCCTATTATGGACAAACAGGATTCTGAGGTTTATATTAGTGTTCTGGATTATGTATCAATCTTTGTTCAATCTTCAACGGCAAGGGGAGGTTCGATGTTGTTACAAAGAAACTTTTGTCGAGAAGTTGCAATACAATTTATTCCTGAAGCTCTGTACTATTTGCATTCCATGTTTCTCTAGTGAAAGTGGATCGGGCCTCTAAGGCGAGATGAGATTTCTGACTCCCAATTAGACCTCTGTTTTCTGTGATATATTCTCATGAAACTGCAGTCTTGCATTCACCTTTCGTGTCCTCATTCCCTTTAGATTAACTAGTCAGTAGCTTTTACATATGGGTCAACGAGACTAACTGATATTTTAGCTTTTCATATATAAGTGGTAGAATGAGATTTGAATACAACAACAACATACCCAGTATATTCCCACAAATGGGGGTATGGGGAGGGTAGTGTGTACGCAGACCTTACCACTACCTTGTGCGGGTAAAGAGGCTGGTAGTGTGTAAGCACATAAAACATCAGAGCTTTGAATATAGCTCGTGAATTTACTTATCATTAATTTTGCCCCTAGACTATAGAGGTGAGCATGACTTCAATTGTTTTAATCCTTCTACAAATATCCTTCTTTATTCTAGCACACAGCTTCACTATCCTTTGGTGTTGAGAGTCCTGTGTATGTCTTAATTGAAATTGGCCAAAGATTACTTAACTGTAAAAAAATATTACTTAACTGTAAAAAAGATTTTTACATACATCTTTTTCTCTTTCCATTTTCTTTATTGCTTTATTTGGTGACTTATTTGAGAAATTTGCTAGATCAAGGGCTCAAGTGATAAACGTAGATGGAGTTTCCGCAAGAGATCTCCTAGTCATCGTTTGATAGTTTCAGAAACACCATCTCCTAACAAGGACTGCACAGAATCTGCGAACGCTGACCTACAAACAAAATCTGTTTCTACACTTCAAGAGAAGGCATCTGTTCTACAGTTGGCTGATGAGGAGCCTCGGTCCTCAGCCTCAGCGGACTCAAAGCTATCAGAGCCAATCACTACTAAAGTGAATGATAGTAAAACTGACCTCACTGTGGATGAACAAGAAGTTCTAGTCATTCAGACTGCAATAAGAGCATTTCTGGTACCTCAATTTTTCGTTTCTTTCATGTTCTGACCATTTCATGCTCTAAAGCTTTCGGAAAATAAAAAATTTTATGTCGTTCCTCTGATGGTTCGTCCTGATAGGCTCAAAGAGCTCTATTGAAGCATAAGAATGTAACTATATTGCAAGCTGCTGTACGAGGACATTTAGTTCGAAGACATGCTGTGGGAACTCTTCGATGTGTTCAAGCCATTGTCAAAATGCAAGCACTTGTTCGAGCACGTCATGCTTATCGCCTTGTTGAAGGATCTAATATCTCTGACAAACTAGATGTAAGTATGAGAAAGTTAAAATTCAAAAAATCTTGGTAATACTTCTTGCTTAAGCATAAATCCGAAAATGTATCCGGGAAATTCTACCCTTTAGCTTCTTATTGGACACTGAGATACAGTCTCTAGCTATAATTTCTGATGTGTTTGTCCTTCTCATTTGCCCATGTTTTCATTTGTTGAGAAGCACTTGCAACTTCTCTTTTAACCGAGCCATCACATCTTATCTTCTTTTTTCGTTGCTTAGGGAAAGGAGAACTTGGGAAAAAGAGCGGAGGTTACACACACTTCTATTTCAAAGCTACTTAGCAATAGATTTGCTCAACAGGTATAAAAGATTTACATTTCTGCATGATCTGGAAGTTTTTGGTACCGTGCATTATTTTTGTTCAGAACTGATTTTTCTCCTTTGGTGCAAGCTCCTTGAATCAACTCCAAGGACCAAAAGTATTAATATCAAGTGTGATCCTTCCAAATCTGACTCAGCGTGGAAATGGTTGGAAAGATGGATGTCTGTTTCATCAGGATATCAACAGTCACAGGGATCGGAATTACCTGCAGATCAGCAGGAGATTGAAAATATTGAGTATTCAAGAAATCTTTTGGAAACAGTTCAATTTGAAACTAAGTCAATCATCTCCGGGCGGGCTGTGAAGGAATCACCTCTTCCATCTGAAAGTGATCAAAATTTGATGTCTTATGGTGCAGACAGCATAGACTTGAAATCCCACAAACCAACATCACCTCCTTCAAATAGTAATTTGGAACAGTCTCAGCCTCAGGTAGTTGGTGAAACTAATTCAAGAGATGACACTTTGGATTCTATTCCTGCTCACTTAAAGGACTCAGATGAGCTCCAAGAAACTGAGCCGACTGCTCTCCCTGATAAGATTGATTCTGAAGGCGACCAGAATGTACATTCTGTTACACGGATTTACCCTGAGCCTCCAGAGCCAGAGGACAAAATGTTCATATATGGATCAAGAAAGGCAAGTAATCCTGCATTTGTTGCTGCTCAGACAAAGTTTGAAAAACTGAGTTCAGCAGCTAAATCAGCCAAAGTATCTCGTTCGTCTAATCACGAAGCTGAGGTAGAATCCTGTGCAGATACGGTTTCATATACCACTGATCACGGATTTGGGGCTAGGGAAACTGCCTTATCAGAAAACTCAATGAGGGTTCAAGTTGGGGGCTCTGAATGTGGTACCGAGCTTTCTATTTCTTCCACCCTTGATTCACCAGATAGATATGAGGCTGGAGCTCAAGAATTTGAGCAGGAACTAGAAGCTTCAGAGGATGATATTGTTTATGATAAGAGCAATGGATGCTCACACATTGGAGATGATAGTATAACCATTCCTCGGAATGACTTATTATGCTTCAACGCTGATGGAGGGAGAGAAGATGCCACTGATGATGCAAATAGTGAGCATATTGATGTTATCAGCCCCGATGTATTTCATGGAGAGCAGAAGAAAGAGAACAATATAGTTAAGTCATCACCAGAAGCATCCGCAAGGAGGCATTTAACTGGCCCTGAATCCCAAGGAACACCTTCTAGTCAGGTATCAGTGAATCCTAAGAAGATTAGAAGTGAAAAAAGTGGATCAAATCCCAAGCGCCGATCCTCATCCACTGTTTTAAAGTTCCCCTCAAATCCTAAAACTGATTCAGGCATAACAAGTTCAGAACAATTAACAAAGGATCGCAGAAATGGCAAGCAGCACAGCTCTTTCGATTCAGAGAGAACTCAACATGATGATCAGGAGCCTAGAGATAGCAGTAGTAGCAATTCCCTCCCGAGTTACATGCAAGCCACAAAATCTGCAAGAGCCAAAGCAATCTCAAATAGCTCTCCAAGATCAAGTCCAGATGTCCAAAGTAAAGAAGCATACATCAAAAAGAAACACTCCCACTCTGGTTCCAATGGTAGGCAGGGTTCAGCCCGTGACGGGCAGTCTCCGTCTCATGCACAGCGGGGTGCAAAGGAAAATGGAACTCAATCTATGCAAGGTATTTTCTAACATAGATCCCTTGAATGAAATATTTTGCGTCTTTAACTAAACAAAAAACTGATGTGGGTAGAAATGGTTGTAAGTTGGCGAGCATGTCCCTTGCTGCGATGGAGGTCTTTTTTTGAATCGATTACCCTGGTCCCTTGACCTGTTTCAGACCCCCCACCCCCACACCAAAGGAGAGAACAAATGTAATGTCCCTAGGACTACTCCATGTTGACTTATTAGGAAATGTTGATGTGGTATCATTATAATTGTAATTGTCCTCAGAGGGGGAGCTAGGATTTCGAGTTTATGGGTTCAGGATTCTAATACTTTTAAGTTTCTGGGTTCTAAATTAATATTTATACATAATTAAATAAATCTTTATAAGATAAATACAAGGTTTGAACCAAAGCTAGTGGGTTTGGCCGACCCCGTAGCCGGCACCGTGGCTCCGCCCTTGATTGTCCTCCTTGTTAAACTAACAAATAGCGTGTCAAACTAATAATAATAATGTTTTACTGATAAAAAATTTAAATAAAAAAAGGACTAATTTTAACAATGTCAGTCAAATGGAAAATCATCTTCCTTTGCTAATTCCAGCATTGTAATGCCAAACCCAACACTCATGTATACCTGGCATTTATTTTTTCGAAACTCTGATCGTAATATTCTGGTTTTGGTCATTGCTCGCCCACTTATACAATAGTAGGGTCTAATTCACTTAGCCTTCAACACTTTCAGAGACCAATAACTGGTTTTCAACTATTCTTGAATTGTCCCCTATTTTTTTCAAATTCATTCCTTGAAAACCACAAGGGTCTAGAGGACCTGTTACCTGTGAGTTCTTTTGCGCCAGTCTGTGGTTGTGAGCACTTGCTTCAAGGTTTAAAAACATGAAATTCCAAAATAAATCCTTTCTTGACATTCTGAGATGTTCTTTTATTCTGGTGAGTTTTATGAAATTCTCACATGTAATCTTTTGTTGACTGTGTTAATGTTGCTTTTTCAGAGAGGAAGTGGCAGAGATGAATCATTTTCTTTGTGGCACTTAAGATTGCCTTACTATGGGTGTAGTTGCTTGGAATCTTTGTTTAAATGGTGGCCATCTGCTCTTAGGAACCCCTCCCCTTCTCCCTTCAAGGATTTTGTCTGAGATGCTTTGCATTTCATTTTCTGTGAATCTTTATCTTTTACGTGATCAGCCTGATGTACTTGGGACTTTTATTGAATGTTTGAGAGTCCTTCAACTGAGACATTGTCAATATTTTTCATCTTATCACTTTTCACTGGACATGGCGAAAGAAAAGAAGTTTTTCTTAGTGTATAATGATGATTGACTATGGAAATCAGTTCTTGACTGTCTTGGTTAAACGTGCCTCGTCTTCTGGTTTTCTCTGCTTTCAGGAGAGAAAATACAAGGGATAGAGAAAAGGAGAGATTTTGTGGAGTTTGAATAATCTGGATCTGATGAAATAAGCAACACAAGAATTTATAGATTAGTTGAATTTGATTAATAAGATTAGGTGAAATTTTGAAAAATGGCTTTAGTGATTTACATTGAAACCCCTTCTGACGTAGGCCTCGAATCATTTTGTAAGTGAGCATAGGACACCATTCCCCCAAGATAGTATGGTTTTAGAAAAGAAAAAAAAAGACAGAAAACTTGCCTTAGACTGGTAAACAGATTGAAGCCAAATTCTATGATTTTTTTTATTTTTTTATTTTTGCAAATATTTGTTATTCGTTGGTAACCAGGGTGACAGAAACAAGATGTAGAAATTCTAATCAAAAGGTCAAAATGTATGGAGTTGTTCGCACACTGTAATGCCCACCCTTGAGTAACCCAGCTTGCCTGGTACATGTCAGCTTTTCTTGTTTTAATTTTAATTTTTTTATTTGAATAACTTGAGAGCTCTTCCAAATTCATATGAGACTTATGCCTTTCAAATAAGACAAAGAAGTGAGAACTAAAGGGATCCACAAAGGAATTTTTGACTTTGCATTACCAAGTATTAATAATAATACCAACAATTTTCTTAGCTCAATTCATGAAAAAAAAAAATCCTATTCAGACGGATATTCAAATAATGGAAAAGGATTCTTATCTTGCTGAATATATGCTAAGTAGAAAATAGCAGTTGTACAAATAAGCTTCAGAACATGAAGCTCATTTACTGACTCCAATATTTCATTGAAACTTTGAGATACTTATTCCCAATTCTCATTCCTCTCTCCCACTTCTCACTCTGAAAAAAGAAATAAAACATCACCAAGAAGTTAACTTCATAGTGAGTACGTACAACCATGATATAGGGATCCAATATTATTCTCATAGCTAACTAGATAGTACAACCTATTACCATTGTGTTTATATACTTCACAATATGTGGTTATAATTTAATTCTAACCTTAGTGAAAATCACATATACAGAGAGGACAGGTTCATTGTATAGTGTATTGGATAATTATCTAGTATGACATATACGGAACTTCTCTACCTTCACTAGGTAGGAGTAACGCGTGCGTACACATTACTCTCCCTAGACCCTACTTGTGAGAATATACTAGGTTCGTTGTTGTTGATGACATATACAGGACTCGTTCTAAGGTAAGACTGGGAGCTAGTTTAGAGTTGCTTTAATATCATACATAACTAACTCAACCAAGGACGCCTATGGATAATCGTTAAAAACAGGACTCTACTGAAGGTAGTTCCTAAAGAGTACAAAACAGAGGGATTAACAGCATCAACCGGCATAAGCAGTAGTAAATAGGTAGTATTGCATCCATATTTTGCTGGAGCATAAGCGACTTGGTTTACTCTCATGTTTGACTCAACAAAGGAAGCTAAATTGTGTAGTGAAAATGGAGCAAAGAGTGCATTATTCATTATAAGGGTATGATCAATATCTGAGTCGTCTAGTGCAGCTCAACACGACGTGATTTTCATTTTCCAGAATGCATGTCTGCATTCCGCGATAAAAATCTAGTTAAGTGTTTCTCAAAATGCGTTGCTGCAAAAAATTATTTTGAACTCCCTGCAATGCTGGAAAACTTGCTAGTAAAAAGAGTCCATCAGTACAAAACTTTTAACAAAGGGAGTCTACTAGTGTATAATAAAATAGGAATGCAATTAGTTGTCAGTTGGGTGTAAGTCTCTCTCTTATGCTGCTCCGGCACAAAACTGCATACTCGAACAATATCCAGAAAACAGGAAAATTATTTGGATTATAATATTTCTATCTTCCATTAAAAAGAAAAACCTCGGATATTTCTCTCAAGTTATCCACATAGCAGCTTGAGAGGGCACGTTGCACACCTGATCTAATCAGGTACATCACTAGCCATGCCAAAGCCTTATACTTCTTGTGAAGATTGTGCAAAATGTGATAGTAATTTTCTCATCTTAAGAATCAGCTTGAGGCATTTGTCATAGGCCTAATCAAGGATTGGAAGCCAGGTAAAAGGATATTGCACTTCAGGCACTAAAAGTAAATTCACAGTCAATACCAGCGTTGGAATAATCTTCTGGTTGTTCTATCCCAGAGAATAGGAAGTGAATACAAAAGATATTTAGTGTAATCTTTGTATGCACATTCCTGCAGTAACTTAAGCAATTTGGTAAATTATGAAAATAGACGAAAGAAAACATGACCCTCCGGCTTAAGTGCAATAACCCCTGCATGGGAATCAATCCTATTATACATGTTTGCTAAACTTTATGCACAATACTAGAAGGACTTTTTAGTTTTTCCCCTATACTGCTCACCCTAGCCTTAACCCGAACCCCAAATGAAAAGAAAAACGCTTTGAAAAGTCGCAAAAGTCAACGATGATTCTTGAATTGTAATACACTTTAGTATTTAAACAAAAGAAAAGGAAAGCTTCTTCTACCATCTTCCCCTGTATCCTTTACAAGCATTCGACAAAAAGAAAAAAGAGTCTAGTGTTTCCTCTGAATCAATTCGAGATGAAAAAGGAGCTGGTTGTGTTCCTAGCTAACCTAGACGATGATGATTTGGACACTTTCTATGAGATAAACAAAGACTAGCCTTTGTATGTACATTACAGTAAATACTGATATGAATAAAGGATTTAGATAAGAAAGGCTCCTTATTCAGGTTCAAATTTATCTACAGCTTCAAGAAAATGATATTGTCAGTGATAAAACAAAACAAAAGAAAGAAGATAACTCAACTTCAAAATTCTCTAAGCCAAGACAATGGACGGCACTCAGACAGGGTAAGATGTAGCAATAATTGGAGGTGGCCGTACATTTTGGAGGATTAAATGCACTTGCAGAAAAAGAATAATACCTAACTGAGTAACTGCTACAAGGATCAACATCCTTGGAGACCTAGAGGGTCCTCCTCTCACACCTTTTTTGCGAATATGAAGTTCCAAATGAACTCAAATAATCAACTTTCTTTTAGTATAATATTGGTAGCCACTTCGTTATTGCATCTTAGAAAGTACATCTGTTCTAAGTTGCACACCACAAGTTATATCAAACAGATTATCAGAAAATAATAATGAGTTGAACGGCAGCAACAAATGAATTAATCAAGGGACAAGATGAGAGGATTTATATCCCAATAATACAATTAAATTGCAGCTGGACTGTAAATGAAATTTGGAAAAAACATTTTTCTGTAAACTCAAATAAAAAATTGATACAAACGGCTCATGCCAATTCCAATAGATTCCATGTTCATTTTCCCATTAACCTCAAGTGGATCTTTCAATATCTAGTTGACTACAAGGATAAGTGAATAATATTACAGATTATAGATATACTGATACCTGCCATAAAGCCGAAACAGTCTCCTTCAGATGCTGATTAGCAGTTGAGTAAAGAAGACGACTCAACTTATTCTATGTTGCAAAAGGAATTAATGAGATGTCAAATGATGAACTTGCATGACTTTTCTATGAGAAAATCTACCCTTAGAAGCACCATTTATATGCCCCGACGTTCACAGCAAAGTGCAATACGATCAAGCTCTAACTGGTTTCTGTAGAACAGCAGACAAATAAACCTCAGATTTTCCAGATCCGTTGATCCTCTCACCCACAACCCATTTGAGCTTCTTGTACCCAAAACGTTCAATTAACCTAGTTAATGCGCTTCTCTTGTCTTCGCTTGTGCACAGAAAATTATCCAACCAAAACAATCCTCCAGCCCTCAGAACTCTATCAATATCAAACATCAAAAACTCCAATTTCTCAGGGCGACCGTTAACATCCAGTACATTTCCCGCATGAACCAAATCAAACGTATTATCATGAAAGGGGAATCGATGATCTAAACTTAAATACAAAGGGAAAAGACCCCTAGCAGCAATGAATTCATTGAACGGTGCATCAACATTCAAAGTAGCAGTAACTACAGTCACATTCCTCTCAGCCATTCTAGCAGCAAAAGTACCAGATCCCCCACCAATATCAAACCCGATTCTAATTCCACCATTTCCCATTGCTAACACATCATTAATGAGGAAATCATTCTTTCCCCTACCTTTAACATATCTCTGTGTCTCATACCCATTAATTATATCAAAACAACCAGCACAATCTCTATTCAATTTCTTAGCATTTAAACAAGCTAAATTCTTGCAACCAAGACCACTCCAACTATAAATCTTATCACTATAATTTTTATAAAGTGAATCAGGAAAAGATTGTAAACCAACCTTAGGAATAGTCTTAGCAAAGCACCTTCTTCTTGGCAAAGGCTCACAACCACTGAGAATCAGCTTCTGACCAAGACTCCAATCATCAGGACAGGGCCCACTAACCTTATAATTCATAAACTGAGACAACAAATCCATAGAGTTAACACAAGAATGTCCAACAGAAGCTACCATTTCAGTGATCCCAGTTCTTGAATCTTTACCCAAAGGAAGCAAATGGTGTTGCAAGAAAGTTCTCAGCTCAGTTGCAATCTTGGAATTAGAAAGATCAATACTTTCATATCCTAAGAGCTCTTTCTCCATTTGGGCTAACTTCTTTTGTGATGAATCAATCTCTCTTAGAATTAAAGAGACTTGTTCTGAGATCAAAGATATGTTCTTGTGGGTATGTGGAAGTAGTAGATGAGCATTGTGATGGTTCTTGGGTGAGGATGTAAAAGCATATAAAGCAAAAAGATTAGTAGTAACTACAGAGAAGAGCATAAGCAGATTCAGAGCTGAAGAACAGTAAGAAGCCCTCTTGAATCTGGCAGTTCCATCACCTATTTTCAGAGACACAGATCCCATCTTTGTGAGTAAGAAAAAAGAGGGTGTTTTTGTCTTAGTGTTGGAGTAAGCTACTAGTGTACTTACTAAGCATTGAAAGTAAGCAAGTGGGAAGAAAAGGGTTGAAAGGAAAGTTGATTCTGGGTATAGCTAAGGGAGATTTAATTTAAGACAGTGACTTTGGTGATCTGATGCTTGTCGGTTGGTTTGTGGAGTGGTTAATCTTAGTGCTGAGATGGTCCGCCGTTCACGTGTAGCCGAGATTAATAATGTCAATTGTTATAACTCAAGGACTAACCCAAGGCTTGGCTGTGTTCACCACTGCACTGTGGGAAAAGGCCAGTCTACTATGGTATATGTTTATTCCCTCCATTTTATTTTATATAACATATTTTTTTAATTTGTTTTAAAAAATAAATATTTTTATAGTGAAAAATAGTTTTTTTTTCATTTTTTCTTATTTTATAATTTTATAATCAAGGAAATACGTTTTAGATCACAGTTTTTAAAAAAAAAAATTAGTTGAACTCTATGCCTAATCAAACACAATTACATAAAATTAGATAAAAAAAGTATTTAACAAAGAAATAAATGTTTTTAATATATAGAAATACTGTCCATTTTACTCTTCTTACATTTAGCTCAACTCACTCATTAACACCCCTTGTGAAATTGAAATAATTTTACTCAGGAATTTTATTAGGTAATACTAGTAAATAGTACTAATGAACAATTAACTCATTGAAGTATGAAATTCTAAGGCCCTCATTTTTTGAGTTCAGTGTCACATCCTTAAGTTTTTGACTAAGTAGACGTATGACACTTGACAACTCGCTCGTGATTTTGTACAATTTGCTTACGTTCTTGTTATGCCAAGTCAGCCTTACTACACTAAATATCACTAAGGGAATGTTAGAACACAAGAAAATTGCCAAAGAAAGCTTTTGTATTAGAGAGAACTTGATTGTTTTGCTTGGTGATTTACAAATGAATGCCCCCTATTTATACTAATCACTTAGAGGCTAGTGTGTAAATAATAATTGTTCCACAAGTCCTTAAGCTATAACTTGATCAAGCTGTCTTTATTAAGCTTAAACTTTAATAATATTTAAGTGACGTTTGATTCAAAAATTTGACGGAGAGTCTTCAACCAAAACTGTCGTCCATATCTTTTGCAAATTTTATTTTAAAACCAAAATTCCAAGAAAAGAAAAGTTTTCTAGTTATGAAATACTGTTAGAGAGGGATCTTATTTATACTTATGAGAAGGTCGGGACTTCTTCTCAAACACTAAAGAGGTCTAAGTGTCATTTGTCAAACTTCAAGGATAAAAGTTATAATATTACAACTTCTATCAATACATACAATTTGCTAGGTTTCTAGGGTTTATGTAAAACCCCCAAAATTAAGCAGTATCTAGACTTCGTTTTATACACCCTGTCGTTACTCACGAAAGATTAGTTTGAATCGATAAAATGGAGGCATTGAAAGAGTGTAGAGCGAATTTGGTAGTGTATTTACATCCACAGAAAGCCAAAAATGTCATGGACGCTGTTTATCGTGAACTCAGCTCTCTTCTTTTCAAGTAATCTTCCATTATCCTTTTTCACTTCTATTTTTGGTTGTAGAGAATTGAAGGTTCTGTATGATGAACCTTTAAAACAATCACTTTTTTTTGGTATCGGAAATTTTTGGTCATGCTGCATTGTTGGTGTAAAGTTAATTAGCTAATGGCGCATTTTTGAATAGAGGGTTTGTAATATACGTTTCATTGATGCTCAATTTTCTTGTTTGAATAGGGCTTGTTGGAACAAACTAATATTCAACTTAAACTAGCAGTAGCCAACAGTAGATTAATAACAACTGAATGTTTACAATGAAGATTACAGGAATTAAAAGATAGGATTGCAATAAAGACATAAGATAGAAATAGCCAGAAGGGGGATGAGAAGACTCAGAAGAAACTGGGATGAGAAATCAGAAACTGCTACAACATCTTGCTTGCCCACTACTCTGAAACTGCTCGCACATATAACAGATTCAGATAACCACTATTTTGCTTAACACGTGCCTTCCTTCCCTTTAACTTAACACATAATCTTGTAAAAGCTTGTTGGGCTGTTTTGTATGCTGGCTTCTTCTAACAGACCCAAGCCCAACTTCACTCTCATTTTGCTGGGCTTCAACCTCTTCCACAGTAACTTGGTCCAATGGATTCATCACAATACTTTCCTCCCCAATGAGAACCTTGTCCTCAAGGTTCGGAGGTAGCTGTTCTTCTGTTGACATTGGAATTAATGGAGTTACTTGTTCAGCTGGAGTCCCAATGCACTTCTTAAGCATAGATATGTGGAAGACTGGATGGATACGTGCATCAGCTGGAAGATCAAGTTTATAGGCCACATAACCAATTCTTTTAACCACTTGATAAGGACCAAAATACCGCCTGCCTAGTTTGTGGCAGTTTTGGAGTCGGGACAACTGCCGGTAAGGTTTGAGCTTTACAAAAGCCCAATCACCAACCTCCAACTGCAGATCAGTCCGGTGTGCATCAGCATAGGTTTTCATACGAATTTGGGCTCGTTGCAGATTCTCTTTTAGCACGGTCAACACTTCATCCCTTCTAAGCATGTATTTCTCAACCAAATCATCTGCAGTAGTACCCAAGATGTAGCGAGATACAGAAGGAGGTTCCCTTCCATATAATACCTGAAAGGGAGTAAGACCTGCAGAAGAGTGAAAAGCTGTGTTGTACCAGTATTCCGCCCAAGGTAACTTGGGCACCCACTCATGAGGACTCTCGAAAATAAAGCACCGTAAATATTGCTCAACACATTTGTTTAGTGCCTCAGATTGGCCATCGGACTGAGGGTGGTAAGCGGTGCTCATGGCTAAGGTTGTTCCTTGCAGTCGATTAATTTCCTTCCAAAAGGAATGGAGAAACCTCGGATCTCGATCGGATACTATAACCCTCGGAGGACCATGTAGCTTAATAACATGTGCTACGAAAGCTACGGCAACAGAATGGGCCGTGAAAGTGGCCAACAAAGGAATGAAATGGCCATATTGGACAAACGATCCACCACTGTTATTATTGTGGCCTTTCCCTTAGAACTAGGAAGACAAGTAATGAAATCCATTGCGATTTTTTCTAAAACCACATTTGGAATGGGTAATGGCTGTAAGAGGCCAGCAAGACTTCTATTACTGTCCTTCATCTGCTGACAGGTTTGGCAGGCAACCACAAAAGCTCGTACATCTCTTCGCATATTGTGCCAATAAAAATTTGATGAGAGACGGTGAAAGGTTCTAGCTATACCAGCATGCCCGCCTATTGGAGAATCATGAAATTCTTGCAGAAGTTGAATACGAATAGGGGAATCAGAGGGAATAACTAATCTGCCTTTAAAGAATAAAAGGCCTTCGCGGAATACATAGTCAGCATAATTCTCAGATTTCAAATCAATGCCTTGTCTGATGGCAACCGTTTCAGGGTGTGTCTTGGTAGCCTCACAAACTGCATCTACCCAATCAAATTTACTAGCTATTATGGCTAGTAAGGAGCCTTCAGGTGGCCTAGATAATACATCAGCTGCTTTGTTCATCTTGCCCGGTCGGTAAACTATACGAAAATCAAACCCCACCAACTTCCCAAGCCATTTTTGCTACTCCGGTGTTTGAATGAGTTGGTCAGTGAGATTTTTGAGTGACTGTTGGTCAGTGATAATGGTAAATCGTCTTCCCAGCAAGTATTGTCGCCATTTACTCACCGCCTGCGTAATGGCATACATTTCCCTGTGATATGTTGAAGCACGTTGCATTCGTGGACACAATTTCTGACTATAATAGGCTATAGGATGGCCCTTTTGGGAAAGGACAGCTCCAACTCCAACTCCAACTCCGGATGCATCTGTTTCCACATGAAATTCTTGAGTGAAGTCTGGTAAAGCTAGAACCGGGGTACAACTAAGCTTCTTTTTCAAACAATCAAAGGCTTGCTGGGCAGAGTCACCCCAGGAAAATGATTCCTTCCTCAACAAATCAGTTAAGGGGCTAGCAATTGTGGCGTATTGTCGAATGAAATGACGATAGTACCCCACTAGGCCTAAGAAGCTTCTAACACCCTTAACATCCTTAGGAGTTGGCCACTGTATAATATCTGAAATTTTTGTAGGGTTCACAGCCAAACCTTGCTCAGTAATCACATGACCAAGATAGTCAACTTGAGGTTGCGCAAACATGCATTTGGAATGCTTAGCGACCAGTTTATGTTCGCGGAGCCGCAGGAAAACTTGAGTCAAGTGTTGCAAATGGTCATTCCATGTCCGACTATAGACCAAAATATCGTCAAAGAAAACCAAGACAAAGCGACGCAGGAAAGGGCGAAAAACAGAATTCATTGTAGCTTGGAAAGTGGACGGTGCATTTGTTAAACCAAACGGCATTACTAGAAACTCATAATGCCCTTCATGAGTACGAAATGCAGTCTTCTCAACATCCTCAGGTCGAACCCTGATTTGATGATAGCCGGATAATAAATCCAGCTTTGAGAAGTGAGTCGCACCATGTAATTCATCAAAAAGTTCATCAATAGTCGGAATGGGAAACCTATCCTTCACAGTTATGGCATTTAAGGCCCGATAATCCACACAAAATCGCCACGTACCATCCTTCTTCTGCACCAGCAGAACAGGGGACGAGAATGGACTGGTGCTAGGACGGATAATTCCCTCGGCAAGCATATCAGAAACTAATTTCTCCATTGTTTGCTTCTGAAAATATGGGTAACAGTACGGTTTAACATTAACTGGACCTGAACCTGGATGTCGATGAATGGCATGGTCTTGTGCGCGGCCTGGAGGTAAACCTTGAGCTTTGGTAAATACATCTTCAAATTCCTCCAAAAGGGACTGTAAATCCGGTGGCAGAGGAGGAAGTCCCGACTCATCAGTTGTGATCATCATTAAACAAAAATAAGAGGAAACAACCTCAACCTCTGATAGGCGTCGTAATGTTTGTAACTGGACTGGTTGGGCTTCAACCTGCGGTTCTCCAAGCCAGCTGAACTTTTGGCCTTGATAAAAAAATTCCATCATACGAGCCGAGTAATCAGTCAAGATTGGACCCAGTGATCCTAACCATGTAACGCCCAAAGCAATATCCGCCCCTTGCATAGGCAAGACATAAAGGTCCAATATCAGTTCACCACCTTGGATCACTATTGGTGTTTGACGGGCTACGCCCTCACATCGAAGGCGCTGACCGCTGCCAACCATTACCGCAAAAGGCTTTATAGCTTCCACAGGCAGATTGAGAAACTTAGCCACGCGGGTTTGGACGAAATTATGTGTGCTTCCACCATCCACAAGCACCTGCACCGGCGAACCCGTACATGGCCATTGAATCGAAGAGTTGTAGAAGAACTACCACCGGCCAATGCGTGGTATGAAATAGCAGAATGATCTTGAACTTCTAAGCACTGAAAGGAAATCCTCCGGTGAGAATGACTCAGGTAGCTCAATTGTTGAATCAGAGGACTTTTCAAGAAGGAGTAACTGGGGAAGTGCTTTGCATTTATGGTTGGGGGTGTATTTTTCATCACAATTGTAACATAATCCTTTCTCACGCCTGGATTGGAGTTCAGTTGTAGACAATCGTTTGAAAGGGAATTTTGGTAAATGTGATGAAGAAGCAGTAGGCTTAGAGACAACAATTGAAGTTGGTCCAGTGGGGTTAGGTAAAAGAGGTTGGGTCCGAGCGAAAGCAGGACGAATTGGACCCTGGCCATATCAAATTTTTGCTCGTATAAATGGGCCAATCTGATGGCCTCTTCCAATATAGTGGGACCTCGAATTGCCACTTCAGTTTGAATATCCATTTTGAGGCCCGAAATAAAGCACTCAACTAACATGATCTCTGGCAAACGGACTGATTCATTGGCAATAGCCTCAAAGCGAGCCCGAAAGTCCTCAACAGTCGTGGTCTGCATCAGCTTTGATAGCCGACCCTCCGGTGATCTGAGTGATTGATCCCGGAAACGAATACGAATCTTCCCAGTAAAATGAGGCCAATCAATTAGTTGTTTGTTTCGAAACATCTAGCGGTACCAGTCAAGAGCTTCACCATCCAAATAAAACGAAGCCAAAGAGAGTTGATGATCCGGAAGAATGTTGTAAAATTCAAAATATCGCTCTGCCTGAAACAACCAGGCTTCTGGATTCAAACCATTAAAACGACTGAGTTCCACAGTTGCTGGTTTGTGTCTGAGAGTGAGTGGAGTAGAAGAGTTGGAACCCGGCGACAAACAAACATCAGACGGACGAGGTCGAACCGGCTCGCGACAGTTGACATGAACTCCTGGACAAGTTGGCTCAAGGTATCAACACGAGACGATAACTGAGAAACCTCAGAGGAAGAATCAGATGGAATATCAGAATTCTTGAGCTTTGAATCACCCATGGAGCACGAATCAATGAAAGCACCAAATGGAACAAACTAATATTCAACTTAAACTAGCAGTAGCCAACAGTAGATTAATAACAACTGAATGTTTACAATGAAGATTACAGGAATTAAAAGATAGGATTGCAATAAAGACATAAGATAGAAATAGCCAGAAGGGGGATGAGAAGACTCAGAAGAAACTGGGATGAAAAATCAGAAACTGCTACAACATCTTGCTTGCCCACTACTCTGAAACTGCTCGCACATATAACAGATTCAGATAACCACTATTTTGCTTGACACGTACGTTCCTTCCCTTTAACTTAACACATAATCTTGTAAAAGCTTGTTGGGCTGTTTTGTACGCTGGCTTCTTCTAACAGACCCAAGCCCAACTTCACTCTCATTTTGCTGGGCTTCAACCTCTTCCACAGTAACTTGGTCCAATGGATTCATCACACTTGTGTTGCTCTCTGTCAATGTGAGCTTCGTATAGAGGAGTGTTGTGGTAGGTTGACTGACAACGTAAAAATAGTCACAGTGTGATAAATCCTCTAATCATTGGCTTTGTTAGGACGTGCTCAACTAGACATGCGCTATATCTTGTTAAATGGGAAAGAGGTTCCATTACATCTCCGCAACTAGTTTGGGGTTGATGCCTAATTGATTAATTGGATGATTGATTGTAGATGGATTGTGTATCCCATTTATTTGTTCATCTTGTTCAGTCAATTGGACGAAGTGTTGAGTTTATTTCAGGAGGTAGCTGATACCCTTCCTTTTGCTGCCTGTTTTACATTGGGCTGTTAATCCTGCTGTTTAAAAGCTCCAATTTTTAATGCATTAATACATTCTTTCTTCTCTTCCTTGTCTCTGTTCCCTTTTATCACTAAGGATTTTGATGTTTGAGTGTATTTGGACTTTAACTCCACTTGTGATTTGTTGGGTACTTTTGTTTATATGGTTCCTTATTTTTTACAGGTTCAATGAAGCTTTAGATGGTGTGGTATTGACCTATGAACCAAAGTTTAGTAGCAATTTGGCTAAGATTCTTCCAGGAATTCACCCTTATTTTGGTGTCAGATTTGAAGCAAAATTGCTGCTTTTTTATCCCAAGCCAGAAATGCCATTAGGTAGTCCTGCAACTTCTCATGTGTGTTTGTGGATCAAACACAGTATATGATTTTTTTGGCAAACTTTAGTTCAGTTATTTTCCAGGCTTTTTTCTGGAGGGTGAAGTTCAAAGAAATTTTGTCATAATTTCCCCACCTTCATTGTTCTCCCTTGATTTCAGAAACTCAAAACTCAACTCCCACCCGGAGATAGATAAATAACTATTTAAAAGTGGAATGTCATAGATGTAAGATTGTAAATTCGTTTGGGCTAACTTTGTTTCTTTAATCCTTCTTTTATTTTGATCTTTTCAGAAGGTGAGGTCGTCAAAGTTGGCCAGCAGTCTATTCACATGATTGTTCTTGGTTTTGCTTCTGCCTTCATAGCAGATGAAGACATTCGAGAAGATTTTCAGTATAAAATTGTAAGCACTTTGAACTGATGAGAATTGAGAACTTGAGCTGATACCTGATTTGTCTTTGGATTTGTTTCTCTTTTCGTAGAAACATGGGAAAGAAGTTTATATCAGCAGATCTGACAAGAAACATAGGATCGAAGTTGGAACTACTCTACGATTCTCAGTCAAGAGGTAAGATGTTCTTTGTTTTTTTTTTTCCAGCACTCAAACTCTTGTCCTGCATGTACACACTTGGAATTAACTTTCAACCTTAATTTAGAACTTTGCATTACTCTAAATTTGGAAGTGATGCCTAACAATGATAGTATTGAGTACAATAGGAAGAGCCACATTTTTTTCCCTTTCTTCTCTATATGTTTTGTGATTAAATTATGCATCAAGCTCATCCTGGATGCAGAGGACTTCTAGACTCTAGCAACAAATAGCGGTTACATCTGGTCTCAGTATGATGAAGGATGATCCAATGGCACACCTTTTTAAATTGTCCATTTAGGATGGTGTGAAAGCTGTAATCTCATGTATAGCTCAAATGATTTAATTTGGTAGCTCTCCATGAGAATAAATCTATTCTAGGTAGTCACCCTTCAAGAGACGAGATAAACAGATGTTTTGTAGAGGATAGAAGGCTGATTCAAGCTTGTTCCGTTTCTTGTTTCTCATGTCAAGTGTGTTAATGATTCCGATTCTTTACCATTCCATAATATGAATAATGTATCTAATATATGAACTGCTTCTTTTATTGTTTCATGTACTCTAATTGCTTTCTCGCCTATCAAAAGAAAAAAAAAGTCATTTAATTTCTATGTACCAAGTTAACTATCCCTCTGATCTCTGTTGTCCAAAAAATGTATCCACTTTTGGAGAAACTTCTATTCTCTTATCTTCCCATTACTTTTTGAGTATCATATTACCAGTGAGGTGTCATTAGCTCCTTCTTTAAAGTACATAAGACTAAATCTACCGAAAAGATAAGATAACTCCAGTTTATTTAAAAACTGGAGTCAGTTTGACTTTTGCCTCATATTTGTGCTAGGTTGATTTTGTACTTGATTTCTAAAAGTGAACCAGCAATTTAAGTTCATTCTCTTGTATGGGACATTGGTCAAAAGTATAGTTTTTTAACTTTGCTGCTTATATGAATTAATGGTCGAATGAAAATGTGAATTATATGAGTAAATAGAATTTACATTATATGATCAGAACTGAGCCAAAGTGATCTTCAAATACTCATAGAATTTACGTTACACGATCTCTGTGAAGATTGGTAGTCTAGCTTAAAGACAAGCCTCTTATGTTCATTTTAAAGAATAAAATCCATTACTTGCAAGGTGCAGACATAATTTTTCTTTTATTTGAGATGTAAGTCTCTGGTTGAAATAGCTTGGAGGTGACTTTTGTCTTGTTTACTGAAGGTAAGCTTATCTGCTTGGTTGTCTTTAACATTTTATTTTAAAAAGTTTGGTTGTCTTTAAAAAATTCTCATGGTTTGAACAACTCTTAATCTTTTTCCTCTTCATAGAAGTTCTATAAAGGGGAAATTAATTTGATCGTAAAAGAAAACAACAAGAGTCAGAGGTAGGGAGAGAGATAGTTAAGAATTATTTTGTTCATCTAGGCCCGATTCATGATGTAAAACAAAGAGCAGCATATGCATGAAATGTGACAACGATGAAATGTGAGTTTGCTGCAACATTTCAGAAACTGTGTAGTTCATGTATGGGGTTAGAATTTATGCTTATCGATGATGTGTAATTCTATGCCTGGAAAACACCTTCCCCTGTGTCCATTTAATTACTTAATGAAATGGCTTTTAGTAGAAGTGATTCTCCATTGGAAGTGATTCTCCATTGGAAGTGATGTTACTGTCACCAGATCGATGTTACTTCTCTTTTTCTTTTTAAATTTCTTTCTATTGCTTCCACTAATTATCTTAGATGCATGGTGAACTGGTGAAGTCACTTGTGAGTTTTTTGTTTTTACTAGCATGGCTGGATCTTCTTTCATGACCAAGAGAACTTGGTTTGTATGTGTTTAAAATTATTCTTGTGTACTTTCAATGAGCTATAGTGGCCTTAACTTGTTGGGTTGTTGTTGTCCTCACAAATAATTTGCTGAGTTTGCATGTTCAGAAATTATTGTTGTGGTTGGATAGTAATCCTTACAATGCTATGCATTTCATTGCCTTTTTGCTTCTTCTTTCAGCTCTGCCTTCTATTTTTATTTTCCTGGATAACTTAACCTGCTATCGTGTTTTTTTTTTTTTGCAGTTTTGATGAAGAGATGTTGCATGTATGTGGGTCATTAATTCCAACTAACACGGGAAGTGTTCAATGGTTGGAGAGGAAGGCAGAAGAGTCTCAAGCTGACAGGTTTGCAAGCTGTATAATTTTATTCACTTATTTATTCTATCACTGTGCCTCATACATTGTTCTGATACTGCAGTGTTACTGAAAAGAGCATAAGCAACAAAAGGCCTGTTGAAGTGCTTGAGACTGATAACTTAGTGCCCTACTCGGAAAAATTGAAATCCGAAAATCATATCAAGAAATCGAGAAGATCTAAAAACAGAGATAGCTGAATGTGCTAATTGTATGCATACATCAAGACAATTTTTTGATAAGGTATTCATTTCCTTTTCTTTTGTTTTTGTTTCCATGTCTCAGTTATTGTGCTCTTTAATTCTCTGTATTTGTTGATCTTTTCGCTCATTCCCCAGATCTCGAATCAAGTTCCATCCATAGTTCTCCAAAATGTTCTGATCTGACATATAACGCGCCTCCCCCCTCTTTTATTTTACTTGTACTTAGCTACATTTACATACATGGAAAGTTTTTGTAGCGCTTCAATTCTCATGCAGTCAAATATTCTCATTTCCGTGAAATTATCAAGCTAGTTTACATGCATTGAATTTGATCTCAGAAGATGAATGCCAAAAACTACGGAGAATTGGTTAACAGCTTGGATGCAAGGTGATATACTCTGGTTTGTGAAGAACGGACTGGTAAATATGGTTGCAGATGGCCACAAGTATACTGGTCTGTTGTTGTCACTGCCCTTGATGGGCAAAGATAGTATAGGAGGAGATAAAATGTTAATTTGCACTATCTATATCAATGTAATCTTCCGATCAAATTTATGCTGCCAATAGCTGTTGCATTCATTTTCTTGTTCTAAATTTTGCTCAATTAATTGATGAGTGATGATTGGTTCATTAATTAAATGTCCAAATTTTCTGTGTATTTGAATTTGGCTCGGTGGGCTGCTCTTTATACTCTTTCAAGGTTTTTGGATTATCTGGCGTGGCAAAAGGATGTTTTTTCTTTTTCTTTTCTGGTTTGACGAACAGTTTTGGGGGGTTAAGTACACAACTAGCCCTCAAAGTGGATAATCTTGAATTTTGTTCCGGCTTGCCTCATGGGCAGAACTTCAAGTTACAAGTGTTGTCCCTCGCTTGCATAGACCGACCATTTGGGCAGGGCGTGTCCTCTGAAGTCTGGATTCTTTAGTCTACCAAATAGCCCAAGAGTGTCATTTCGTAGTGTTTCTTGTGTATAGTGTCTTTGGAGGCTTCTAATTTGTGTGCGCAAATTTTTGAGCCCAAAAGAGAACTGTATACGAGTTTATTACTTATACAAACTCTACATTTTATTAATGAACCATATTTAATACTTAGGCAGAGAAAGTTCACTATCGAATTTATTACTCATGTATGGGTTGTTGAATAGCGAGACATATGATAATTAGTCAATCACTGCTTAATTTAGTTATCTTAGCATTACGTTTTCTTTGAACATCCTTCATTAAGGACTTAAAATTTTAGTTACCAAAAAAAGACTCTAAAATTTCCCCACAAATAGCTGGATATCTAGATGCATATTACTCCAAAATTATCAAATTAGAAATTGCACATCAATTGAGAGTTTGAGACCGTCACAGCCGTAAACTCAATTAAGCAAATAGTCAGATTTTTTTTCCTCCCGACTTTCCATTCAAATTATTTTCTGGTATGAACTCTAATTCATTTTCTCCTTGATTCTTGTAATCATGCTCTATTGAATTTACATTATTTTAAAGATTGAATCAATTAAAGTTGCTACGCTGACGTAAGTTACTTCAATAATTAAAGCGAATTAATTGACATATCTTTTGGCTTTGGCAATGGTTTTAGTATAGAAACTGTTTAACTGTCAATGGGTATAAATTACACCTTACATATATATTGATGCAACAGTACTGTTCTTACTTGATAAAGATAATTTTTTCTTTTCTTTTTTCCTGTAAAAAATTGTACATCGAAATAAGCCGAATTCAAACTGAAATAGCAAATACCCAATAAGTTCGTCATTTCTTCACCGCCCGAATTTAACATTAACAATGTAATAAAGATGATCACGATTTAGAAGTAATCCAATTCATTTTTAATCTAATCTAGGTTTAATTTCGACAAAAGACAAAAGTTTGTTGGATAAATCTTATCTATGCGTAGGCCAATCTTGAGACAAGAACCATAAGTACCCCTAATTCAACAATTAGCACCGCATATGAACAAAGTTAATTAGATATGTTTAATAATTCTCAAATTAGAGAATTGAAATGCATGTGGTTGATGCATATAAAATCAAATCCAACAATGCATAGCTGCTATTCATTGAACATCATATGAGGTTTCGCACACTTTAATACTACAAAATTATTTACTACCGATCTGCAAAATGTATGCATGTTTTTTTTTTTTTTTTTTTTTTTTAAATGTAGTTGTCGTTTGTTTTAATTTAGGTACGAACACCACGTGAGAAGATGTTAATTCCGAGTATATAGAAACATCAAGATTTATGTAATATTGCTCTTATCTTATGTAAATTTCGAATTTTTAATTTTGATACAGACTTTGTATTCAAGTGATCAAACGTTTTACCAGAAAAGTGCGTGAACTAATTATTATTCAGTTGAAATTTTTGTTCAAAATGAAGGGGCTATGCTAGAATAATAGGTTAGGAGAACATTTATTTCATGTTTGGCACCTAAGTTAAGGAATGTTAAAGATAAAGAAAGAAAGGGCATCCTCGCACATGGGTCTTGGTCAAATATTGAGAACCCCAACAATTGTTAATGTTCATCATATAGAAACATTATTTTTTTTTATGGAAAGTGAAAAATATAATACTAAAGGGGGCAAGACATGTAGGTATCGATCCAAGTCCTAACTACCACCAGAGAATATACAGTTTACTGTGCTTAATTAGAAGCGTCATTAATATATTCGTTTTTAAATAAGATGTTAACACAATTTAATATATAATATTTGAATATCTTAATACCCTTTCCAAATTGCACTGTCACCCGATCAACAATATATCTAAAGATAGGACAAAGGTGAGAAGTCGTGTTGCCCTTTCAACAAATAAATTAAGTATATTGAATGTGGAGACAAAATCTTACATTGAAAGTTGGTAAGGAAAAAAAACAACATATTATAAGAAGTATGGATATATTCATAATGGTGCGAGATATTTTATGAAAAACTCTGTATACGTTTAGCAAAAATAACAATATCACACTCCGTTAAGAGGATTTTTGATGGCCTTATCCAAGCATTTTTTTCGCTGTTTATATAGATTAAAGGAAAAAGAAAAGAGGAAATGAACATGTGAATGGTTTTTTAGAGTTTCAACTTTCGACAGGCCGTGCGTAGAAAAGCACAGGACCACCACCATAGCTGTTCTATGGTGTCTTTTACTTCGGTCTGGGATTCTATTACCAAAACCAATCCAAAGTCACATGAAATTTGCTTTAATTACACAGCTTTTTCCTCACTTTGAAGTATGATAACTTTACTGCAAAAATGATGTTGGTTTTGTTTTTTCTGGGGGTATATGATCATATATAGCTTGGTTTAATAGAAGATAAGATGGTTGAGTACTGTGCCAAATAATATACCAGCAAAAGCTGTGCTTTGATTTATGTTTTTTGAATCTGGAAACGGCAAGCTGCTGGTTTCTTTAGAACCCACTGAAACACAGCGTAAATAAGATCACTGGTTTAAGTTATATACTAGTGTACATATTTTCCTTACTAAGTGTAGACCTGTGTACTGCAGCAGGTTAGTTATTGTTATTATCAGATTATTAGCTGCTCTTCCTCTTCCACTTTATGTGACAAGGTTCGGAATACCAGGATAAAAATACTTAATTGTCAGTGTGAATTCGTATAAATTCTTTAAGATTTTGAAAATGAAATTACATTTTTAGAAATTACATAAAAAGTACTTTAAGTCATAAATAATTATTAATATTTAATAATATCTAAGAAAGCGTGGTCAAAGAAGAACCTCTTTGATTCCCCAAATAGTAATGTTGCCACATAAATTTGAATAGAGAAAGTGTAATATTTACTTATAACTGATCTAGTTATATAAATATTTTTTGTTCGATTGATTTCATTAAACTTAAATTCCTCACTCACATCTACGTATCATATTGTCTTTGTGTATGACCTAAAACTGAGTAGGTAAAGTGGCCTTTTGCATCTACTTAAATCATTCTAAAAAATTAAAGCCAATCCTCATAGAAGATGCTTTTTTACCTTTCATTTTGCCAAAACAGTAGCAACAGACAGTTAGATTGATGTAAAATGCACTATATATCATGCTCCAAACTTAGTTACAGCCTATTTAAGTGAAAAGTAACTGGCTAGCTTGTTCTCCTAATTTGTTGAAAGCTGATTTATCTGTTCCTAATTTCAGTAATAATGACACTTTAAGATCTAAGTTTTGAATCTTAATGAACTAGACAACGACGGAGAAAAGAATAGCAAAGTTACAAAGCATCATTAAAACATGAAAATGAGTCAGCCAAATGGGAAAGCACCACCTATTTTTAATTACTGTGGTAAGATATATAGCTAGCTATTTTCTTTTGTTCTTTTAATTTTTTCTTCTCGGTTTGAAGCTAAGGGGCGTTGTTGTTTCACTAGAATCTAGATAAACCGAGAGTGAAGAATGCAGCAACTCTAATCTTAATTTTATTGGGTAATATTAATTTCATACCGTGATGACGTACCAATATTTTTTCAGCATATAATAAATATTCTTTTAGTTATATGATATTTTTTCATAGGAGATCCATAAAATATAACACACAAAATCGATAATAAAACACGCAATAAAGTCTTTGTAAAGCAAAATTGTACTTCCTCTGTCCCAATTTATATGACGAAGTTTGGATTTTGAGAGTTAAACGAATTTTTCTTTGACCATATTTTTTTTTATGTTTTTTAGATATTTTAAATTGTTGATTATTTTGACTTATAATACTTTTTACGTAGTTTCCAAATATATAAAAAAAAATTAAGAAACTTAAAAATTCTATGTCCGAATTAACGGGCAAAATTAAAAAATTTGTCTTTAGAAATTCGAGTTCCTTCACTAAATTGTGACATAAGGATGAATTGGTTACAGTAATAGATAATTTCCATTTGTTGTTTAAATAATCTATGGACAAATATTGAACCTTATTAGCGTGGCAGTAGTTGTGAATTCTTTCAAACTAAGGGTACTTACAAACTCATATTCTTATATATACCCACACCTTTCCCAGCATGGAAAACCTCCACTTTTTCACCCAAACACTTCCACACATTAGAAAACTGAAAAACATCAACTGCAACACAAAAAAAAAAGAAAAGAAAAGACATAATTTTTTCTGTAGAAAATGTCGGGCTGCAGAAAAATCTGCCACATTGTTAAGCTATGCCAAAGGCTGCGGCGGTTGAAGAAGAAGGCAACTATGTTCATCCGCCGTGTCCAGTCCGATGTGCCTGCCGGACACGTGGCAGTCACAGTGGGAACGAATTGCAAAAGATATGTTGTACGCACCACCTACTTGAACCACCCTGTGTTCAAGAAACTCCTCTCTCAAGCTGAGGAAGAGTACGGTTTCAACAATTCTGGCCCCTTAGCTATTCCTTGCGACGAGACATTGTTCGAGGAGTTACTATGTTATTTGGCCCGTTCTGATTCCAAGAACAACAACAAAAAAAACATGTCTTTGTTCACAAGGTTTGAAGACTTTCAGAGCTACTGTCACGTAGGAATCAGAAGCAACTTTGACATTTGGTCTGACCCTAGACCCCTCTTGCATGTCACATGTAATAAGTCCGTCACAATTGGTTAAAAAATGCCCAAAAAAACGAGAAACAAGCGGTCACGGAGAAGCAATGACTATTGTTCATTAGGTCATTTTTGATGGGCCACAAAATTTTAGACGATTCGGGTCGGTCACTCGTATTCATAAAGACCGTATGGACATTAGCACACGAAAAATCGAAAATCGTATTACATTCCTATTTTATGGCCCTAAAACGCCAAAAAACGAGGAGCGGTCGTGGAGAATCAAATTATGACTATTGTTCATTAGGTCGTTTCTGATGGACCCACAAAATTTTAAGCGATTCAGAGCCGGTCGCCCTAATTCATGAAACTAACGTGGACAATAGCACAAAAAAAATTAAAAAATCGTGCTGAATTCTTGTTCGGATCGGATCGGATCAGAGTGGAAATGAAGAACAGAGACAGGAGATCGACGAGATATGATAATTGGTTCTAGTATTTGTATACTTTGCCTTATGAACCCAGAAAGAGAATCGTACTTGTTAGAAATATTTAAAAAGCTAGATTCCATACCATTAACAGAAGAAGCAAGATTGAGTTTTCAATGCTGAGTTTAACATCTTATTATTTACGCGAAAAAACGGATAAAGTTAAATTTATACGTAGTTCTAAGAATACGTGTTATAACTTGATACAAATTGGAAAAGTAAGTAGAAATATATCGAGTTTTGACTGTAAAAAAGGAATGAAATACAAACCCAAATTGAGTAGAGAATGATCTACGAATGAACAAGATGAACCAATGACTAAAGCCCAAAAAAAGGATAATATTTACTATATGTGTATATCTCAACAATCTTTGAAATGTGAAAGTGTATCAATGTCTGAATGTCCAGTCCCTTCTTATAAATGGCAGCCACTCTAATATAATGGAGGAATCTTATTTTGGATATAACTAAAAATATATAGTGGGGATCCCATGATAGATTAATCAATTAGCTTTTCCTTGATTTCTGCCGAGATTCTCTCCCTTAGTGCGGCTATAACGGCTTTGTTGTCCCTTGACTCGAGCTCGATCGGTCTCTAAGTCTCGAGCTCGATATTGACTCGAGCTTTGATTTTCGAGATCGACTTTGACTTGGTTTCGGTATTTGATCGGTCTCTGGGTCTCGACCTCTATCTGGGCTCGATGTCGATCTCAGCTGATCCCGACCTTGGTCGGTTTCTAGGGCTCGAACTCAGCAGCCCGACTTCACGTCATAGCTTGATATCATAATGACGAACCTCAGTCCATCATGCCCCAAACTCGATCAGTCACATGAGGGCAAACTCGGTTTTGACCGTATACAGATAGTCCCTTCGTTTCTCGGAAAGAATGTGGCGAGAAACGATATGACTTTTCAACTTCTGATTAGATACACACTGACGTCTGTGTTGAGCCCGATTGTGACGTACGTGACAAATATCCCGTCGGTTCAGTTATCAAGGCATTAAATGCGCATCAGTCGATGGTCGGCCACTACAAAGTTTGAACCGTCATTGTGAAATCTATAAATAGCCCCCTTCCTTTATCATTTTAAACTTTTACTTTCAATTCTTCTCATTCTATCCTTCACAGTTCTTCGTCTTCTCCCAAATTATCTATTTCCAGGTTCTGAAAATTTCTTTGCTTGTTCTTTACCAAATACCAAAATATTTCAATTTTCCATCTTCTTTGTTCTTTGAAAATTTAGATGGCCAAGATATCTAAAACCGTTCCTCAAAAAGAGGCTGCTTCCTCATCTCGGCCGGCCGATGAGAAATCGGTGGTAGAGCCACGCCTTGAAGAACTCGTTCCCGGGGGATGTGTTATTGATTTTGATTTTAAAGTTGATAAACCCTCTTCGGTTGCCGGTTGATGCGAGCCGGTATCGAGATATATATGCTCGATACCAGTAAGTCTCCTTGATGTGGTGAAGAAAGATTATAATTGGGTAGACAAAGAGGTCGTGATACCGACACCGAAGGAATCGATCACTACCCACATGGAAGGGTATATGAGTATTTACACTTACCCTTTTATGCTGGGTCCCCTCAATCTAGTCATCATCGATTTTTGCAGGAAATACCAGGTGGCCCTCGGCCAAATTCATCCTTCTTTCTGGAGGATCGTGATCTTGATCCGTTTCTTTGTGAGCAAAATCGATGGGCTTCCCTTCACCCTCGACCACCTTATACGATTGTATAGTCCTCAACTTTACCGAGGCGAGCTGATAAAGCTTCAACGTCGTGCCACCAAGGTGTTCACGTCGAGCATAGATGATGATAAAGATCGGGACTGGATGAGCCGTTTTGTTCGAGTGAAGACCTTGGACCTAATCTCGGCCGAGAGTATTCCATTTCCCGTGAAATGGAATATGAACCGTGAGTGTGATGCCGTTTTTAGTTTTTGTTATTTTTACTTATTCATCTTTTCTTATCAGTGTTCTTTTTGACACAGCCATTGCTTGGATGCCGGGTGCGGTTCCCTATTTCGAGAACTGGGTCAAAAACCTGGTCTCGACGTCAACATTTTTCGAGCGCTCATGGCGCGATTTGTCGAAGGGTCTATGGGAAGCTCGTACTCATGGTAAGCTTTCATCTTGGTCTGCCGATTCGTTTCTCGTTCTAGGTGACATATTTATTCGAAACATGTGTTTACTTATCTTCTCCCTTCGCAGGTCTCGGAAAAGATGCGGTCATGAGGCCCCCGTCTGGTGGTGAGGAAGTTTTACCTCCTGTCTCGAAGCCGTTGAAGGAAAGTAAGAGAAAAAGGACTTCGGATTCCGATGGTCAAAAACCTAAGAAGAGGACAGTCCGTAAGCCCAAGGGAACCACAATCCCATTGATTATGGAATCAGTCCTGCGTCTAAGGGATGAAGAAGAAGAAGAAGAAAAAAATAACTCTGGACTGGTGGCCCGTGCTCGGGCTGGCACCGATATTTGTAAAGCTTTGGTACTGGTGGGGACTGATTCTGCTTCACCCAGGTCCGACAAGGTCGAGGAGAAGACTTCGAACCGAGTTCCCGAGCAAAGGGGGACCAAGGATGTTTTACCTCGGGGCAACAAATCCGTCGAAGAGGTGGTTGATGATGGTACAGGAACCGAGTTTGAGGTTCCCCGAGATGGAGGCGGCGTCTCGAAAGACATAATGGGGGCAATAGAGATCGGCGATTCCCCTTCTTTTCCTTCATTTTCATAGTCTATGATACATGACGCCCAAGCTGTGGAGGTTTATCATGGGGAGGGAGCCCATGGAGAGGAAGTTCCTTTTCGTGGTTATTTTGTTGGAGTAGAAGATGCTACCGGTCCGAGCGATTTGGAGGCTTCGAAGAAAAGCTCGGGCAAGGCGGGGATTCCTCGTATATTCAGCGAAGCTCAGCTGGCCCTGAATCAGGTAAGTTCGATTTCTCTTTGTCAACTTTCATACTTGTATTTTTCTTCTTTTATATAACTCTTTTTTATTTTTTGTAGGCTTCTGCGCTCTATCACGAGGTATTTTTCCGATCCCGAGGGGAGCTAAGCCTGTTCGAAGCTGAAATTTGAGGGCTTACTGAGGATAGAGATACCTTCAAGCTTCTCAGTGAGCAAAGGGAAGGAGAAGCAAGAGGACTTCGAGTCGAGCTAGAAACAACTCGGAAAGAACATACCAATTTATCCGAGCAGGTAAAAAGAGTCTTTGAAGTTAATGACACTGATTTGGGCGTGAAGGCTAGCAGTTCGATCCGGCAGGTTCAACAAAAGCTCGAATGATTGGTCAGCTTCGCACCGAGGTGGATGTAGTGAAAGCGGGGGCCGGTGAGTTGAAAAAGAACATGGACCACCTTGCTTCTGAAAAGGAGGCTGCCCGGGCTCAATTGGCCTCGGTCGAGGCCCAACTCCGAAGCTCGAAAGAGAGAGCCTTGGTGCAAGTGAAGAATATCGAGGAGTTCCAGTCTCGGTTGGGCTCAGTGACTTCTGATCGAGAGAGACTGGCCTCGGAATTGGCAGCGGCCAAATCAGAGGCCGAAATAGCCATGGCTAATGCTGGTGCAATGATGGCTATTTACCGGTCCGATGCTGAAGCCGCTCAGGTTCGGGTAAAAGAGGTTGCCGAGGCATCTCAAGCTCGAGAAAATTGGGTTGCCGAGCATGCTAAATACCAATCTCGGAGGGAGACTCTAGAGGAGATCCACGCTCGTGGCTTTGATCTTACAGCCGAGATCGAGAATGCAAAAGAGCTCGAAGCCGAAGCCAGAGTGTTGGCCTTTCCCGATGATGATGATACCAAGAGTATGAGTGGTTCTGAGAGTGAAGGAGGTCTCGAGGTGAAAATGCTTCTCCTGTAGAGGACTAAGTCCTTTCAGTATTTTTCTTCTTTCTTTTAAGACCGTTATGGTCTTTTGTAGAAAAACATGATTGGGCAATGATGCCCTTGTAAATGATTTCTGGTATATATAAAATATTATTTCTTTTATGGCTTCTGAATCTTTTGCCTTTCTTGTTAATTTATACAAAGGTCAAAAAGTGCCTTAGCACGGGATAATTACTTGAAGGTCCGAGTGAATGTTCGAACTCGACCTTTTCTTTTAGGTAGTCCCCGAGTGAATGTTCGAACTCGAACTGAGATAGCTTTTAGACTTGACGAATAGATTTCAAGTGAAATGATTTGCTCGAATTCGAGCTAAGGTAACCTTTAGGCTTTTCGGTTGAGTGAGGGTGATTTCTCGAACTCAAACTAAGGTAGCCCTTTAGGCTTTTTAATCGAGTGAGTGTTTGCTCGAACTCGAATTAATGTAGCCTTTAGGCTTTACGGTCGAGTGAGAATGATTTCTCGAACTCGAGTTAAGGTAGCCCTTAGGCTTTTTCAGTTAAGTGAGTGTTTGCTCGAACTAGAATTAAGGTAGCCCTTAGGCTTTATGGTCGAGTGAGTGTTTGCTCGAACTCGAATTAATGTATCCCTTAGGCTTTACGGTCGAGTGAGAATGATTTCTAGAACTCGAGTTAAGGTAGCCCTTAGGCTTTTCAGTCGAGTGAGTGTTTGTTCGAACTCGAATTAAGGTAGCCCTTAGGCTTTATGGTCGAGTGAGTGTTTGCTCGAACTCAAATTAATGTAGCCTTTAGGCTTTTCAGTCGAGTGAGAATGATTTCTCGAATTCGAGTTAAGGTAGCCCTTAGGCTTTATGGTCAAGTGAGAATGATCCCTACACATAGAAATACCAAAATTTAGCACAAATAATCATATTAAACATCTCAAATCGTCGAGACATAAACAAAATGTGAGGCGATATATATCAAAATATCCATACATTAAGCCGATTATCAACACCCACACTTAGACTATTGCTCGTCCTCGAGCAATGGAACTATATTAACACCCCCAAAATGTACTTAGCACTATAAAAGAGGACTTCACAAATAACTCAATCAAACACCCTGCCTTTTGACTATGATCGATGTCGGCAATTAAGCATGAACACACAAATTTCACATTTTTCCCATTTTTTAAATAGCCCAAGTATACTCAATATTATTCAACCAGCTCAATCAACTCAAGAAACTTCTCCACAACCACCTTACCTCAAGAGACGACTCATTACCACTAAGCATCCTCAACTCACGCACTCACCCAACACAAGAAAGTGAACAACATCACTAATCCGTCATGAGATCAAGTGCCCTCACCACAAGCAAAAGAGACAATATCAAAGTAGTCCACAAATTCAAATATGTCGTTGAACATAAATTAATGACATCACACAATTGAACAACATTCACTCACTCTCACAAAGAATTCATGTGCATCCCGTGGTCGTACCATAAGCTTGCCCGTAGTGTACATCTCTACTAATCTAAGCTAGCTAAATCTAGGAACAATTAGGACTTTAAGGTTGTAATATAGGCTAAGGGACGGGTATGATATATTTAGGAATAGTGACTAACCCTCCTAAGCACTTTAATACACCACACTCACAATTCAAGCGCAATTTCTTCTCAACCCATTCACTTGTCATACACAATAACTAACATAGCCCTCTTTTCCATCAAGCACCTCTATGGTTTCACTAGAACGAGTGAGAAGGATTAGGAGGTGTGTCTTTCTACATTATTTAAACTTTTGTTTGCTCTTTCTTGCAAAATTTTTCCTCTTTTTTTTTCTTTCTCACACATTCCATACATTGAAGTTCATAAGCTAGTGACCTTTATTCACAATTTTAGTGCACTTTAAGGGCTCTTCCATTGTTCCACTCAACAATCACTTCACAATCTTTCACCTTACTGCTTTTAGCGACTAAGTGCCTTAGGAGGTAAAGGTTCAACAATCTCACATTAAGAACAAAGTCGGAGTACAGCTTGTAATGTAGGTGCCAAGGAAACGGTCTATAGGTTCAAAGGGCTAGCAACGGGAAAGTTTTATTTGTTAGTGACAAGCACCTTTATGGTCAAGCAAGAAACGCCTACGTTATCTCCTAGACTAGCACAACTTAATAATTTCGCGTTGATTAATACACGGGGCAAGTTCTAGACTACATAGGATAGCATAGAATATCACCAATCCTTACACACACATGGCACTTGACTCACTCAAGACGGTTCTGTGTGACTCTCAGGTCAAGAAAGCATATCAAGTTGAGAATTTTTAAGCAACAATGCACTAGGTGGCATGCAAGTCAATCAACTGAGAAAAAGGTGTCAAGGAGTAGGTTACTTAATTTACTTGGGCATTACAATTCAAATCATATATGCAGGAAGACAGAGCGCATTCCCTAACTTAACTTGCCAACACAAAACATGTCAAAAGGTATCTCCGAGCACCTCAGTTTTCTCCCTTATCCTACTCCTAAAGAAATAAAACAAAACACCCGATTCAAGCTATATCCTTGGAAAAGAACCAGCGTCCAAAGAAAAACCAAGGGATACTACCTAACTATCCTGAAAAAAAAATAAAAGAAAATATTTTTGGTATTTTTAATCGAACTTTAATCCCTCAAGAAAATTGTCCAACCGATCCATCGTCGGGAAAAGTCCAAGTTTTTTTTAATGTAATCTAGGTAATTAGACTATGTTAGTTTTAAACTAAGCTAAAAGGTGATAAAAGAAAAAAAACAATAACACTAAATTTTTATTTATTTTTTACAATTCAAGGAGTATTCCCCCACCCCACACTTAAATAATGCATAGTCCCCGATGCATAATAAATTCAAAAATAGAGTAAGGTGGAAAGAAAGAACTCCCTGCTAGTTGGAGTCTGCCTCATCAGGATACCAACCAGTTGCGGCAATGGGCTCATCATCGTCTCCTAAGGGTACCAGAGCCATTGGTCCCGTAACTTCATCATCATCCGCATCCTCATTATCAGATTCCTTGTCAGTGTTTTCATCCTCAGACGGATGAACTGGACTGCCTGGTGCTATGCCCAACATCTCCTTGGAAGAACTGGAGAGATCACTTCGCAATCGCGTGCGCTCCTCATCTCACACCCCTAGCCTGCTCATAATAACATTGAGGGATTTGTAAAGATACATGTTGAAATTTTCGTCCCTCTCATTCCTAGCAGCTTGGGTGAGCTTGGATGTAGACTCTAGCATGGATGTAATGTCTAACAATGCTGTGGGTGCCTCCACTACCTCATCATAGCCAGGGTACTCTGGTACCCCAGGAGAGAGCATGTACTGTGTTAGGATGTTGCCAAAAAAACCCCCTTTTGATCCTTCCTCCAAAACGGGTGCGGGTCATCTCCCCAAGCATGAGCTCACCCACATTTATAGGGCGCCCGGTCATCAAAAAGTAGATCACGCACACTCGAGCTCGAGTGCACTCACTATTATGCTCAACGAGCATTAATCTAGCTTGCACAAAGTTTTGCCAGACCTTGGCCGTTTTGTTGAAGTCAAACCGGAGCATTTCGAGGTAAATATTTCCCTTAGTCTGCGTTCACTTTGCATTAGAATCAACTCCACAAAGTGTGTGACGTATTTCTTGGTAGCGTGGACTTTTGACGAACTTTCGAAGCCTTCGTGGGTTAGGGCTATCAACTCCCAAAAATGACTCAAGGCTTCCCTATTCATTGGAATTTCCTTTCCTCTGACGCACGACTCGTCCTTTTTCTCGTTCCAGTTGGCATATAACTCTCTTACCATGCTTAGATTTGCCGGGTCCGGACATTCGAGGAGCTTATCCATCTTCTTTTCGATAAATATAGCAGTACATCTGGGAAGTCCCTGCACGGCCCAAAATCTCACCTGTCGTGATGACGCCTATCTCAATACTAGGCAAGCCAAAAAATCCCAATAAACCACCATTTCTTTTAAATTTGAAAATAAAATAATTAAATTCAGCGGAAAAAATCTCAAAATTTCAAATATATCACTCCCAAAACTCGGTGTCACTGAGTACATGAACATCTAATGTGAATACAATGTTTGACTGATAAAAGCCACTGCCTGAAAGTATAGAACAATACAATAACTGAAGGAAAGAAAGACAAGGTCAGCGGACGCCAAGCAGCTACCTTGATAGTCTCCAACTGACAGTACTCTGAAATCTAACAATCTCCGTGTCCGAAAGCACCTGGATCTGCACACGAGGTGCAGAGTGTTGTACGAGTACAACTAACTCAATAAGTAACAAGACTAACCTTTGGGCTGAAATAAATGATGAGCTTCGCAGGTACAGTCCAGTAAAAATAATGGTACAGAAATGTAGGCATGCTTTCAAGTTCAACAGATAAACTCAGTACAAGTGAAATAGATCAATACTGCAAGATATAAGGAATATGACATATCAGTAGCAAGACCTCCTGTAGATACTGGTCACCAATTATTCGGTCACTCGGTACAGTTTATGGCCAGTCTATCCCTGAGGTGTTCCAACCCGTATATATATACACATCGACTGACAGTCAGTCATTTAGTACCGTATAAGGCCAATCCAGCCCTGGGGTAATTTATCCCCAAATGCAAATGATACGGGCAAGATCCATGCCCAGGTAAATTTATTACAATATAAATAAGTAAGGCAAGTCCATGCCCTGGGAAAATCCATCCCAAACATATATATAAGCAGTAAGTAAGGCAAGTCCATGCCCTGGGAAATCCATCCCGAATATATATAATCATCTACGCTCACTGAGGGTGTACAGACTCCGGAGGGGCTCCTTCAGCCCAAGCACTATAAGTCGACCGCGCTCACTGGTTGTGTGTGCAGACTCTCGAAGGGGCTCCTTCAGCCCAAGCATGATATAAAGCCAATATGGCCTACTGCAGGCGGGCAGTCCCGATCTGTATAATAATAAAGCCAATGAGGCCTGCTGCAGGCGGGTAGCCCCAATCCATTTAATAATAAAGCCAATAAGGCATGCTGCAGGCGGGCAGCCCTGATCCATAAAATAGTAAAGCCAATAAGGCCTGCTGCAGGAGGCAACCCTGATCCAGAACAATAATAATGTATAAATCCATTCTGGCCTGCTGCAGACGGGCAACCCCGATCCATTTAATAATAACATATATAAAGCCAAATGGCCTGCTGTATTGCGCAGCTCAATCCCATAAATATCCTCACGATGGACAATTATTACTGAGTGTGAAATGTATATTTTAGAACAATTAATTCAACAGCATCACGACCCCATGGGTCCTAAAATATCGACACATAGCCTAAACATGATCTTTATTACTAGCCTCAGCTTAATTCCTCTAACACGTGCCACATGTTCAGATAATAACATGATTCTTTAATTTTTTCTTCTTCACACGATTTATTCAAGACACACTTTCTGTGGTGCACGTCTACATGTTCGTCACCTATCGTGTGTGTCACCTCCAAACAATTCATATCATACCAAATTTGGGGATTCGTACCCTCAGAACCAAGTTTAGAAGTGTTACTTACCTCAAACCGTATAATTCTTTACTTCGGTATGCCTTTGCCTCGTGAATTTGCCTCCAAAATCCTCGAATCTAGCCACAATTAATTCGATTCATTCAATAAAATTTATTGGAATTAATTCATAAGAAAATGCTAATTTTTCATAAAAATCCGAAATTTAGCTCAAAAATTGCCCGTGGGATCCACGTATCGGAATCCGACAAAACTCACAAAATCTGACAACCCATCCAATTACAAGTTCAACCATACTAATTTCACTCAAATCCGACTCCGAATCGGTGTTCAAATCTCAAAAATTCATTTTTATGAAATTGTAGAAATTCCTCCGATTTCTCTTGAAAAATCAATAATCTGACGCCGTAAATGAGGATTAATTCATGGAATATAATTACAAGGGATTCAAGAATACTTACCCCAAGTTGTGTGAAAAATTTCCTCTCCAAAGTCGCCCAATCCGAGCTCCAAAATTTGAAAATGAAGAAAGAAACCAAAACCTATGATTTTATCTTCTGCCCAGTTATTTACTCTTCGCGATCGCGGAAAATGCTTCGCGATCGCGAAACACAAAAAGTTTCAGCCCAAAATTTGCCTTTCGCGATCACGGAAAATGCTTCGCGATCGCGAAGAACAAATTCCCAGCACTTCCAGACAACTTCTAGTTTAATGGTCATAACATTTTGTACAAAACTCCATATTGTAATTGGTTTAGCTTTCTGAAAACTAGACACCAAGGGCTATAATTTGCATTTGTTGCTCATCTCCCAATTCCTTATAGATTGCGAGATATAAGCTTCCAAATTCAGCCCTGTGCAATAGAGAATTTCCAAACTCTTCCCAGATAGCCTATAGTGCATCCATAATAACCTTTTATACACAACTCCAAATGACAAATGGTTTACCTTTCTGCAAACTAAATACAAAGGTCTACAACTTTTATTTTTGGATCATCTCCAAATTCCTTATAAATTGCGAGATATAAGCTTCCAAAGTCGGGTCAGTACAACAGTGGTTTGTTCTACGCGATCGCGAAATAGCTTCCGCGATCGCGATTCACAACGCCCCAAACTATTGTTTACTCTTCGCGATCGCGATTCACACCTCTGTGGACAAAAACCAGCAATTAAAAATGGCCTAGAAATGGTTCGAAATTACCCCGAAACTCACCCAAGCCCCTCGGGACCTCAACCAAATATACCAACAAGTCCTAAAACATCATACGAACTTAGTCGAAGCCTCAAATCACATCCAACAACACTAAAAACACGAATCACACATAGATACAAGCCTAATGAACTTTGAAACTTCTAATTTCTTCAAACGACTCCGGAACCTATCAAATCACGTCCAATTGACCTCAAATTTTGCACACAAGTCATAAATGACATAACGGAGGTATTCCAATTTTTAGAATTGGATTCCGACCCCGATATAAAAAAATCAACTCCCCGGTCAAACTTTCCAAATTTTTTAACTTTCGGCATTTCAAGCCTAATTCCACCACGAACCTCCAAATAATTTTTCGGACATGCTTCTAAATCCAAAATAACCATACGGAGATATTGGAATCATCAAAATTTAAATCCGAGGTCGTTTACACATAAGTCCATATCCGGACACTTTTCTAACTTTAAATTTTCAATTATGAGACTAAGTGTCTCATTTCACTCCAATTCTTTTCGGACCCGAACCAAGAAAAGAGGAAACAAGAAGAACATACCTTTGAGTCTTGAGATGGAATTGAGCAAGGAAGATTGAAGAATTTGAGAACTTGAGAGAAAAGAGAAGAAGAGGCGGCGTCAGTGTTCAGCATTTGTTTTGGGGAAAATGAGGGTTTTGAGTTTTAACTATTTTAATTTAGGTGGAGGATGGGTTTGGGTAATTGGGTATGGGTTAGGTTGTGTGTTTATATAGGTGATTGGGTTGGGTTAATTGGGTTTGGTATATTAATTAAACAAAGAAAAGAAAAAAAAATAAAAACAAAATACAAAATAACATACCTGACCCGCCAGCCCAGCGCCCCATGCTGGGGCTGGCGTTAAATTTCTCTAGCTTACTGCAAATTGCGCCCCAGCCAGCGTGGGGTGCTGGGCTGGGCGCTTATTTCATTTTTTTTCGATAAATAATTCTGACTACCCGAGCACTCAATACATACATTACACACATTCCACACCATTTCCACCTAAGATTTTTGCAACTACAAAGAAAGAATTAGCCTACTTTAACTAAAAGAAAAACAAAATACTATGCTACGAAAGCAGTAAAAATTGGGTTGCCTCCCAACGAGCGCCTGATTTAACGTCGCAGCACGACTCAACACGTTTTTAAGCATCGGCCAAGTCCACCGAGGTCTTGTGACGTGCAATGTCACCACCACAATAATGCTTTATTATCTAGCCATTTACCAAGAAGGTACCACTTGAGCTCGTATCACGCAGTTCTACCACTCCATGAGGCCTCACACTTACCACAACAAAAGGACCTGCCCAACGAGACTTAAGCTTTCCGGGGAATAGCTTCAACCTCGAATTGAATAAGAGAACTTCCTGACCTTGCTCAATATCTCGATGTTGGATGTGCTTGTCATGCCACCTCTTCGTCTTTTCTTTATATAATTTGGCATTTTCATATGCGTGCATTCGAAACTCATCAAGCTCGTTGAGTTGCAGCAACCTCTTCTCGTCAGCTGAGTCCATATCCGTATTTAGCTTTTTGATCGCCCAATAAGCTTTATGTTCAAGCTCGACGGGCAGGTGACATGCCTTCCCATAAACGTACATATACGGAGAAGTACCTATGGGAGTCTTGTATGCAGTTCGATATGCCCATAATGCGTCATCGAACTTCCCGGCCTAGTCCTTTCTATTCCCACTTACTGTTTTTTCCAAAATCTACTTTACCTCTCTGTTTGAAACTTCTACTTGACCACTCGTTTGGGGATGATAGGCAGTGGAAACCTTATGCTTAACTCCATACTTTGCGAGAACATTATTCAGCAACTTGTTACAAAAGTGAGTTCCTCCGTCGCTTATCAACACTCTTGGAGTCCCAAAGCTGCGTGAAGATATGCTTCTTTACAATGCTTACCACTACCTTTGTTTCATTAGTAGGAAGAGCAATGGCCTCCACGCACTTAGAAACATAGTCAACTGCCACCAAGATGTACCTATGGCCATTAGAATATGGGAACAGTCCCATGAAATCAATCCCCAAACATCAAAAAGCTCTACTGCCAGAATATTTTGCAAAGGCATCTCGTGCTTCCTCGTGATAGTTCCGGCTCTTTGGTATCTGTCACAATTTTTAACAAAGGCATGTGCATCCTTAAACAATTTTGGCCAATAGAAACCTGATTATAGCACTTTTTGGGCGGTTCTATCCCCACCGCGATGACCTCCATATGGCGAAGCATGACAACCATGCAATACTGCATTCATCTCTTCCTCAGGAACACACTTTCGCACCAACTGATCTGCGCACTGCCTATATAGGAATGGCTCATCCCATATGTAGAGCCTCACATCATGTAGGAATCTTCTTCTATTGTCAGGTGTCAATTCTGGTGGCGTCACCCCACTTGCAATAAAATTCACATAATTTGCATACCACGGGGCTTGACTTGAGGTGACTGCTAATAACTGTTCATCAGGAAATATTTCTTTGATTAACCCCCTTCAGCTACATGGTTTTGATTTTCTAATCTGGACAAGTGATCAGCCACTTGATTCTCTGTCCCTTTTCGATCTCGGATTTCTAAGTCAAATTCTTGCAAGAGGAGGACCCAACGAATCAGCCTCGGTTTAGCGTCTTTCTTTTCAAACAAGTATCTGATAGCTGAATGATCTGTGTAGACGATGACTTTGGTTCCCACTAGATATGATCTGAACTTGTCAAATGCCCACACTACTGCAAGCAACTCTTTTTCAGTAACTGTATAATTCATCTGAGCTGGATTCATAGTTTTTCTCGCATAATAAATGGAGTGAAAGATTTTATCCCTCCTTTGCCCCAAAACAGCTATGCTTGCTATGTCACTTGCGTCGCATATCAACTCAAATGGTTGCGCCCAATCTGGCCAATGATAATTGGTGCAGTCACTAACCTTCCTTTCAGCTCCTCAAATGCTTTTAGACATGCATCATCAAACTTGAAGGTGACATCTTTCTCAAGAAGCCTGCACAAAGGGGAAGAGATTTTTGAAAAATATTTAATGAAACGACGATAAAAACCTACATGGCCCAAGAAACTGCAAATGTCTTTGACGGATGTCGGTGGAGGTAATTTTTCAATCGCTTCCACCTTTGCTTTATCCACCTACAAACCATTTTTGGTCACCTTGTGCCCCAAGACTATACCTTCACGTACCATGAAATGACACTTTTTCCAGTTTAGTACCAAGTTTGTCTCTTTACACCTAGCAAGCACTTTATCAAGGTTCATTAAACAATTATCAAAAGAACACCCAAACACAGAAAAATCATCCATGAACACTTCTACAAATCTTTCAACCATGTCAGTAAAAATAGCCATCATACACCTTTGAACAGTCGCAGGTGTATTACAGAAACCAAAGGGCATTCTCTTGAACGCATACGTGCCATAGAGACACGTAAATGTGATTTTCTCTTAGTCCTCTAGGCTATAGAAATATGATTATACCCCAAATAACCATCTAGAAAACAGTAGTATTCCTGGCCAGCTAACCTATCAAGCATTTGGTCAATAAAAGGGAGGGGAACGTGGTCCTTTTAGGTGGCATTGTTCAATTTTCTGTAATCTATGCAAATTTTTCACCCAGTGACAGTTCTTGTAGGAATTAAGTCATTATTTTCATTAACCACTACAGTCATCCCCCCTTTCTTAGGCATACATTGAATGGGGCTTACCCATTTTTCTATCAGAGATTGGAAATACAATACCTGCATCTAGCCAATTAATCACTTCTTTTCTTACCACCTATTTCATGATTGGATTTAGGTGGCGTTGTTGCTCTACACTTTGCTTGTGTCCGTCCTCCATGAGGATTTTATGCATGTAGAAAGCTGGACTAATGCACTTAATGTCAGACATCATCCACCCAATTACTCGTTTGTGCTCACGTAGCACTCTCAACAACTTTTCTTCCTGTAATTTAGACAAGTCAGAAGAAACAATAACAAGTAAAATGTCAGATTTACCCAAATAAGCATATTGAAGGTGAGGGGGTAGGGGTTTAAGCTCCAATTTTGGAGCTTCTTCAATTGACGGCTTTGGAGGAGACCCACTTGGCCTATTCAGGGGCTCAAACGGGTGTATTCCCTGCATGTAAGCACAAGATGCATCTAGGATATGCATCATCTTCTTAACCTCATCATCAATCTCCAAGTTATCAAACAACATGGGTGCTTTTTCTAGAGAATCGTCTAGATATACACTCATGTCAAGAAGTTGCTCATCCACCTCCACAACAGATATCATAGAGAGCTCCTCATAGTGGAGGGAAAGTTGGATCGCTTTGTAGACATTAAAAACTGCTTCCTGATTGTCCACCCTCATAATCATTTTTCCCTCTCTCACTTTAATTATTGCATCACCAGTAGCCAAGAGAGGTCATCCCAATATGATTGGAACTTGTTCATCAGCCTCAAAATCTAGAATAATGAAGTCGGCTGGGAAGATAAATTTTCCAATTTGCAGCAACACATCTTCAATCACTCATTCAGGGTAGACTATAGACCTATCAGCTAATTGCAACATCACAGTGGTTGGTCTTGGAGCTCCCAGACCCAATTGCTTAAACAAGGACAAGGGCATTAGATTTATGCTCGCCCCCAAATCACAAAGAGCACGACCCACGTCAATATTACCAATTCGCACAGGGATGGTGAAGCTGCTAGGGTCCTTAAGCTTTTGAGGAAGCTTGTTGTGGACCCTTAGTGCAACTGTATCGAACTCAGTCAATTTCCTCTTGTAAGCCACTATATCTTTTATGTACTTAGCATACTTTGGAATTTCACGAAGTACATCCACCAATGGAATATTTAATTGAACTTGGCTCAACATAGAGAGAAATTTGTTGAACATGCGATCATCATTCTTTTTCTGCAATCTCTGGGGGGAAGGTAGTGGTGGCCTTGCAGCCTTCACTGGCTCTGAACCTGCATCATTTTTCTTTGACTCGTGTATTGCCTTAGGGATCAGTTCCCCCTCAGGTATAGGCTTGTCCTTTGTCTTTTTTGGCACTTCCTCTAGTTCCCTCCTGTTTCTGAGTGTAACTGCATTAACTTGAGTGTTCTTCTCTATATCACTGGGAAGAGCGCCTGCAGGTCTAGTGTTTTGATTTGCTGCTAACTGTCCTATTTGCCTCTCAAGATTTCTGAAATCGGTCCTCAGCTGTTCATTGTCAAGCAACAACTTCTTCAGCAAGTCATTCGTACTCTCTTCTATTTGTTGGGGTGGCTTCTGAGGCTGATTGAAATTTCCTTGGGGCCTATACTGATTCTGATTCTGTTGATTTCCGCCCCATAGGAAGTTAGGATGATTCCTCTAATTTGGATGCTAAGTGTTTCCATATTGTGCATGCTGATTCATCGGACCTCTGTTTTGTTGCCACACATAGTATAAAGATTCAGGATTCGTGGGGCACATGTCACTCATATGACCGTCACCACATAGTTTGCAGCAAATAGACATCTGCTGTACATGTTGCATCTGTTGTGTTTGTTACATTGTCATTCTATTCATATGATTTGCCAATTTTGCTATTTTGGCTCTCATGGCTGAGAAGTCATCAAGCTCAATCAACCAGGCTGCCTTCTATTTAATTGCTCTTCGTGAGTTCCTATCTCCTTGCCAATTATGGTCATTAGCAGTGAAGTTATTTAGCAAGAGTTGTATTTCACTGTACGGCCTTGCCAAGCAACTACCCCCACAAGTTGAATCAAGATTCATCTTTGATGCCTCATCTAGCCCATCAACAAAAGTGTGACCCAATACCTCATCAGTCTGACAATGATAATCTCTGAGTAGCTTCTTGTATCTTTCCCAAGCTTGACGAAGTGTCTCTCCATCCCGTTGTTGGAACCCAAGAATTTGGCTCCTCAACGATTTTGTCTTCTTAGTAGGGAAAAACTTAATTAAGAATTTCTTTACTAAATCATCCCAAGTGTGGATTGAGTTCGCGGGCTCCTTTTGCAACCATTCCTTAGCTTCCCCCAGTAGTGAAAAGGGAAATAGTGTCAGCCTGACATAGTCCTTGGAAATGTTTGGATAATTATAGGTGTCCGTAATTTCCAGGAAATTCTGAATATGCCTCTGCGGGTCTTCATGAGATAGACCCACATATTGCCCTGTGGACTGAATCAGCTGTACTATGTACTGTTTGAGTTCAAAATGCCCTGTGATATCAGGCTTCACAATAGCCTGAGTCATATTAGCAAGATTGGGCCTTGCAGCTTCTATCACCACACGCTCTTCATTACCTGCCATCTCTGTTGGCTGTGGTTGAACTATGATGTACAACTCTCCTTCTATTCTAGTTCTAGCTTCGACTTCTCTCCTCACTCTGTGAAGTGTTCGTTCAATTTCAGGATCAAGAGGAAGGAGATTGTTTGCGCTTCTACTCCTCCGCATTCAAGAGAAGAGCCTGCGTTAACTTAAATAAGGTAAACTGAAAATTAGAGCTTGAACAAATAACTAATAAAAGCTTAACTGAGTCAAGTTGTTAATTTCTAAATCCCCGGCTACGGCGTCAAAAACTTGTTGCGACCAAAAACACTCACGCAAGTATACGTGGTCGTCAAGTAATAGAGTAGTGAGTAGAGTATCGTTCCCACGAAGACTTATAAATAATTTTTGACTAATTCAAACTCAATTAACTTATCGATTCAAGAGATTTCTCACAAAATAGATAATTTACCAATTTACTACCTAAAAACTATCAAGTAATAAAATAACTAGAAATCAACCACAACACTAACAATTTCGGATAACAATCAATAGGAGATAATATTCCAGGGTCACGTGTTAGCTAACAATCGTGTTGCGTTCTTGGCTTAAAATGATTAATTGATTTATCTAAGTTGTTGATTGACAAGGTTGATATTACTCATAAGAATCTGTCGAGTTCTTACTCACCTATTCAAGTTAACTTAATGTCTATATGTCTATGGAATTAAGATTAACAAAAATGCATTTACACTTCTTGTATTTCAACCAAGCAAGGCAATTAGGTATATGTCTATCCTAATTGCGAATCTGTTCCCCGATATCCGAGTTCAAGAACATGCTCTATTTAATTCTATATGCAATCTAGAATTTCCACTTTCGAGTTCAACTCTAGATTCGTAGAGAGTATTTCACTGTTAGCTACTCAGTAAAATAATTAAAAGCAGAATTAAATAAATAACCCAATATGATAAAATCAACTTCGTCAAATTAAACTTCAAACGTCAACATTCATGCATACCCATGACCCTCGAACAATAAGGTTCTTAGCCACTCATGTTCGTACAATCATCAAAAATAATATTTTCAAACATAAAATCAATGAGTACTAGGAAAAGGATGGAAGAATTGATCAAATCCGTGCTCCCGAGTGTTTGGCGCCTCCCTTCTTCTCTCAAAGTCACGCCCCCTCTCAAAAATAGGTTTAGGTTGGCTTTTATATGAGTTGGGGGCGTATAGGGGTCGAAATAACCGAGTCCTAGTCGAAAAAGGCTACTTTCCCGTCTTGAGCGTCCAGGGCAGTGTGGGGTGCTGGCGCTCAAAAATTTAAGCTGCTGTAAATTGCGCCACAGCCAGCGCCCCATGCTGGCTGTGGCCCTCAAATTTCACTTTTTGTCTTTTTGTCCCGATTTCTCTCCAATTCGCGACCTTTCGTCCCAAATTGCTTCCGAAAGATCCTTACACATAGAAATCCCAAAATTTAGCACAAATAATCATACTAAACATCTCAAATCGTCGAGACATAAACAAAATGTGAGGCGATATATATCAAAATATGCGTACATTAAGCCGATTATTAAAGCACTAAGTTAACAACCTAATAAAAGGAGGATAATCTAGGGTTAGTTCCGTTTTTTACTTTAATCTAGGTTTAACGTAGTGACAAAGACAAAGGATCTTACTTGAGAAAATCTTATCCATGACCAGTCAAATCTTGAGACAAGAACCATAAGTCCCCCTTTTCCTGCAATTTGCTCCTGCATGTGAACAAAGTTAGGTCTGTTAAATCATTCTCCATTTAGAGGGGATGCATGCAAAACAAAATCTTATACTCTAAGGAATCATTTCGTAGGATGTATTAGGAAGAATAGTATATGTATTAGTTTTGTTATTATTAATCCTTTCTTTGATAGTGTTTTTTAACTTATGTATAACAATATTTGTATTAGTTATATATCTTATTCAGTACTATTTTTATTTATAGTAAACCATGAAATTAGCAATACTATGAGATTTAATACATGAATAAGTATGTATAAAGATACAACTACTCTTACAAAATTTTTAATATACCATACTAAACCAAACAGTCGATAAAAAATATTCTCATCATAACTATTCCACTATAATTAATCCCAACATTACTAAAACCCTATTCAATACTATTCTTCTCATACGCCTGGCCAAACCCTAAGACTATACATCAAACAATGACTAGGTGCTATTCATTGAGCATCATTAAAGTATTTGAACACTTCAATCATTATAACATCATAAGAGATTAATTATAGGACTGACTGCAAATTGCAGCAGTGCATGCATGTCTAATCTTAATCCAAAAGTTGTTTGTTTTTATTAGAAAACCATGTGAGAACCTCCCAAGATTAATAGCCATCAAGATAATTAATGTGTCTAGTTGTTGCCTTAAACCTGATTATCAAGAAAATAATAAAGGGAATTCTACTCTAGACATCTGGAACGGCCCCCTCGTGTGGTTTTGCAAACGCCAAAACTGAATGTAATTGAAATTCGAAGCACAACTCAGGAAAAAATGTCCTTTTCTGAACTTTAATGTGTTAGTAATTTAAATTGTCTGTACTGTAGCTGAGTTTTAATAAAAGGTGCAACATGGATTATGCCTAGATTGTCGGGCTTAAACTAACCTGATTACCATAAAAATCCAAAGGATTAAAGAAAGCTTTAGCACGAACAACCAATTATATCTTTTGTTAGGATTTAAAGGAAAAAATATTTTAAGTTTTATACAGTAAAGAATTTTTTACACCATCAATATAAAATTTAACCTCTTATAGCATGCTATTTACTATTTATTCTAGGTTATCAATTAATATTATAACTAAATTGAGTTACCTATAATTACTGTTTAAGTAATCTGATTGTGTAATTAGTTTTTACATTATAAGTGCATAAACTTTAAACTAAAGTAATAAAACATGACAAATGTGAAATGTCACCTTACTACCAATCAAGAGCCCAGCTTTACTGTGATTTGCAAACTTAGGCTTTTAACTAACTAAAATGGGCTGGACTTGAACCCCCAAAAGAAGTGTGACCCAATAATAAGAAGTCCAAATGTGCAAAACTCAATTAGCCCAATAATGGATCAAAGAATTGGAAGGGGAAGTGCGCAAACAACTATTTTTAGCTGTTATTTAGAGATTTACCGGTACTTATTATGTCCAAAAAATTTGAACAAAATCTTAATTTCAGGGTAATTCAAAAAATTTTTGTCCCGAAAAATTAATTTAAAAAATTGATATTCATGACACATTTGGCTAATTCTTATATAGCCGCCGCTATCTAGAGCCATTTCTACAGAGAATCGGAGCACATGTGGACCACTGGACGATGTTCACTGGCTGCACTCAGCGTAACCCACAATGGTCCTGCTCTGGCCATTTTTGCAGATTGCACCAAAAAGAGAAAAACCCTACTGTCATCTGCCCACACAAATATGCACGAATTCTTGTATTTTTGTTTTCTTCTTTCTCTGAGAAAAGGACTAAGAAAACGAAAGGAGAAGAAACTAAGGAGTATCGAGGATATTATCCAAAAAAATTTTGAATGGTTTCTGCATTCTTTTACAATGAGGTGGTCCACCCACAGAGGTTTCTCTTCCATATTTTGGCCCTAGTTATGTGGTCCTATGGACATTCTTGCCACTCAAAGATAAACTGGAATAGCAAATAATTGACTTGCTTTTAGCGAGAAGTAAAAAAAAATGATACACAAAAATTTATTACTTATTTAACAGAATATATATGGATATATACAATAATATCTTTTAACAAGAGATTAAGAGGAACACTAGCTTTATTATAACTTGCATCCATCCGTAGGGCGGCGAACCCGATTTGTAAGATTATACTGGTTCTCACAAGTCCTAAAAAGACTTGTGAATAGCTTTATTGTTATTGTTGCATCATCGGTGGGACATGTGGATGGATAATGAAGTAAGATGTGAATAATAGTGAAGTAAGACCTAGTCTTACTATTAGTCCAAGAACTTGGTCCATAAAAAGATGTCATGTTAATGCAATAAAGTTGATATAGCTAGAGTAAATGAGATAAGAAATTTTCTAGTTAACAATTCCGTAGGGACGTAGGATATCGAATATGGAAAGAAAAAGCAAATGAATAAGCATTTAACTTATAGTAACATTATATAGTAGAGCTACCCCAGTATAAGGGGTGTCAAACTGTCCATTGATAAATAATTACACCGTATATTTAGGTAAAAAATAAATATATATATATATATATATACACTATATGTTAAATTTGTTTAAATTTTTCGTATTTTACTTCTTTATATTTTGACTATTTTTAATAAAAATCCTGATTCCATATTGGTTATAACATGTCTATAGGTTATCCCTTATAAAATAAAATTGCATGTAATTATATTTTACATGTAATTTTGATCGTAATTTTATACTGATATATAGCTTAAACTCAATGGATAATAGTACCACTTGTATCAAAATGGAACCTTCTTTCCGTGCGAGTGATGCAAAGTCCCATAAGAAAAGCTAAGTCCCATTTTACAGCTTTACATCACAATTCGGTTCACGTCAGTATCAAAACTTGAATAAATCCACCGTTCGGACTTACTTTTCCCCACACCCATAAAAAGAAAAATAACATAATAAAACGCCATCCCTAAGAATCCTAACCTTTTGGGTTGAAACCACAAAAAGAAAAAGGATAGTTTCTTACGATTGCTTATCATTGTTTAGGCTTAGCCAGAAGGGAGCCTTGTAACAATGGTAATGTTAACTACATGTGACCTATGAATCACGGGTTCGAACCGTGGAAGCAGTTACTAATGGTTGTATATGTTAGGTTGTCTACATCACACCTCATGGAATACGAGATATTTTGTGTACCTAACTATTTTTTTTTAGGCTTAGCTAGAAAATCCAACTCCAAGATCTCAATTTGGGCCCATTATTCACGATAAGATGATGATGATTTGATAAACAAAAAATAGAGAGACATAGCGAGATGCAGGGAAAGTGTTACTTTAGGTATTACTTACTAGTTTTTCTTCCTCTTGTTACATGTACAACCTGTTTTTATAACATTCATTCCATTTTCGTAGGTAATATTTGCATAGGGAAACAACTTTACTCTGGACTTGACAATCATGCAATACATGTTCATTTGTGGAGTGATGAGTCTTACATCACAGGCACATAGATCATCAACAAGGACAATTATTACGCCTCAGTTCCAAGTAAATAAAAAGGTTTAAAATTCATCTCAAGCTAATATTATGAAAATACAAACAACAAGCTGTGGCTATTGGAAAAATAGTCACTTTTCAACTTTGTAATTGACAAATATTATCAGAAAAGTTGCTATTTTGATTATATGTGACTATTTTGAAAGCCTCATTTTCAGGACAGTGATTATTTTTCAAATACTAAGATGATCAAAAGTAGCTAGCCCTCGCTATATTACTACTAATTGGTCTCAATTAGTTCAAAATTGGGCCACAGTTAAATGATACTATCTCCGATTCATAATATGTGTCTTTTATATATATATATATATATATTTCTGAATATGTATTTAGTGTTATAAAATATAGCTCAAAGTAACAATAAAGAACAAGGAAAAACAAGCTAAGAGATATAGAGAGAAAGAGAGGAGAGATTCTTATTTCTTCTTCAATTGTGTGTATTTTCCTATCTATTACAAGGCCTTTATATAGACATGAAAAGTGAAGAAAAACATGTCATTGAATATGTCATTAAGCATAGAAATATGTCATTGAATATGTTATTAAGCATTTGAGAAGATCATGAAGGAAGAGTAGACATCTACCATAATTTGATTTTTCTTATAACACTCCCCTTGGATGTCCATAGATAATGTGCCTCGTTAAAACCTTATTAGGAAAAAACCCTATGGGAAAAAAATCCTAGTGAAGGAAAAAGAGTACACATGTTTAGAAATACGCCTTTTGGTTGCCTCGTTAAAAACCTTGCAAGGAGAACCCAGTGGAACAAAACCTTGTAAGAGAAAAAGAGTACAACGCGTATTAACTCCCCCTGATGAAAGCATCAATTCACATCCTTGAGCCTTCGCATCCCAATCTTGTATACTAGTTTCTTGAAGGTTGACGTCGGTAGAGATTTGGTGAACAGATCAGCCATATTATCACTTGAACGGATCTGTTGCACATTGATATCACCATTCTTTTGAAGATCATGTGTGAAAAATAACTTTGGTGAAATGTGCTTTGTCCTATCCCCTTTTATGAATCCTCCCTTCAATTGGGCTATGCATGCTGCATTATGTTCATACAAAATTGTGGGTAGTTTGTCACACATCAAACCATATTTGTCTCGAATAAGGTGTATTATAGACCTCAACCACACACATTCTCGACTTGCTTCATGAATAATAATTATCAGCGTAATTAGATGAAGTAGTCACGATTGATTGCTTAGTCGATCGTCAAGATATGGCAGTGCCTCCATATGTAAACACATAGCCTGTTTGAGAACGAGCCTTGTGTAAGTCAGATAAATACCCAGCATCGGCATAACCAACAAGATCGGGACTGCAATCATTGCCATAAAATAATTTCATATCAGTAGTCTCTTTTAAATAGCGCAATACGTGTTTGATTCCATTCCAACATCTCCTTATAGGAGCAGAGCTATACTTGTTAAGACATTAACTGAAAAAGTTATGTCAGACCTTGTAATGTTAGAAAGATACATTAGTGCACCAATTACACTAAGATATTGTACTTCGGGACTAAGAAGCTATTCATTATTTTCGTGAGATCGGAATGGATCTTTATTTATATCGAGTGATCTCACAACCATCGGGGTACTCAATGGATGTGCTTTATCTATATAGAATCGCTTTAAAATCTTTTTAGTCTATGCTGATTGATGGACAAAAATTCCATCTTTCATATACTCAATTTGTAGACCAAGACAAAATTTTGTCTTTCCAAGATCTTCCATTTCAAATTCTTTCTTTAAATAGTTTACTGCTTTAGAAAGCTCCCTAGGAGTTCCAATGATATTTAAATCATCAACATACATGGCGATTATAACAAATTTAGATCAAGATCTTTTTATAAAGACACAAGGACAAATTGAATCATTCTTGTACCCTTCTTTCAACAGGTACTCACTCAGGCGATTATACCACATGCGCCCTGATTGTTTCAATCCGTATAAGGATTTTTGAAGCTTTATTTAATAAATTTCTTGTAAACCTTAATATGCTTCAGAAGAATTTAAATCTTTCAATGATTTCCATTATACGCATATCACGTTTTTCTTGTATTGCCAGATTAAAACCTGAAATGACGACATCCACCACAGGAGAACATGTCTCTTTATAATCAATGCCAGGATATTTAAAAATGTTCTTGTGACACAAGTCGTCTTTATGTCTATCGACTTGACCTTTTTTTCGCACAAGAACATATTTATACCTCCACTGGCTTTATACTTCCAGGTGTTGGGACTATCCGTCCAACTTCATATTTTTCAGGTGAAATCAATTTTCATTGCGTATTTTTTATTTGGCCAATCATTTATCTGTCCAAATTTCATGATAGATTTGAGCTCAAGATCCTCGTCAATATTAATAATATTGAGCTCTACATTATATTAACAATATCGTCGACGATCATTTTATATCGGTTCTATTATTACCCAATAAAGACATAACTTATTGAGATCTCTCTATCTCGTTGTTTTCAGGTACCCGAGCCTCTCCCATGAGGTTTTATGAAGTGTTATGTTGTGGTGCTCTTCTAGAGCACTTGCCTCCTTATTATGACCATATTGAACATTTGCTCCTCTCCTTCTTTAAGGAGTTTTATCTTTGGAACCGATTAGTCTATTATGCTTCATGCATGCTATAAACTCTATTCATTATGAACTTTATTTTATTTAGAGCATTAGCAGCTGAATATGACATTTAGTTTTGGGTCAGCAAATACGCCTGACAATATTTTGCAAATGAATTATCACTTGAACTTTAAGTTCACATTTTCTCATACGAGGATCTAGATGTACTCATAATAATTCATTACATGCATTACTTTTTCAGCTGCCCATTTATTTTCCCTATTATTGGGATCACCAACACATATCCCTAGCCTTATTTGGGGATCCATCTTTGTGCATTGTGGTGGAACAATTAAATCATATAGCACATTCATATTTCTAGATAAAAATTATTTGGTTCCTGACCCTGAACCGATTGTGATAAGGAGAACTTATCATAATTTGGCTAGATGCGTACAAGTACTGTTGTATATTAAATAATACATCACATACCAAATTTTATTTTGGCAGTTTTGTTCTCATAACCAATAGTTTAGATATAATTGGAGGCATACAATTTATGCTTAACCAACTTGGATTTAAATAAGTATTATCAAGATAAATCATCATAATTTATATTCTGGAACTATGCTCTAATAATCTGAGCAATCAATCTTGCAAAAGCCAAACTGCAAGTAGATAACAAATGCACATGTGATCATAGAATAGATGCATCTATTAAAATCATATAATAATAAACGGTCCACATGGCAGTTGACTGAGCCCATATATTTATCACCTTTTATTTGTTCCACAATTCAAGGGATTCAATCCCAACCTTAACTGGTATATCATGAGAATAAACAGCACAAGAGAATTCTTGAGGAATTTTCTATTTCTTCAATATATGCCAATGTAATTCTCAATTAATTTTTCGCATCATAATTGAACCGGGATGGTCAACCGGTCATGCCAACTAATATTTATTTCAGTAAACCTCTAGTTTACTTGTGACATATGATTCCATCATCATGCTTATATTTGTGTAGTACAAATAAAAAGAAAATCAGGTAACCTTTCATATTTACCCGTTATGATTATAGAAATATGAAGATATTCAATATTTCTTTTATTTATAGTCTCAATATGCCAACCACTTTGACTTATACATTTGAAACTCAAAAAGTTTCTTTTGAGACTTTACAATATCAATATCGTGAATAATTTTATTCATCTGGATAGTAACAAATTAATTTTTTCGGAGCTCTTAATAACTTTTGTACTACAAGATCTTTTGTCACACTATTTATATGGTAAATGTCTCCTTCACGGAGAAAATTATACCATAATAAATTATCATGGTCAAAATCATCATAAACAAAATCATTTCTTGCTTTAATTTTTCCTTTAATAACCTTTTATAAGGCACGACAAATATTTTTTTGGCGTATCACATGTATGCGACCAATGAAATATTTATGTAACCATATAATAATATTTATTCTCATTATTTCACTTAAACCTCCCTTAGAGGTGAGTTGTGTGGTATTCATCTAATCATGCACTGCATATCTTTATTCATTACTTTTATCACATATTACCACATTCACCTTTAGAAATGGGTCTGCATTCTCAATGCTTATCACAAGTCACATTCTCTTCAAGGAATAGATCATAATCAGCGGTGTGCTTTATTATTTTTTATACCAATTTGATGGTAAATATTGCCTTCACATTTTGAAGGACTATTTTGAGAACCCTTATTGTTATCCTTTTATAATCATAGTGACGATTATTATTATTTTGATCTTTGAAATGCCCGCGTTCATTGTTCAACCACTTATTTTCATTTAGACTTATTATGCGCCGCTACCACATTCACTTCAAGAATGGAGTAAATCAAGTGGGACAATATTCATGCCTTTTCATGAAAAATATATTATTTTTTTTAGTTATCATTATATCATCAATATGGTATAGTGGGACTCAAACCCAATGTCTTACTAATATAAAGGCATGTTAGACCATAATGAATTGGGACTCAAACCTAATTCTTATCATTATGGAGCATCACAACTTGATCCTTGTAATGACCCAAAAGGTCATCTTATGTTTTAGAACTCGAATCTGCACTCTTGAGCCTTAAAAATCTCATTTTTACCCTCCTCAATTTGCGTGCGTAGTCCGGGCATATTTCCGAAAAGCTTTTATATTGAAAATTTATGAAAATAAGAATTTATGCCTTAAAAGTTGATTTTAGTTGATTTCGGTCAATATTTTTGGTAAACGGGCCTGGATCTGTATTTTGATGGTCCCGGTGAGTCCGTATCGAATTATGTGACCTGAGCGTATGCCCGTAATCGAATTAAGAGATCCCTAGCTCGAGCTATGAATTTTTGATAAAAATTAAAAGTCTAAAAATAAATTATTTATAAAAATTGATTGATGTTTGGCATTGTGAGTACCAGGTCCATATTTTAATTTCGGAGCCCGGTATAGGTTCAATATAATATTTATGACTGATCTGTGAAATTTGGTGAGAAGTAGAGTTGATTTGACGTGATTCGGACGTCCAGTTGAGAAGATAGAAATTTTAAAAGTGTTCTTGAGAATTTCATTTGATTTGGTGCTAAATTCATAGTTCTAGGTGTTATTTTGGCTATTTGATTGCGCGAGAAAGTCCGTATGATATTTTTAGACTTGTGTCCATGTTTGGTTTGGAGCCCCGAGGGCTCGGGTGAGTTTCGGATAGGTCACGGGATGTTTTGGATCTTGGAAAATCCGATTTTCTGCAGATTCTGGTGTCTGGCATATCCTTCTTCGCGTTCGTGAAGGTCCTCTCGTGAAGCGAAGAGTAAAATGATGAGGCCAAAATTTTTTCTTCGCGAACGCGAAGGCTTGGTCGCGAACACGAAGCGATAGGGGCATTACCCTTTGCGAACGCGACAAGCCCATCGCGAACGCGTAGTGTTAGGCACTTGGGGGGGGGGGGAGGGGGAGTCGGCCTTTTCTTCATCGCGAACGCGAAGTCCAGTGGGGGGTAGCCTACACGAACATAAACACTATCTCGCGAATGTGAACACTGTCTCGCGAACGCGAAGGCTTGGCAGCCAATGCTCTTCGCGAACACGACAGTGGCCTCGCGAACGCGATGCACACTGTCGCCCAGCACTTAACAGAATCCAAACACGGGTTTAAGCCATTTCTTCAATATTTTTCAAGAACCAAACGGGTAGAAGCGATTTTCAAGAGTCATTTTCTTCCCCAAAGTATTGGTAAGTGATTCTAAACCATTTTCTTTCAATTATCCATTACATTCATGAATTATCAACCTAAAATCTAGAGTTTTCATGGTAGAATTAGGGGTTAGGGTATAAACTAGGGATTTCGGAAATTTGGGAATTTAGACCTCAATTTGAGATCGGATTCTAAAACTAATTACATATTCGAGCTCGGGGGTGAATAGGTAAATGAATTTTGGTCCGAACCTCGGGTTTTGACCAAGCGGGCCCGGGGTCGATTTTTTGCTTTTTGGAGGAAAATTTCGAAAATTTAATTTATGCAATATAATTGATTTCTTTAGCAATATTTGATATTATTGAGTCATTTTTGAATAGATATGAGTGGTTTGGAGGTGAATTCTAAAAAAAAAGTTGTGATTGAGAATTAAGTGGTCTTCGGAGCAAGGTAAGTGTTGTGTCTAACCCTGACTTGCGGAAATTAGGAACCTTAGATTATTTTCTAAGTGAAATTCATGTGAGCGGCGTATATGTGAGGTGACGAGTACTTATGCGCCGCTAATTTACCTATTTTTCATGTTTCTCTGTTTTTCTTATATTGTCTCTTTCTTATGCCTAATTGCTACGTGTTATACTACTGTTGTTCAATTTATCGTTCTTATCATGTTTACGGATTTTCTGGTAATAATTGAATTTTTATTTCAAAGTTGAGATTGATATTATGGAACCAAATGTTGAAGTAAGGTTTGTACTTGTTATTCTATCTCCCTGTTGTTATTTATGCATTGCATTATGGTAGGGAGAGTGTTAATACACGAAGGGTGATGCCGTGCCATATTGTGAGTGTTAATGCACGAAGGGTGATGCCGTGCCATATTGTGAGTGTTAATGCACGAAGGGTGATGCCGTGTATTTTTCCTTTACTGTATTCACTATTCCTGTTGATTCATGGTATGTTGAATTCTCCGACTATCATTCTATTGTATTTCTTTATCTCGTATGCCCCTCGGCATATTCCCCTTCCGACATTTCCTGTTTAGTTCTTCATTTCTGTTACTTGTATATACACTATTAAATTGTACATATTGATTTGTAGGTACCTTGCCTTAGCCTCGTCACTACTTCGTCGAGGTTAAGCTCGACACTTACCAGTACATTAGGTCGGTTGTACTGATACTGCACTCTACACTTTCTGTGCAGATTTTGGTATCGGCTCGGGTAGATCGAGATTTTTTTTGCTATTGGTCCGCTGTCCGGAGACTCAAGGTAGATCTGTCGGCGTTCACAGACCTTGAAGTCCCCGTCTATCTTCTCTGTCCTACTGTTTCTTTCATTCAGACAGTTGTATTTCTTTCAGACTATTACTTGCAGAAAATTCTAGAATGCTCGTGAATTGTGACTCCAGATCCGGGTGGTAGTAGTTAATACAGTTTTTGTATTATTCCGCACTTATTATATTTCATCTTAGCTAATTATTATTATTTACTGAATGGAAATAAGGATTTGGTTTAATGATTCTCTAACGTTGGCTTGCATAGCAAGTGAAACATTAGGCGCCATCATGGTCCCGACGGTGGAAATTCCGGGTCGTGACAATCCTGATGTCTTACCCTCATGGTGCATTGCGACTGGAACTCATTGAAGTTGATATCATTAATAGCAAAGGACAAAAACTATTTCAAATACGAAGCAAATGCTTACCTCTTGAGTTAAACTCTTCATAATGTCATTTGGATATAATTCTCAACAATAAACTTTCGTTTACTCAAATCAGCTAAGTAATTAGTGTCAAACAGATATATAAAAATATAAAATAATATTGAAAATTCACACGTGGTCTTTGCTGCAATAAGCTTACTTCAAGATGAAAGTGATATGACCAGAACATTAAGGAAAAATTATGTATCAAACAGAATAATACTACTACTAGTTACCATGCACTTTTGTGGAAACTAAGTATTATGCTCTCTAAAAAAATAAAAAGATATAGCAGAACCTTTAAGTCAATCAGGGAATCAAAAAAATAGTGGACAAATCTATGTCTACTATCTACTACTATATATGCTTTCTATATAGAAATGATTCAACATGTTAATTTGATAAGAACTATTATCAATGAAAAATTTGGTGTAGTACATACTTCTTGTACTAATATTTTATCTTTTCAAAATAAAATAGTTACGAATATTATTATTATTATTATTATTATTATTATTATTATTATTATTATTATAATCATTATACTAGGCAAACTAAAATCGTATTATAAGATAAAACCATAAGCATACATAATAAAGTATAATTTTAATTTTGTAGATTATTTAGTATACCGCATGCCACCTATTATTTAGTTCATGAAAATTTACATAAATACTAATTTTTTAATAACTAGACCATTGCTTATTCTAAATAGTAGTACAAACTTATTTGGTTTAAAACTCAGACTTGTTGCTGTAGCAGAAAGACGTGTCTGTAACACTACATACCTTTTTGAATAAAATCTGGATAATTTTGACAATAGATCATCGAGATATACCTTACCAGATGTGGAATTCAACCTTGAGGTTAGAATCTTCGTGTTGATAGCACGTTATAAAATATAGCTCAAAGTAACAATATAGGACAAGGAAAAACAAGCTAAGAGATATAGAGAGAAAGATAGGAGAGATTCTTATTTTTTCTTCAATTGTGTGTATTTTTCTATCTATTACAAGCCTTTATATAGGCATGAAAAGTGAAGAAAAATATGTCATTAAGCATAGAAATATGTCATTGAATATGTCCTTAAGCATTTATGAAGATCATGGAAGAAGAGTAGACATCCACCATAATTTGATTTTTCTTATGACATTTAGTTTTTTAAAAATCAAGAAATATTTTTTAGTTTTTTTTTTTAAACTCACAACTATACACCAATTATTGAACTATTTTTTAAGTGAGCTGTTTAAAAGAAAGATAAAGGATAGTTTAATTTAGACAAATACTCTTATATATAAGGCAATTAAAGTCTTTCTTAAAATATGGGCAAAAACTTTTTAAAGACAGATAACGTATTTTCCAGAGATAGAATCAATTAACTCCTAACGGGAACAGGAAATGCTAATCACCTCATTAATGTGATAAATAAAACGAGAAAGCAACAATACATAGGACAAATCATGGTTAAAGTTTATCATTAAATAGGAGACTCAGAAAAAATTAGATGACCTCCAAATTAAACTACCAAAAGCCAAATCGAATCCGATGAAAAACACTATAGATAAACTTTAGACCTAAAACAAAAGTGCAAAAGGGAGGAGTGCCACCCCTCTCCCCAAAACAATCACATGCCTGGTTGAGAAGTGGATTAAAGCTGTATTTTTGTGTTGATTGGGGGGGGGGGGGGGTCCATTGGGCATAATTTGTTTCATATACTCATCTCTCTTATGACTAAACTTTTTTTAAATTGTTTATGCCCTTTTTCCTATAGGGTTTGCACATAATATGCTTTCGTATCAACAAAGCAAAGGTTGAAAATTTCAACGATAGTGGAAAATTATTCTTAATGAAGAGCTCATCTTCCCTGTTTGCAATCATTCTTGTCCCTTTATCCTTTTTCTATATATAAAAATTTGTTGAGGCTGCTAAATGCTACTACTTGATTATTAGCTTTTGGTATACCTATTTAATTTCTTTATACACAGGAAAATTTTCAACTTCGAGCTAAATTAAAGAAAGAGGAGAGAAGTGTTTAGTTTTGGTTGGTTGTTTTGGCTTCGTCATTACTACTATTTTGTCTCTTCTTTTCCTCTTGTTGAACTAAACTACAAGTTCCTTTAATTTAGTAGTAAATGCGCGCTAATAATATGGACCAAGTCTCTTAAAAAACTTTAAAAATTGGATAAGAGTGTAGGGTTTATAATACTATATACGAATAGATTCATTGGTCTTTTATCTTAATATAATTTAGCTAATAATAGCAACAATAGCAACACCAACTGTATTAATGACAACCATCACAACAGTGATAACGATACTCCTTAATTATACCCCCAAACCCACACCCACACTAAAAAAAAAAAAAAAGAAGAAGAAGGAAACAAGAAAAGAAAACAAGGTTCATAATGAAGTATCAAACAATATTCTTACTAATTTTTTAAATTGATTGAAACACTGATTCTTTCATTTTCTTGCAATTAATTTTTTACGTCTAGAATATATATATATATATATATATATATATATATATATGTGTGTGTGTGTGTGTGTGTGAGTGAGACTCTGTGTGTGTGTTAAAATAGCTGTAAAGTATATATCGCATGTGGTTTGACTAGTTTTTAATTGCCCATAACTCTTCACCAAAGTCATGTCCTAGAAACATAAACGAGTAAAGGGAAAACATAAGACTAGCTTTCTTTCTTAATGTCTCGACCATTTCATGCTACACTATTCATGATAAAAAAACCTTCTTGTATGAAGTTAAAGTTTACGTACAAATTTGCAGTCTCCAAACAAGTATTTCTAACTGTCTTGATAAACGTTGGAGAGTAGGATGTACCAGGTTAGTTCGATTTTTATCAAAACCAAATCAAATCAAATTAACTGTATCGGTTTCGATTGGTTCGGTTTTGTCGGGTTTTTCGAATTTTTTTGTTACTTAAATATTATTTCAATCTTACTTTGTCAAATTTTTTATAAGTAAATATATGTTTAGTAAAAATATAAAAAAATGACAAATATATGATTTATTAAAATATTCTTAAGGGAGAATTTTCTTATTAACATATAATAGTTATTTTTTTAGTCGTCTGACAATAATTTTTCGTTGATGTACACTTTTACGGTGAACCGAATTTAGTAATTAAAGATAAAAATTAATATGATACCTAAATAATAACAATTACTTTACATTCAAAAAATATATAAGAATTTAATAGATCTTAACATATGATATAAATATAAAAGAGCAAAGAGATTGATGCATTTCATTAACACTTGAAGAGAAAATGATCATACAACCCATTATTTAAGGTTAATAAATATGGAGCACTTCATATACTATTAAATATTATATCCCGCAAGATAATCCCAAATATTTCTAGACATTTTTAAAGAAAACTCTATATAAAATCTTAAAAGTATATATAAAAATTATATATTTATATGTCGGTTTGGTTCGAATTTTTTTACTCAATAACAAACCAAATCAAACCAAACCCAGTTAGATTTTTTAATCGATTTGATTTGACTTTTCGATTTGATGCGATTTTTCGGTTTGGTTTGTACATCCCTACCGGATAGACAACGAATTCCCCATAAGTATATGGTAGAATCAAACCTTATATACATTTCAAGAATTTTAGACAAATCAAAACTTACCTATTTTCAGCTACCACCACATACTCAGATTATATATGTGCGAGTTCACGCGCGTCTTTATGTTTTTTCGTTCTCTTTACTTTTTTTCCCATAAATTTTAAACGGAGGAAAAAATAAAATATATATATATATATATATATATATATATATATATATATATATATATATATATATATATATATATATATATATATTAGCTAGTAGCTAGCAGTGGAACCTACGTTCATACTTACACGGTACACGTTGCAAATCCTGATTTTATTTTTGTCCTTATGAGTCAGTATTGAGATATTTCAGTATCAAATATAATATTCCATCCGTTTTAATTTATGTAAACCTATTTTCTTTTTAGTTCGAACCAAGAAGAATATCTTTCCTTATTTGAAAATAATTTACTTTTATACAATGATTTATAGTCAAACAAAATATATGTACCTCATTTTACATCAGAAATTCAAAAGTCTTCTCTCTCTTTTCGTAAACGTTATACTCAGTAAAATGGATTTGCATGCATTGAAACGAATGAAATACTAATTTAATTTCTTGTTAATTTAATATCAAAGTGCTCTACATGCATGCATATGGAATTATTTAAATTGTGCCAGCTAATTAAGACATCCATAGTTTATTTGAACTAAGAACAGCCAAATGCATGTTGACAGTCAATTACGTACACAACAGGATTAGGATCTTTGTTTAGTATTTCGCCGAATCAAGTTTTTAATTCTTCGTATTAATTAGGTTAATGACTAAACTGTCTCAATCTGTTTAATTACAATTTTTTATTCTTCATTCTAATTATGTACTAGCGTTAGGTGATATATGAAGTGTCAACGAAGTCCTCTATAATTACTTGATTGATTCCACTCAATAAAATACATTTGCAGTAGGATCGATTAATGGAACATACTTCTCAAACTTCATATTATAATATCAAAGAAAGCATTACAGGATTAAATATTTCGCTCGAAATTGGTCCTTATTTTGTCGAAGTGATGTAAATTTCAACAATACAAATATTAAAACGAATTTTATGAATAATGAGATTGATTGATCAGCCAGTGAAGACATGCATGTGTGTATAGACCTAAAGGTAAAATGGTTCTTTCATTTACACCTAAGGAATTGAGGATGTTGATTCTCTTGAGTTTGTTTTTTCGCTTATCCTTTAACAGATAGTTACTCTGTTAGTATCCTAAATAAATATAATTGAGAATCCTTTTGAACGCGTTATCATGAGTGTGATCGAGTAAGCAAATGACAATGGTTCAAGTATCTGTAAGCTCAAAAAAGAAAAAGAAAAAGAAAAAGGAGACCTTTATATTGTTACAGAAGAGCAAAATACGATAAAAGTAAACTAAATACAACAATTATTCCAATAATAACATATCCGATTTGACCTATGGACGAATATGCAAGCACACGTTTCATGCTTGTTTGAGTAATAGCAATGAGATTTCCCAATATCATGCTAAGAATAGTTATGATTTCCAGAATAAGATGTCATTCGTTTGATGAGAAATAAAAAGGAATATCAAAAATTCAAATGGCTGAAGCAGTAAAACCTAAGAAAATACTAGGAATATGTTCACAGTTTTGATTTAATGTATACTTAGAAATTACGTACTAGTAATAAAAGTATATATAAACACATGTATTATGTATTCATTGAGTTGATATAAATTTTAGGACCCGTTTGTCCATACAATATTTTTTCTTTTTCTGAAACTCATCTTCAAAACATTGTTTGGTTATATATTTAACTGAAATTTTGAAGACGAGTTTCAAATTTTAAAAAGTGGGTTTTACCTCTTGTAACAACCCGGTCAGTCGTTTTGAGAGTTGTAGCACCGTTTTCCCATTTACTATTCATTTTGTACTTTATAGTTGTTATGTGACTTGCTGGGTAGTCAGTTCGGGTCCGGAGAGATTTCAGAATGAATTGAGACACTTAGTTTCAAGGTTGAAAGCTTAAGTTGAAATGGTTGACCGGATGTTGACTGATGTGAAAATGACCCTCAATAGAATTTTGATGATTCCAATAGCTCCGTATGGTGATTTTGGACTTAGGAGCGTGTCCGGATTGTTAATCGGAAGCCCGTAGTTAAATTAGGCTTGAAATGGCTAAAATAAAAATTTAAGTTTGAAAGTTTGACCAGGGAGTTGACTTTTTGATATCGGGGTTGGAATCCAATTATGAAAATTTGAAATAGGTCTGTTATGTCATTTATGACTTGTGTGCAAAATTTGAGATCAATCGGACTTGATTTGATAGGTTTCGGCATCGAATGTAGAAGTTGGAATTTCTAAGTTTCATTTAAGCTTGAATTGGAGTATGATTCGTGGTTTTAACATTGTTTGATGTGATTTGAAGTTTTGACTAAGTTCGTATGATATTTTAGGACTTGTTGGTTTATTTGATTGAGGTCCCGGAGGTCTCGGGTGAGTTTCGGATGGTTAACGGATCAAATTTGGACTTAGAACAATTGAAACTTGTTGTTGCCTACTAGTGCAATCGCACCTGCGGAATTTGGCTCGCAGATGCGAGCTCGCAGAAGCGAGTCTGGTATCGCAGAAGCGGATGGTCCGCAGAAGCGGATGAGGCATCGCAGAAGCGCGACCGCAGAAGTGATGCAATAGTCGTAGATGCGGCCTGGGCTAAGGGGGTCTTGGACCGCAGAAGCGAGTCCGCAGAAGAGGACTCTTGTCTGCAAAAGTGAGCCAACCGCAGAAGCGACCTCCACCCTTGCATCTGCGAGACTGCAAATGCGGCCAAGCACATCGCAGATGCGGAAACACTGGCAGTGTTTAAAACAGAAGGGTTCCGAGATTTTTCTCAGTTTTGGACATTTCAAGTACTGGTTGAGCGATGTTTGAGCAAGAATTCACGAGAAAACTTGAGGTAAATCACTTGTGATCATTGTTAGTCAATAATATTGAATTATCATCGAGTATATCGACTAGATTACGTGTTTTTGAGGTGAAATTCGAGGATTTGGGCCGAGGAATTTGAAATTTAGATTTGACGATTTGAAGGTCGAATTGATGTCGGAATTTAGTAATTTTGGTATGGTTGGACACGTGGTTGAATGAGCATTCATATTTTGTAACTTTTGTCGGGTTCGGAGATGTGGGTTCCACATGCGATTTTTGGATCAAATTTCTGATTTTGTTGAAAATTTTTGTGTTTTCATATGGAATTTATTCCTATAATTTGTGTTGACTTAATCGAATTAATTATGACTAGATTCGAGCTGGTCAGAGTCGAAAAATCAAGAGAAAGGCATTTTTACTGACTGATTGATCGTAGTTTGAGGTAAGTGACTTGTCTAATTTTGTGTGGGGAAAATTCCCCTTAGGATTTGTATTGATATGATAATTATAATGTGTTAAAAGTCGTGTACGCGAGATAACGAGTGTGTACACGGGCTAAATGTGAAAAACTCTGGTTTTAAATTGTGTAGATCTCTGTTACATATTAATTAAATTATTTTACCCGGTTATGTTCATCATCATTGGTCTATTTATATATTTTAAGTTTGCCTTACTTTTTTCTGCTAATTGCTTTACCTGTTTAGTTGAAGCTTTGTTTCTTTTATTCTGTGCTCATTATTTGGATGTTGAATTTTTTAATTGAATTATTATTATAATGAAGTATTTGACATTAAAAATTTGGTATTGAGGCAAAGTGTTAAATTTGTGAAATATTATTTTTGTTAAGTTATTCACTCCCGAATATTTTGTGAGATTTTGTATTGTGATTGAGCCGTGGGCTCCTTATTGTGGAAAATAATATTGTTGTTGGATTATTTTGGCAAGTTGAAATATTTGGGCACTTGAGATGCAAATTGTGATATGGATATGCATGCGGTGGTATAAGGTCTAGGTGTTGAAACACATGCGGTGAGATAAGGGTGGCTTGATACGCGTGGCTAGTAGGGGATCTATTAGAAGTCATGTGGTGTGATAAGGGTGGCTAAAACACGGGATGCTATTTCGGAAAAAATAATTTCTTTAAAAATTAAATGTGAAGGCTCTCACGGTGATATAAGGAAATAAAATATTATGAATTTATTTATGATTTGGGACTACGAAGCGGTACCTCGGGAGTGCCCTTGTTGATATTTCTCTATGGCTGCACTTTCTTTTGGTTATTTGTGTTTTCTTTACATTTATAAATTCCCGTTTTCCTTCTGTGAGGTATTATTTGCCCTTATTCTGTGTAGTTGAATTGTGACATACTACTTACATGAATTATTCACATTGTCATTATTATTATTATATTGTCAAACTTTCACCCTGTCTTTTATTATTTCTAGTAGGGCCTGACCTGACCTCGTCACTACTCTACCGAAGTTAGACCTGGTACTTACTGGGTACCGCTGTGGTGTACTACTCATACTACGCTTCTGCACATCTTTTTGTGTAGATCTAGGTACTTTCTGTCAGACTAGGTATCAGTGAGCTAGCCGTACGCGGAGACTTCAAGGTATATCTCCTAGCGTCCGCAGACCTCAGAGTCCCCCTCTATCCCTGTTATGTTGTTTTCCCTTATTCTCTTTAGATTCTGATGCACAGAGGCACCTAGAATATATTCTTAGAAGCTTGTGACTTATCTCTATCGGGTGTTGGGAGTTCTATTTGTTAATTTGCAGTTTTTATTTATTCAACTGTTAAGGATTTAATTTCAGATTTATAATCAGTTATTCCGCAAATTGTTAGGTTACCTAGTCTTAGAGACTAGGTGCCATCACAACATCTTACAGAAGGAATTTGGGGTCGCGACAAGTTGGTATCAAAGCTCTACGTTCATAGGTGTTATGAGTCACAAGCAGGTTTAGTAGAGTCTCGCGGATCGGTAGGGAGACGTCTGTACTTATCTTCGGGAGGTTATGAAATTGTTAGGAAAATCTTCACTTCTTTGATTCCTTATCGTGCGTAATTATTGACTTCGAAATTCTAAACCATTGTCTTTCCATTCTCTCACAGATGGTGAGGACACGCATAGCTGAATCTGATGATCAGACACCCACGCCCCCTGTTGGAGCCGCAAGAGGCCGGGACTAGGACCGGGGCAGAGGCCGAGGAAGACCATGTGGTATAGTCAGAGCACCTACACGAGTTGCTGCATAAGAGCCACCATTAGCTCTAGTTGGAGAGCAGACACCTGAGATGCATGTTACTACTCCTGCACTTCAAGAGACTCTTGCCCAGTTTTTGAGCATGTTTGGCACTCTAGCTCAGGCAGGATTGATTTCACTTGCTCCTGCCACATCTCAGGCCGGGGGAGGAGCACAAACTCCCGCCGCCCGTACCCCAGAGCCACGGGCCCAGGTTGACCATGCCCTAGAGGTTATACCAGTGCAGCCAGTTGTCCCAGTTCGGCCTGAGGTTAGGGCATCAGTTTCAGAGGGGGAGCAGCTCAGGCTCGAGAGGTCTAAGAGGTACCACCCTCCCACTTTCAACGGTTTGGCTTAAGAGTATGCTTAGGGTTTTCTTAAGGAATGTCATTGTATCCTTCGTACTATGGTTATTGTGGATTCTAGTGGGGTTTCTTTCACGGCATTCCAGCTTAAGGGAGCGGCCTACCAGTGGTGGCGAGCATACGAGTTGGATAGTCGGGTTGAGGCAGTTTCACTTACTTGGACTTAGTTTTCAGATATGTTCTTGAGGGTGTATGTTCCTCAGAGTCTCATAGATGCATGACGCGCAGAGTTTGAGCAGTTGCACCAGGGTTCTATGACCGTGTCAGAGTATGCGATCCGATTTAGTAATTTGGCTAGGCATGCACCAGCCTTGGTTGTTGTTGTTGTTCGAGAGCGGGTTCGTTGATTTATTGAGGATCTCCATCCTAGTATCAGATTCATTATGGACCGAGAGCTAGAGATGGACATCGCATACCAACAGGTGGTATTAATTGCTAGAAGATTGGAGGGTATGCTGATCCGGGAGAGAGAAGAGAGGGAAGCTAAGAGACCTCGGTATTCTGGAACGTATTACAGTTCTCGTGCCCCAACTGCAGCCCGTCATGGTAGAGGCTATGTAGGCCGTCCTATTTATTCAGCACTTCCAGCTTTCAGCGGTCTACCGTCTACTCCCAGACCTCAGGTTCCATATTATGCACCGCCAGTGTCTACTATACCTCCTGTACGGGGTGCTTTCAGTGGTCAGTCCAGTCGATCAGGCCCGAGCCAGTCCCAACAGCCACGTCCTTCGAGGGCTTGTTTTGAGTGTGGTGACACTCGTCATATAATGAGGGATTGCCCCAGACTTAGGAGGGGTGCACCTCCATAGATTTCTCAAGCCTCACCTATTCCACAAGGCCCTCAGGCTTCTCAGGCCATGATTACTGCACCAGTTGCCACTCCACCTGCACAGCCAGCTAGAGGTGGAGGTCGGACAGGTAGAGGTTGCCCTAGAAGGGGGAGGCCAGGCCAGATATTATGCCCTTTCTGCTAGGACGGAGGCAGTTGCATCCGATTCTGTTATCACAGGTATTGTTTCAGTCTGTCATAGCGATGCATCAGTCTTATTTGATCCAGGCTCCACTTATTATTATGTGTCATCTTAGTCTGCCCCGTATTTGGGCATATCCTGTGATTCTTTGAGTTCTTCTGTTTATGTATCTACACCTGTGGGTGATTCTATTATTGTTGACCGTGTGTATCGGTCGTGCTTGATTGTCATCAGTGGTTTTGAGACCAGAGCTGATTTATTATTGCTCAGTATGGTGGATTTCGATATTATTTTGGCAATGATCTGGTTGTCGCCCTATCATGCTATCCTTTATTGTTATGCCAAGACGGTGACGTTGGCTATGCCAGGTCTACCGCGGCTAGAGTGGAGAGGTACCTTAGATTATGTTCCTAGTAGGGTTGTTTCATTTCTTAAGGCTCAACGAATGGTTAAGAAGGGGTATGATGCGTATCTGGCCTATGTGAGAGATGGTGGTGTTGATACTCCTACTGTGGAGTCAGTTTCGGTAGTAAGGGACATTCCCGATGTATTTCCAGTGGATCTTCCGCGGATGCGACCCGACAAGGATATTGATTTGGGCATTGATTTGTTATCGGGCACTCAGCCCATTTCTATTCCACCATATCATATGGCCCCAACAGAATTGAAGAAATTAAAAGAGCAGTTACAGGAGCTGCTTGATAAGAGTTTTGTTCGGCCTAATGTATCGCCTTGGGGTGCTCCTATCTTATTTGTGAAGAAGAAGGATGGTTCTATGCGGATGTGTATTGATTACCGCCAGTTGAACAAGGTTACAGTGAACAACAAGTATCCATTGCCACGTATTGATGACCTATTCGATCAGTTTCAGGGCGCCAGGGTGTTCTCTAAAATTGACTTATGTTCAGGCTATCATCAGTTGAATATTCGGGAGCCAGATATCCTGAAGACTGCTTTCAGGACTCGGTATGGTCATTATGAGTTCCTTGTAATTTCATTTGGGCTGACCAATGCACCAGTAACATTTATGGTATTCCCGGAGCCGGGAGGATCATGAGCAGTACCTGAGGACTATGCTTCAGACTTTGAGAGAAAATAAGTTATATGCAAAATTTTCAAAGTGTGAATTCTGGATAGATTCAGTGGCATTCTTGGGTAATATAGTTTCGTGCGAGGTGATTAAGGTGGATCCGAAGGAGATTGAGGCAGTGCAGAGTTGGTCCAGACTATCTTCAGCTACGTTTATCCAAAGTTTTCTTGGCTTAGCGACGTATTATCACCGATTTGTAGAGGGTTTCACTTCTATTGTTGCACCTATGAACAAATTGACCCAGAAGGGTGCTCCGTTCAGGTGGACCGAGGAATGTGAGGAGAGCTTTCAAAAGCTCAAGACAGCTTTGACTACAGCCCTAATATTGGTGTTGCCTACAGGTTCAAGGTCTCATATTATGTATTGTGATGCGTTGCATATTGGTCTCGGTGTAGTGTTGATTCAAGACGATAGGGTGATTGCATATGCTTCCAAACAATTAAAGGTACATGAGAAGAACTATTCGGTCCACGACCTTGAGTTAACAGCTATTGTTCATGCCTTGAAGATTTGGCAGTATTATTTGTACGGTGTCCATTATGAGGTCTACACCGATCACCGGAGTCTACAACATCTGTTTAACCAGAAGGATCTTAACTTGCGGCAGCAGAGGTGGTTGGAGTTGCTTAAGGATTATGATATCACCATTCTCTATCATCCCGAGAAGGCCAATATAGTGGTCGATGCCTTGAGTCTTAAGGCGGAGAGTTTGGGCAGCTTAGCATACTTACCGGTAGGAAAGAGGCCTTTAGCCTTAGATGTTCAGGCGTTGGCCAACCAGTTTGTTAGATTAGATGTTTTCGCGCCGAGCCAAATTTTGGCTTGTGTGGTTTCTCAATCTTCTCTTTATGATCGTATCAGAGAGCGTCAGTATGATGATCCCCATCTGCTTGTCCTTAAGGACACAGTTCACCATAGTGATGCCAAGGAAGTCACTATTGGAGATGACAGTGTATTATAGATGCAGGGCAGCTATGTGTACCCAATGTAGATGGCTTGCGTGAGTTGATTCTCCAGGAAGCTCACAGTTCACGGTACTCCATTCATCCGGGTGCTGCAAAGATGTATCAGGACTTGAGACAACACTATTAGTGGAAGCGGATGAAGAAAAACATAGTGGAATATGTGGCTCGGTGCCTAAATTATCAGCAGGTGAAGTATGAGCATCAGCGACCGAGTGGATTGCTTCAGAAGTCAGAGATTCCAGAATGGAAATAGGAGCGGATCAATATGGATTTCGTTATTGGGCTTCCACGGACTCATATAAAGTTCGATACAGTTTGGGTGATTGTAGATACATTGACCAAGTCAGCTCATTTCATTCCTGTGGTTACTACTTACTCTTCGGAGTAGGTGGCTCAAGTTTACATTTACGAGATTGTCAAGCTTCATGGCATAACGGTATCTATCATCTCTGACCGGGGTACGTAGTTTACATTACGGTTCTGGAGAGTCCTACAGTGTGAGTTGGTTACTCGGGTAGAGTGGAGTACAATATTTCACCCTCAGACGGACGGATAGTCCGAGCACACTATTCAAATATTGGAGGATATGCTACGTGCGTGTGTTATAGATTTTGGGTATGCTTGGGATCATTTCTTTCCACTTGCGGAGTTTGCTTACAACAACAGCTACTAGTCGAGCATTCAGATGGCTCTGTATGAGGCCTTATATGGGAGGCAGTGCCGATCTCTAGTGGGTTGGTTCGAGTCGGGCAAGGCTAAACTATTGGGTACAGATTTGGTTCAGGATGCTTTGGAAAAGGTTAAGTTGATTCAGGATCGACTTCGTACATCACAATCTAGACAGAAGATTTATGCATATTAGAAGGTTCGTGATATTGCATTCATGGTTGGTGAGCGGGTCTTGCTTCGAATTTGGCCTGTGAAGGGTGTTATAAGATTTGGGAAGAAGGGTAAGTTGAGCCCTAGGTATATTGGGCCATTTGAAATTCTTGAGAGGGTTGGAGAGGTGGCTTACAGACTTGCACTACCACCTAGTCTCGCTGCAGTTCATCCGGTGTTTCATGTTTTCGTGGTCCGGAAGTATCACAGTGATCCATCTCACGTGTCAGACTTCAGCTCAGTCCAGTTGGACAAGGATCTATCTTATGTTGAGGAACCAGTGACCATTTTGGACAGACATGTTAGAAAGTTGAGATCGAAGAGCATTGCTTCAGTAAAAGTACAGTGGTAGGGTCATCCGATCGAGGAGGCAACTTGGGAGATTGAACATGATATGCGCAACTGTTACCCTCATCTTTTCACCACTCCATATATAATTCTAAACCTGTTTGAGGACGAACGTTTGTTTAAGAGAGGGAGGATGTAATGACCCGGCCAATCGTTTTGAGAGTTCTAGCACCACTTCCCCATTTACTATTCATTTTTTTTCTTTATAGTTGTTATGTGACTTGTTGGGGTAGTCATTTCGGGTTCGGAGAGATTTCAGAATGAATTGAGACACTTAGTCTCAAGGTTAAAAGCTTAAGTTGAAATAGTTTACCGGATATTGATTGATATGAAAACGACCCCGGAATAGAATTTTGATGATTCCAATAGCTCAGAGTGGTGATTTTTGACTTAAGAAATTGTCCAGATTGTTAATCGGAAGCTCGTAGTTAAATTAGGCTTGAAATGACTAAAATAGAAATTTAAGTTTGAAACTTTGACCGGGGAGTTGACTTTTTGATGTCGGGGTCGGAATCCAATTCTGAAAATTTGAAATAGGTCTGTTATGTCATTTATGACTTGTGTGCAAAATTTTAGATCAATCAGACTTGATTTGATAGGTTTCGGCATCGAATGTAGAAGTTGGAATTTCTAAGCTTCATTTAAGCTTGAATTGGAGTATGATTCGTGGTTTTAGCGTTGTTTGATATGATTTGAGGTTTAGACTAAGTTCGTATGATGTTTTAGAACTTGTTGGTGTATTTGGTTGAGGTCCCGGGGGTCTCGGGTGAGTTTCGTATGATTAACGGATCAAATTTGGACTTAGAACAATTAAAACTTGCTGCTGCCTACTGATGCAATCGCACCTGCGGAATTTGGCTAGTAGGTGCGAGCTCGCAGAAACGAGCCTAGCATCGCAGAAGCGACGCAATGGTGGCAGATGCGGCCTGGGCTAAGTGGGCCTTGGACCGCAGAAGAGAGTCCGCAGAACCGGACTCTTGTCTGCAGAATCGAGCCAACCGCAGAAGCGACCTCCACCATCGCATCTACGAGACCGCAGATGCGGAAACACTACCAGTGTTAAAAACAGAGGGGTTCTGAGATTTTTCTCATTTTTGGACATTTCAAGTACGGGTTGGGGCGATATTTGAGCAAGAATTCACGGGAAAACTTGAGGTAAGTCACTTGTGATCATTGTTAGTCAATAATATTAAATTATCATCGAGTATTTCGACTAGATTACCTGTTTTTGAGGTGAAATGCGAGAATTTGGGCCTAGAGATTTGAAATTTACATTTGATGATTTGAAGGTCGAGTTGATATCGGAATTTAGTAATTTTAGTATGGTTGGACTCGTGGTTGAATGTGCGTTCATATTTTATATCTTTTGTTGGGTTCCGAAATGTGGGCCCCACAGGCGATTTTTGGGTTAAATTTCGGATTTTGTTAGAAAATTTGTATTTTCATATGGTATTTATTTCTATAATTTGTATTGACTGAATCAAATTAATTATGACTAGATTCGAGCTGATTGAAGTCGAAAAATCGAGGGAAAGACATTCTTACTGACTGATTGAGCATGGTTTGAGGTAAGTGACTTGTCTAACCTTGGGGGGGGGGGGAGGGAATTTCCCTTAGGATTTGTATTGATATGATAATTGTGATGTGTTAAAAATCATGTACGCGAAGTGACGAGTGTGTACACGGGCTAAATGTAGAAAACTATGATTTTAAATTGTGTAGATCTCTGTTATATATTAATTAAATTATTTTACCCTGTTATGTTCATCATCATTGGTCTATTTTTATATTTTAAATTTGTCTTTCCTTTTTCTGCTAATTGCTTTACCTGTTTAGTTAAAACTTTGTTTCTTTTATTCTGTGCTCATTATTTGGATGTTGAATTTCTTAATTGAATTATTATTAATATGAAGTATTTGACATTAAAAATTTGGTATTGAGGCAAAGTGTTAAATTTGAAAAATATTATTTTTGTTGAGTTATTCACTCCCGAATATTTTGTGAGATTTTGTATTAATTGTGATTGAACTGTGGGCTCCTTATTGTGGAAAATAATGTTCTTGTTGGTTTATTTTGGCAAGTTGAAATATTTGGGCACTTGAGGTGCAAATTGTAATATGGATACGCATGCGGTGGTATAAGGTCTAGGTATTGAAACACATGTGGTGAGATAAGGATGGCTTGATACGCGTGGCTAGTAGGGGATCTACTAGAAGTCATGTGGTGTGATAAGGGTGGCTAAAACACGGGATGCTATTTCGGGAAAAATAATTTCTTTAAAAATTAAATGTGAAGGCTCTCGCGGTGATTAATTGTCGAGGTGTCACTTTTCTATTGGATATTATAACTAATTAAACTTAATACTAATTCTTTTTCATTTTTTTTTCTCTTTCTTCTTTTTAACAGAACCAGTGTACCACTGGCCCGTCATTACCATCTCATGCCATCCTCTTCCTCCCTATTTTTGAAACTAAGTCTTGTTTTTTTTTTGTTTCTCTTTCTTTAATTTCTTGTTGAATTTCCATTCCCACTCCTTCATTTCCTCCGCCATATTCACATGTCTTTACAAATTTCATTTTATTGCTCATATTTTATCCCTTTAATATCTTGGATTTGATAGAAACATAAGTTCTCCAACCCAATTGCGTCAAGAATTTAGGTTGGAATATTTTTTATACTTTACTGGAGAGCTTGATGTTCGCCAATACCATTTTTCGTACAAGGGATTTTTTCTCCTTTTCTCTTCGATCTGGGTGTCTGGATTTTCTTTCTACCTCAGTAGAAATCCATCATCATGTTCAAATTACTATTTTATGTTCGATTTAATGGACCATCTAGTACAAAACCTTTTGGTGAGATTGATGTGAAGGGGAAATGGTCAAATTAGAGGTGTTAAAGTGGAGTGGTATGGGGAGGTGATTCTGATTTCGGAGATAGACTTGATTGGTTTAAAGGAGGTTATGGCAGTGAATGGCTTCCATGGTGGTGGGCGAAAAAAATAATGATGAAGGTAAAGAAGATGAAATGAAAAAAAGAGTGAAAAAGGAAAGAAAAAGTAAAAAAAATGAAATAGTGCATCATTTGATACATGGCGCGTGTTAACACAGCCCGCCACAAGACTGGTTCAGTATTTTAAATGAGGTATTAAATTTAGTTTAGATGAGAATAGTGGGGGTATTTGGACACCCGTAAAATTTAGGTGTGTAAATAATTTCCTCGAACAAGTTTAATGGGGTCTTTATGTGGAAACACCCGCTTATTGTGCGTAAATTTTTACCCTGCTAAAGCCTAATCATGACATGCCATTGGAGAGACAATGTGTACTTTTGATGGAATTGAGGCTTGTCCAATTTTAGGATAGGTGATAGACAGATGTGACTGCACCTTACCTCATGAAAGGGCTTTAAATTAAGAAACGATAAGTTCAATGTCTGCTATTTTATGTGCACAAAATTCATTCAAATAGAGTTGCTTGATGTAACGACCCGACCGGTCATTTTGAGAATTTTAGCCCCGTTCGATGGCATAAGGTCTTGAGAAGCTTCGTATTATGTGTATTAACTTGCATGCGTGGTTGAATTCAGTTACCAGATGATTCGGAGTCAAATCGGAAGAAGGATTCAAGTTTTAGAAGTTTACGCGGTAAGAGTTGACCGGAATATGACCTTTGTATAAACGGCTCCAGAATGGGTTTTGGATAATTTCAACAGTTTCGTATGGTGATTTTGGACTTAGGCATGCGTCTGGATTTGGATTTGGAGGTCCGTAGGGTGATTTGAAGCATTTCGGCGAAAGTTGGAAAAGTTGAAGTTTTAAAGGTTGAGAGGTTTGACCAAGAGTTGAATTTGGTGATATCGGGGTCGGAATGCAATTCCGAGACTTGAAACAACTCCGTTATGTCATTTGGGACTTGTCTGCAAAATTTGAGATCATTCTGGGTTGATTTGATAGGTTTCGGCGCGAGTTTTAGAAGTTGGAAGATTTGGAAGTTCATAAGTTCGATTCATGATGTGATTCGTAGTTTCGACATTATTTGATGTGATTTGAGACCTCGAACGAGTTCGTGTTAGGTTATAGAACATGTTGGTATGTTTAGACAGGGTTCTAGGGGCCTCGGGTGAGTTTCAGATGGGCTACGAGACATTTTCTTCTATTTTTGGACTGTTGTTTTCTGTCATCTGGTTTCCTTAATCGCGTCCGCGTCACTTCCTCCGCATTCGCATAACTCCTCCCGCGATCGCGGAATCTTGCCTTCCTCTTCTTCGCATTCGCATCCGCTCCATCGCGTTAGCGTAGTAGAAACTAGGAGCTGGGAGCTGGTGACCATTTTCTCTACACGTTCACACTGCTCTATCCGCGAACGCGTAAGTGTGCTTTCCCCTCCTTCGCACTCGCGTTGCCCAGTTCCTGGGCCATTATTTTCCTTCTTCGCAATCGCACATGCTTGTTCGCGATCGCACAACACCAATTCCGGGCAGTAGCCATTTCCTCTTCGCGATCGCAGCTTCTCTTCCGTGATCGCGATGTACAAATACCTGGGCAGCAGAATATATTTTCCAACTCGAGGGTTAGGCCATTTTTATCATATCTTGACTTGTAGAGCTCGGTTTTGAACGATGCTTTGTGGGTTTTTCAAGCAAATCGATTGGGTAAGTATTCTTCACCTAGAATTTAAGTATTCTTCACCTAGAATTTATTATATTCCATGATTTTATCTTCATTTTTATCATTTAATTTATATTTTGAGTTGAGAAAAATGGTGGTTTTTGAAAAAGAATTTCAAAATAAAAAATCATGATTTGAGGGACGAATTGGTATCGGAATTTGATAATTTTAGTATGATTGAACTCATATCGGAATGAGTGTTCGGGTTTCATAAAATTTGTCGGGTTCCGAGGTGCAGGCCCGGGGGTCGATTTTTTGATTTTGTTAAAGATTGAGGCTTTATGATCCGGAATAGTTTCTTATGAGCTTTATTTGTGCTTTGAAGTTATTTTGGTTAGATTTGAGTCGTTCGGAGGCCATTTTACTCGAGAAGTTCATTTGTGAGTATCGGTGTATCTTCTTTGTAGTAAGTATCTTGCCTAACATCGTGTGGGGGAACTACCCCTTAGGACTTGAGTCTCTATGCTAATTGTAGTCCGTATACGTGAGGTGACTAGTACGTGCTCGGACTTATTTGTGAAAAGTTGGACTTTTAGGGTTCTTAGGTTCTTGTATTTATCGAATATGCAGTTGTTTTGTTATGAATATGTTTCTTAATTACTGGTTTCACCTCTACCTGCTTTAATTAAAGTTAATTGCTTCATGATCCACTCTTGTTATTTATTTGATTCATCTGTGCCTTTACTGAAATTGTTATCTCTTCTATTGTCATGTTATCTTTCCCCTAACTGCTTATCTTTATTTGAAGTTATAATTATCTCTTCTGTAATTGTTCATCCTTAATTGAGACTATGATTATCTTTCTGCTGCTTATCCTTAATTGAATTTGTTATGTTTATTTCGTAATTGCCCTACCTTAAAAGAAGTTTAGATATCCTATATCTTAGTTGACTTGTCCTTATTTGGAATCATTCGACTTGTGTTAGCTCCCTTGTTATTGAACTGTACATTGCGGGCCGTTGTTACATATTATTTCCTTCCTTGTTGAGTTATTCGTATTATGACTAGCATTCCCTATTGTGACTATTTCTTATGAACTTGTTCTTCAGTTTCTTTGAGTTCTAAAATTTCTGAGTTGATTTATTTGTCATACCCTTGTATTAGTGTTATTGTTGCTATTGTACTTGTTGTTGTGATGCACGAGGTTTCTGCCGTGCGGTTGTTATTGTGATGCATGAGGTTTCTGCCGTGCGGTTGTTGTTATGAGGTTGCATGAGATTTCTGTTGTGCTATTGTTACTATTGATATTTGCACATGCGGCGTGACAAGGCAGGCTATATATATGTAGGTTGCGCATATGGCGAGACAAGTTGGGAACATTATTATGCATGTATGGCGAGACAAGATGGGTATTTACATTATTATTGCACACGTGGTAAGACAAGGTGGATTGTGTCATAGATTGATTTGTGATAACTTGTGATGGCCTGAGGATATTCTTGTTGTTGATATTTGTGTAATGGTACACTTACCTGTGTGAGCTTTATCTTGTGGAAAGTTGTGAAAAAATATACTACGTGTTATCCATTTCGTTTCCTATACAAACTAGCCGGCATGAACTATATTAGGACACTTGCACAATCATACATGTAGTTAAGTACTCTTATCGGTTAAGAGGTTTTCTTGATATTGTTAAGTATATATATACATCCTTTTTTACTTGCCTTCTATGTAAGAATAGCTCTATTTGGCACGTGAGTCGTCAGTGCGGTTATAAATTGTAATGAGAGCATAGGATGCTAAGTGTTAGGGTTCAGGAATTGGGACCCATGAGTTGTGAATATTCTGAGGTTCGGTACCTCGTGGAGGTTATTGGCTAAAACCCGATGTGAAAGCGGTCGTTTTGTTGAGTTGTTATTTGCCTTTCATTTATTTGTGATCACCGAATTTAGATCGTATTTTCGTACATCTACTGTGTCATTATTATGGTATTCCACTGATAGTTGTTGTTTTTCTTTTTTACTGAAATTACGTATTAATTGCTATTTCGTGTGATCATTATGTAGTTTTCATACTCTGTTGTTCCTATACCTATACTTGTTCAGGTTGTTTAGTCCAGTAGGTGTCTTGATTGTACCTCGTCACTACTCCAATGAGGTTAGTCTTGATACTTGCTGAGTACCGTTGTGCTGTACTCATACTTCACTTCTGCATATTTTTGTGCAGATCCAGGTATGTTCGAAGTCAGTTGATCATTAGCTAGCTGTGCGGATTGTTGCTGTGGAGACTCAAGGTAAACCTGCTGCTGCATTCGCAGGCTTCAGAGTCACCTTCTGATTTGTATTCACACTGTTTACTTTATTTCAAACAATTGTATTTAGAAAATTGTATCAAACTCTGTAGAGTTTATGACTTGTACTGCCAGTTTTGGAAATTTTAAATTTTATAGAAATTTCCATTTCAAAAAAAATGTTAGATGTTATTAAATTACTGTTGTTATTTAGTAAATGTTAGGCTTACCTAGTCCCTAAGACTAGGTGCCATCACGATACCCAACGGAGGGAAAATTGATTCGTGACACTTGCTAATTGTTCTTTCAGTTGAGATATCTAGTCTCTAATCAGCATAAAGTCTATGTCCATGGCATTAATCTTTTACATCCTACTAATTTGTTGCCTTGTTCTCTCCAGGAAGCCATCTTTTCTGTTTCGAATATTGTTGCACCAACTTTCTCTACGACAATTAATGACTTATGTCTTACCTTATTGATATTGATATTTTTTTTTTTGAAATAAAAGATAAATAATATGTATAGAGGTAAAAAACTTTCCAGAACTTAACAATGAGAGTACATTAATTTGACATGATAACAAATGAGCTAGCAGAAAAATATAGTAATTAAAATGTCATCACTTTACAAGAACACTATGAAAAAACTTCCAACATGAATTGAACAAACGCTTATATTTTGAAGAAGCTAAGTGTCTGGTTAGACGGGAAAAAAATTCCGGAAAATATTTCTTAAAAAATAAGTTATTTTCTAATATTCGATTATCGAAAAGCGCTTTCCAAGAAATATATTTTTCACCAAAAGGGAAAAATGGCCTCTCTTATTTATTAGTGAAAGTTATTTTTATTCACAACTATATCATCTTTTAACTTTATATCATTGCTACAATTAACACGTAGACATTATTATACTCTTTATTACTCGAAAGTTTCATGAAATCACTACCCTAATGCCTAAAATTATTACTACCAATTTTTAATAAATGCTCTTTTCCAAAAATATTCCTTCTGTTTCAAATTATATGTCATAGTTTTTAATGAATAGTTGTCTCAAATTATATGTCATTTTAGAAGATTAAGACTAAATTATTATTTTTTCTTTCTATTTTACCTTTAATATTAATTATTCTTGAAGACTACAAACACCTCAATTATGAGTAAATATTAAATAAAGAGAGATTATATCTTAATACATAAATAAGGGTAAAACAGTCAAAAATTTTTCATATTTAATATTTAATTAGGGGATGTGTAAAAGAGAAATAAGATAGGTGATTTGAGACATAAGGAGTAATATTTTTCCAACTTATTACGTGTATGAAAGTATGAGAAGCTTCAGGTTTCTTTTGTTTGGGAAAGCATGAGAAGCTTCAGGTTTCTTTTGTTTGGTGAAAGCAGATACATGATTTCTACTAAGGTGGGAAACTATTGAACAATAACGCTGTTAGCTCCAAATTTCCAAAAGTAGCTTGAAGTAATTAACAAAGAAATTGTAATTTTTAAGGTTGACTACGGAAATATCGAAAATGAATACACTCCATAATTGCTATACCAAATTTAAGTCATATCTCAATAGCCATGTGGGACTATAATATTTCTGTATACGATCGAAATAGATTTCGGCCTTCGTACGATTGATCGAGTTCGAAACACAATCGATCAAAGAGAAACTTCGAGACAGGTTCCGAAGATGGCACAAACAAGCTTCGAATCCGAGGGGCCGATCAATGTTGAGCTCGATATTATTATCGATCCCGAATCCAAATTGAACTATGATACAAAGTAAAGTTATCGAGCTTGTGATCCAGAGACCAACCAACATTGACCCCGAATCAATTCAAGGGTCCGAGTCAGAATCGAGCTCAAGCCAAGATCGAGAGCTCGAGTCAAGACCGAAAACTCGAGTCAATATCGAGCTCATAGACAAGAGCCGTTGCAATCCCATTAGAGGAGAGAATCTTGGCAGGAATTGTGGAAAAACTAATTTACCATGGGTCTCCCACAATATATTTTTAATTATATCTAAAGTAAGATCTCTCTACTATAAAGGGGATGGTTATCATTTTTGTAGAGGCAAGTTTTTTGCTTACGATATAATTCAAGCACCATATTCTCCTATAGTGAAGAATTGTTCTTTCAAGCTTCTAAAATTGATTCTACTTATTTAGTCCTAAATTCATCTTCTTTGCAACCTTATCTATTTTGCATTCTTTGTAATCCATACTTGATATTTTTATTTATCCTTACGATTTGTATTAAGATTGCACCACATATCCTTAGAACTACGTACGAATTCAACTCTATCCGTTTTTCGGGTAAACAGTTTGGCGCCAGCCATGGGGCTAAAGATAACAGTGGTTATTTGATACGAATCTGCAAAAACATACCGTTGTGTTTTGCGCTTGTTTTCAAAAATATCTTGGATTTCGGATTAGCAACAACTAACTACCAGTCAAATGGCCACACCAATCGACAACGAAGTCGGTCTTCAAGATGAGAACAATAACTTGACACCCAGTACCGAAAAACCACTTGTCAACGCTGTTGGAGCTCGAATCGGAGCACCGATAGATATTAATTCGCATGTGGCCATTGAGGTGAACCTACATTCTGAACCCGAAAATAGCATTCATGGTGGCACTCGGTCTGCAGCTCGAGATACCCCTAACATCGAGGAAAATGGCGTTAGCTTGTGTATGATTTTTGAAATGTTGCCAACTCAACAGGCAGCAATAGCTCAGCTGCAGAGCCGAACCCAACTACAAAGCAGGTCGGAGCCCAATGGCTCGAGAAGTCAACCACAGAACGGAGCCAGCCATAGTGAAGTCAAATGAGCAAGAATCGGGGACTATTCCCGAAATTGCTAAATTGCTCGAGAAACTCACAAAGCGAGTCAAAGCCAACAATAAAAAAGTAGAAACATATAACTCTAGGGTTGATCAGATCCCAGGAGCTCCACCAATGATAAAAGGGTTGGATTCAAACAAATTCGTGCAAAAATCATTTCCCTCGAGCACAGCCCCAAAACCAATCCCCAAAAAAATCCGTATGCCTGAAATTCCTAAATATAATGGAACGATCGTTCCCAACGAGCACGTCACTTATTACACATGTGCCATCAAGGGCAATGATTTAGAAAATGATGAAATGGAATCTGTGTTGTTAAAAATATTTGGAGAGACGCTCTCGAAGGGAGCAATGATTTGGTATCACAACCTACTACCAAATTCCATCGACTCATTCGCCATGTTAGCAGATTCTTTTGTGAAAGCACATGCCAGTGCCATAAAAGTCGCAACAAGGAAATCGGACCTCTTCAAGGTAAGACAAAAGGATAACGAGATGTTGAGGGAGTTCGTATCTCATTTTCAAATGGAATGAATGGATCTGTCACCAGTCACAGACGATTGGGCTATTGTGGCTTTCACTCAAGGTTTGAACGAATGAAGTTCGACGGCTTCACGGCGGTTAAAGTATTACCTGATCGAATACCCGGCCATCACGTGGGCCGACATGCACAATCTGTACCAATCAAAAATTAGGGTCGGAGATAATCAATTAGGGTCTGAACCCACTGCTCGAAGGGATATTAATCGAAAACAAGGTCTGATCGGCGATCGATATCGACCGTACAACGGAAACTACATAATCAGTGAATCCAGACATAACCCCAGGAAAAATAACAAAAGAAGTGATCGAGGTCAAGGGTCCCGAGGACTGATGAACAGAAGTAGGTTCGATACGCCTGCCGGATCTAAGGAAGCGCCTCGGTTATCGAAATATAACTTCAATATTGATGCATCCGCCATCGTGTCGGCGATCGGACGCATCAAAGACACTAAATGTCCTCGACCCATGCAGATCGATCCTTCCCAAAGGAATACCAATTAAATGTGTGAATATCATGGCACCCATGGCCACAAAATGGAAGATTGCAGGCAACTAAGAGAGGAAGTAGCCTGGTTATTCAACAAAGGGCACCTTCGAGAATTTTTAAGCGATAGGGCGAAGAACCACTTTAAAAATAGGGATTTTGGCAAGCAAAACGAACAAGAAGAACCACAACACACCATTTACATGATCATCGGTGGCGCCGATACCCCTCAGGGACCGGTGCTTAAACGCGCTAAGACATTGATTGTGAGAGAAAAGCGATCTCGAACTCAAGATTACATACCTATAGGAACTTTCCTTCAACGATGAAGATGCAGCAGGAGTCATACAACCCCATAACGATGCACTGGTAATATCCGTACTCATGAATAAAACTAAAGTTAAGTATGTGTTGATTAATCCAGGTAGCTCAGCCAACATCATCAGATTCAATATGGCATGTGAAACCACTAAAGGCGAGATAATTCTATCGATAAGCGTGATCGGGACCATCCAAGAAATAAAGTTCCACGTGATCGAAGGTGACATGAGATACAACGCCCTTTTTGGAAGGCCATGGATCCACAATATGAGAGCTGTACCTTCGACCCTACACCAGGTCCTTAAATTCCCAACATCGAGAGGAGTCAATACAGTGTACGGAGAACAACCAGCCGCAAGAGAAATGTTCGCCGTCTAGGAAGAAAAACCAATATCCTCGCCTTCGCCAGTAAAGGGATCAGGCTCAAAAGGGGAACGAGGTACCAAATAGCAAGCACTGACATCGGCCTTGACCCAACCAGATAACCGGAAGATCGAAGAAGATGATGATCAGAGGATCCCTCGATCCTTTGCGATTCTTAATGATTCTGATTCTACCAAATCAATGATTGAGGAATTATTGCAAGTCACACTAATCGAGCACTGGCCCGAACGGAATGTATACCTGGGAACAGGGTTGACCCCCGAACTCAGGAAGAAACCTATTCGATTTCTTATCGATAACATTGATTGCTTTTTCTGGTAAAATTTAGATATAACAGGGATCCCACCGGACATAACGACACATCGGCTAAGCTTGGACCCTAGGTTCAGACCGGTAAAGCAAAAGAGAATACCCTAGTCCGAGGTAAAGCATGAATTTTATAAAGGACGAGGTGAAAAAACTTCTCAAGATAGGGTCCATTCGGGAGGTGAAATATTCCGAATGGTTAGCCAATGTAGTTGTAGTTCCTAAAAAAGGGAACAAACTTAGAATGTGTGTGGATTATAAGGATTTGAACAAAGCATGCCCCAAAGATTCCTTTTCGCTACCCAATATCGATCGCATGATCGATATCATGGCCGGCCACGAGATCCTTACTTTTCTCGATGCCTATTCCGGGTATAATCAAATCCAGATGAACCTCGAAGACTAGGAAAATACTTCATTTGTCACCAAATATGGAACATATTGTTATAATGTGATGCCCTTCGGGCTAAAAAATGCAGGAGCTACTTCCCAACGCCTAGTAAATAAAATGTTTGAAGAACAAATAGGTAAATCAATGGAAGTTTATATTGATGACATGCTAGTTAAGTCCCTGCACGCAGAGGACCATTTGACCCATTTGCAAGAAATGTTTGAGATTTTGAGGAAATACAATATGAAGCTCAACCCCGAAAAATATGCTTTCGAGGTCGGTTCGGACAAGTTCCTTGGCTTCATGGTGTCAAATCGGGGAATCGAGATTAACCCCGGTAAAATCAAGGCTATCAAAGACATCACCATCATGGACAGCGTGAAAGCCGTACAGAGGCTAACGGGACGGATTGCAGCCTTAGGCCGATTCATTTCGAGATCGTCAGATCGAAGTCATAAATTTTTCTCTCTACTAAAAAAGAAGAACAATTTCGCTTGGATCTCGGAATGCCAACAGGCATTAGAAGAATTAAAATGATATCTATCGAGCCCACCACTACTTCATACTCCAAAAACAAACGAAAAACTTTGCTTGTACTTGGTAGTATTGGAAATTGCAGTAAGCGGTGTCCTAGTTCGAGAAGAGCAAGATACGCAATTTCCCATTTATTATATAAGTTGTACCTTAGGAGAAAGAAAATATATATCCGCACCTAGAAAAATTGGCACTTGCACTAATAAGCGCCTCTAGAAAGTTAAGACCGTACTTTCAATGCCACCCCATATACGTATTAACCACTTACCCGCTTCGTAATATTTTGCACAAGCCCGAACTATTAGGCCGATTGGACAAATGGTCCGTTGAACTCAGTGGGTACGATATCAAGTATCAACCCCGTCCGACCATCAAGTCTCAAAATTTAGCAGACTTCGTGGCCGATTTAACGCCAACCCTCGTACCCGAAATCGAAAAAGAACTCTTATTGAAATTGGGTATGTCATCGGGGGTATGGACTCTTTTTACCGACGTGGCTTCGAATGAGAAAGGGTCGTCCAGGCTAGGCATAGTTTTAAAGCCACCCACGGGCAACACTATTAGGCAATCTATCAAAATTACCAGGTTGACTAACAACGAGGCCAAGTATGAGGCCATGATTGCAGGTCTCGAGCTAGCTAAAAGCCTGGGAGCAGAAGTTATTGAAGCCAAGTGTGACTCTTTGCTGGTGGTAAATCAAGTAAACAAAACCTTCGAAGTTCGAGAAGATAGAATGCAAAGGTATTTGGACAAACTACATGTCACTTTACACCGTTTCAAACAATGGAGTTTACTGCATGTTCCACGAGAGCAAAACAGTGAAGCTGATGCACTTGAGAACTTGGGATCATCGGTCGAGGAAGGTGAGTTGAGGCCGGGGACTGTCATTCAACTCTCGAGATCTGTGATCGAAAAAGGAGATAAATTCTACAAGCTTAACCTGGGATTGGAGAAATAAGTATATTGAATACTTAAAGAATGGAAAGCTCCCATCGGAACCTAAAGATTCAAGGGCCCTACAAACCAAAGTCGCTCGATTCATGGTAGCTTCAGATGGAAGGCTATATCGAAGGACATTCGATGGACCATTAGCAGTATGCTTAGGTCCAGGAGATACCGATTACATCCTACATGAGGTACACGAGGGCACTTATGGGAATCACTCCGGTGCCGATTCATTAGTCTGAAAAATAATCAGGGTAGGGTATTATTGGATCGATATGGGCAACGACGCAAAAGCGTTTGCTCAAAAATGTGACAAATGTCAAAGGTTTGCACCAATGATCCATCAACCCGGAGAGCAACTTCACTCAGTCTTATCCCCATGGCCATTCATGAAATGGGGAATGGATATTGTCGGCCCTCTGCCATTGACCCCACGTAAAGCTAAATTCATTTTATTTATGACTGACTATTTCTCTAAATGGGTTGAAGCACAGGCATTCGAGAAAGTAAGAGAGAAAGAGGTCATAGACTTTATCTGGGATCATATCGTATGTCGATTTGGGATACCCGCCGAAATAGTGTGTGACAATGGAAAATAATTTGTCGGCAGCAAAGTGACAAAATTCTTCGAAGACCACAAAATAAGAAGGATATTATCAACACCATATCACCCCAGTAGGAACGGACAGGATGAATCAACGAACAAAACTATCATTCAAAACCTAAATAAGAGGTTGAACGACGCTAAAGGAAAATGGAGAGAAATCCTACCCGAAGTCATTTGGGCATATCGAACAACATCAAAATCTAGTACGGGGGCAACCTCGTTCTCCTTAGTATATGGCTCCGAAGCCTTGATACCTGTCGAAGTCGGCGAACCCAGTGCCAGATTTTGATATACGACAGAAGAATCAAATAATGAGGCTATGAACACTAGCCTCGAATTATCGGACGAAAAACGAGAAGCTACTCTCGTCCAATTGGCCACCCAAAAGCAACGAATCAAAAGATACTATAATCGAAGAACCAAGCTCCGCCATTTTAAACCCGGGGACTTAGTGCTAAGGAAAGTCACCCTCAATACCCGAAATCCAAATGAAGAAAAACTAGGACCGAACTGGGAAAGACCATATCAGGTTCTTGAAAACATCGGAAAGGGATCATACAAGCTTGGCATTATAAACGGCAAACAACTATCAAGAAATTGGAATGTGTCGCATCTAAAATGATATTACTGCTAAGGTACGACCCTCCCGTATTTGTTTATATTTAAAAACTAACCCCTGCAGAAGTCCGATCAGGAGCTAAGATGGATCCTTCCATACGAAGCCTTAGGTCTAAAAGCACGCGTTGCACTCTTTTTCCCTTAGACCGGTTTTGTCCCAAATGGGTTTTTCGGCAAGGTTTTTAATGAGGCAACCAATGATCGTGCTGTACTTGGAAATAATTCGACAGTATCCGAGGCCTCTTTACAATCGACCTCGAATACTGGGGGGCATTAGCCCTCAAGTATATCAAGTTCTGATGCAAGAAAGTTATTTTCCAATAGGAAAATTTGTAAGGGCCAAATGGTCAAAACAAACCATGCTCATGTAGTTGGCCCGAGCCCTGACGTAAAACATGAACGCATGTATAATGACTTGCAAAGAAAGTTCTCCTCTTTACCGATATCTTATATCCAAGAAATATTTCTCTATTTTGAGATTTATTATGCAAACATATTTAAGATAAATCTCCGGGTCTGAGTAAGCACTCACTCGACCATTACGCCTACGGGCTACATTATTTTGAGTTCGAATCATTCACTTGACTACTAAGCCTACAGACTACTCTTACTTTGAGTTCGAGCAAGCACTCGCTCGACCATTATGCCTACGGGCTACATTATTTCGAGTTTAAATCATTCACTCGACTACTAAGCCTATGGGCTACTCTTACTTCGAGTTCGAGCAAGCACTCACTCGACCATTACGCTTACGAGCTATATTATTTCGAGTTCGAATCATTCACTCGACTACTAAGCCTACGGGCTACTCTTACTTCGAGTTCGATCAAGCACTCACTCGACCATTACGCCTACGGGCTATATTATTTCGAGTTCGAATCATTCACTCGACTACTAAGCCTATGGGCTACTCTTACTTCGAGTTCGAGCAAGCACTCACTCGACCAATACGCCTACGGGATACATTACTTCGAGTTCGAAATATTCACTTGACTACTAAGACTACGGGCCACTCTTACTTCGAGTTTGAGCAAGCACTCACTCGACCATTACACCTACAGGCTACATTATTTCGAGTTTGAATCATTCACTCGACTACTAAACCTATGGGCTACTCTTACTCCGAGTTCGAGCAAGAACTCACTCGACCATTACGCCTACAGGCTATATTATTTCGAGTTCGAATCATTCACTTGACTGCTAAGTCTACTGGCCACTCTTATTTTGAGTTCGAGCAAGCAATCACTCGACCATTACGCCTACGGGCTATATTACTTCGAGTTCGAAACATTCACTCGACTGCTAAGCCTATGGGCCACTCTTATTTCGAGTTCGAGCAAGCACTCACTCGACCATTATGCCTACGGGATACATTACTTCCAGTTCGAAATATTCACTCGACTACTAAGCCTACGGGCCACTCTTATTTCGAGTTTGAGCAAGCACTCACTCGACCATTATGCCTACGGGCTACATTACTTCGAATTCGAAATATTCACTCGACTACTAAGCCTACAGGCCACTCTTATTTCAAGTTCGAGCAAGCGCTCACTCGACCATTACGCTTACAGGCTATATTCCCTCTAGCTCGAATCACTGACTCAACTAATAAGCCTAAGGGCTACTTTACTTCAAGTTTGAGTAAGCATGTGTTCGTACAATCACTCAACTTGACCACTAAGCATACGAGCTGCCTTATTTCAAAGTTTGAGTAAGTGCTCACTCGGTTATAAAGGCTACAAAGTCTAAATTTGATTAAGTTTCTTAAATCCTTGTGAAAATATTCATAAAATCATCATAAGACAGGAAACAAAACAGATGCAAGTCGGCAAAAAAAGGGATATTTTTATATACAAAATTATTTACATGATTGATTACAACGTAAAAATTAAGGGTTAAGCTTCTTGGTTATCCCCAGGAGCGGTCTCTTCTCTATCGTCCCCCCTCCCCCTATTCTCGGATCCGCTCTTACTCCCATTGTCATCATCATTGTCATCGAAAACCAAGGCTTCAGCATCGGCTTCGAGTTCTTTGGCCCTTTTTAATCTCTTCAGTGAGATCGAAACCTCGAGCATGGATCTTCTAGAGGGTCTCCCTCCGAGATCAGCACTTAGCAAGTTTAGCAACCCAATGTGCTCGAGTATCGGCGGTCTCGGCTGCCTCTCTTGCTTGGACCTGGGCAGCTTTAGCATCGGCCCGATAGACGGCCACGAGTGCATCCGCATCGGCCTTTGCCTTTTCGGCATCAGATTCGGCACTCGCAAGTATAGAGGCCAACCGAGCCTCGAGCTCCTCTATTTTTCTTGCTTGGACCGAGCTTTTCTCTTTTATTTTTTGAAGTTGGTTTTCGGCTGATGAGAATTGGGCTCGAGCAGTTTCTTTCTCTGTATCGAAGCGATCCATTCCATTCTTTCCACTTCAAAGACTCCTCTCTTATCACATCGACTTCTTCACGGAGTTTTTCGATCTTCTCAATTTTATTACAGTTGTGAGACCGAAAGATCAGCCATCATTCCGGTATCAAGCCCATAGGCTTTTTAAAGCATTATTACCTGCTCGGATAGATCGATATGATCTTGGTGAGCCCTGGCCAAATCAGCTTGGAGGTGTTTTATTTTCTCTCCCCTATGGCCCAAAAGGAGTTTTAAGAAGTTCCTCTCCTCTATAACCCGTTGAAGCTCAGCCTCGCATCGATGCAGCTCGGTTCAGGCCGAGAACATGATTCTCGATAAACTGCCGCGACCTGCAAAGAAAGAAGAAATGAAGTCACAAAAAGCAAATTTAAAGGTAACGCCATATGATTTAAGGTCTACCTAATTCAAAGCTTGCTGCACTCCGTGAAAAAGATTCGATGCGTCATTTGTACCGGCAGTGTCTTCTACACCGATAAACAGGTCACGAAAAAGATCCTCTCCATCATGAGGCCTATCTAATTCGAGGCCCCCCAAAGCTTGGGCTTCCCGAATCGCACCTGCAAAAAAAGCAGGGAAGGTGGTGAGCCTTCGATTGCTACTGCCCCAAATGAGTCATATGGGGGATTCTCTTCAATTCGAAAAGATTAGGGAAGAGTCCCTTTAGATATATCTCCCACCCGTCGGTTTCGATGAGAAACATCTTCTATCTTCAGCAACTCGGGGACTCTGCCCGAATCTCTCTCCGATATATCCTCAGTTCGAGGTGGAGCCTTGTGAACCACCATCAATCCAGCTGCCTGTGGAACGTCGGTGGTCTTCTTTGTTTGGGCCACCAGTATAGACCCATCGTTTTCTTCTTCTTCTTCTTCATCCCTCAGACGCAGAACTAATTCTACGGTCAAAGGAATGGCATTCTTGTTCAGCTTACGATTCGTCCTCTTCTTCAGTTTTTGCTCTTCAAGGATGGGGGCTCTTTTCCTCTTATTATCTTTCACCGGCATCTTCCTCGATGGATGAAGGCCTCAAAACCGCATCTTTGCCTACACCTACATATGGAAAATTTTATCGAAATGTGTGAAAAGCATCTTATTCGAGTGAGGTGCTCACCGTGATTTTTGGCCTTCCATCTTCCCTTTGACAAGTCGCGCCATGAGCGCTCGGCATATGAGGAGGTTGAAACCAGATCGCGTACCCAGTTCTTGAGATCGGGCACTATGCCAGGCATCCAGGAACCACTGCATCTCAAAAAAGGGAATATTGGTGAGAAAAGAAATAAAAGAACAAAATAATAGGAGATAATATTAGAATTACACTCACGCTTTATGTTCCATTCCTCGGGAAAAGGCATATTTTCGGTGGGGATGAGGTCCGAAGTCCTCACTCGAACGAACCGGCCCATCCAGTCTCGATCCTTATCCTTGTCTATACTCAAGAACAAAGCCTTGGTAGCTCGACGTTAGATTTTATTAACCCTCCTCGAAAAAGGCGAGGACGGTAGAATCAAACAAGATGATCGAGGGTAAAAGGCACCCCCTCGATTTTACTCACAAAATATCGGATCAAAATAATGATCCGCCAAAAGGAAGGATGTATCTGGCCTAGGGTTATTAGGTATTTATGACAAAAATCTACGATAACAGGGTCGAGGGGACCTAACGTGAAAGGGTAAGTATAGACGCCTAAATATCCTCTCACGTGAGTAGTAATATCCTCTTCGTGAGACGGCACTACCACCTATTTGTTCTCCCAGTTACAATATTTTTTTTATCCGCTCGATGTGCTCCTGAGTTATCGAGCAAATATATCTCGATACGGGCTCACATCGGCCAGGAACCGGCGAACCTTTATCGAGTTTGAAATCGGAGGTAAGAACACACGCCGCCGGAACGCACTCCTTATGACGAGGGTCCACTGGTGTTTTATCGGTGGCGGATTGGGAAGAAGAAGCTTTTTCTTTTTGGGGGACGATTTTGGATGTCTTCACCATTTTGGATTTAAAGAAGGTAACGAAGATTTGGTACTTTGGAAGAAGAATTTTGCAAAGGGGAATCACTGATTTGCGAATAAACTCAGAGAACAGGAAAAAGAAATTGGAAAATTTGGAAGACTGAAGATGTAAAAGTGATAAATGATAAAAGGAAGGGTTATTTATAGGTTTAAGCAACGACAGTTCAGTATTAGCGGTGGCCGACCACCATCTAACATGCATTAAATACCTTGAAAGACTAAATCGACGGGACAGCTATCACATGCGTCATGGTCGATCCCGATGTAAACGTCAGCTTATAATCCGATCGAGCCGATGAAAAATCATATCGTTTCTCACCACATTCTTTCTGAGAAACGAGGGGACTATCTTTATACGGTCGACATAGATTTTGGCCTTTGTACGATTGATCGAGTTTGAAACATAATCAATCAAAGCGAGACTTCGAGACGGGTGAAGATGGCACAAACAAGCTTCGAATCCGAGGGGCCGATTAATATTGAGCTCGATATCATTATCGATCCCGAATCCAAATCGAACTATAATACAAAGTAAAGTTATTGAACTTGTAATCCAGAGACCGACCAACATTGACCCCGAATCAATTCAAGAGTCCGAGTCAGAATCGAGCTCAAGCCAAGATCTAGAGCTCGAGTCAAGACCAAAAACGCGAGTCAATATCGAGCTCATAGACAAGAGCCGTTGCAATCCCATTAGAGGAGAGAATCTTGGCAGGAATTGTGAAAAAGCTAATTTACCATGGTTCTCCCACAATGTATTTTTAATTATATCTAAAGTAAGATCCCTCTACTATAAAGGGGATGGTTATCATTTCTATAGAGGCAAGTTATTTGCTTACGTTATAATTCGAGCACCATATTCTCCTATAGTGAAGAATTGTTCTTTCAAGCTTCTAAAATTGATTCCACTTATTTAGTCCTAAAATTCATCTTCTTTGAAACCTTATCTATTTTGCATTCTTTGTAATCCATACTTTATATTTCTATTTATCCTTACGATTTGTATTAATATTTCACCACATATCCTTAGAACTACGTACAAATTTAACTCTATCCATTTTTGGGTAAATAATTTCTTTTAATGGATAGTTGATAAATGCACCCCATGATCTTAATTCCTTAAACATTTAATGATAATGTGAGTACATTTTACAACCTAATTTATTACTCTATAGAATCTCTCATTAATACCACGTGTTAGTAGGTTCATGTAATTTGAAGTATGTTTCACCATAATTAACTTAAAGAAAAAGAGAGAAGAGCCAACTGGATTAATCCCCATTCATATTCTATCGTGTGTGTGTATATATATATATATACACACTCGTAACAATGTACTTTTAGCAATAACATATTGCCAAGTGAATTATCATAAGAAATGATTTCCTATAACTGTTTGACCAAAAAGTATAATTTCTGGTTAAAACTATTCTATTTAGATAATGATAGGTTAAACTTAGTTAATGATAATATCTCTAAATACGGATCCTGAAAGTCTGGATAATATGGGACAGATCCAGTGGGAGATTGACAATAACATGCATTAAATATTCCAAACTCATGAGCAATAATAATGGAGGAGTAACTAATAATAAATAGTAATAAATGACATTTAAATAAATAGGAGGAGTGATTCACTCAATAAAGAATGAACTGGATGATTGTTCCTCCTGACAATGATGAGTGACAGATAAATCCTAGAATATTCGAACTATTCTCGGAGCTGATGAAAACGCATGGAATAATATGAACAAGAATCTTGATGAAAAGGTAAAGTTTGTATCATTGCTAGAGAGAGAGAATCTTTTTCTAAAATCCGTTCTTATTAGGTCAATATTACATATCCCTTTTTCCATCTTTTTTCTTCTTTATATGGGACATATCCCTAGTAAACCCTAATAGTACATATGCAGAGAATATTATTTAGAATATTCCCTCTATTATCCTATTCTAGAAACTAGCCGTTACGGTTCTTTCTGCGGAATTCGTCTTCGACCATTAGAAGCATCCCGACCACGAGCTTTGCCATTTCATGATCGACCTCGACTGATTTTTCCACAATATTTTCTTCTCCTAAATGTTCTGTGGTTGATTTCAACATATACAGTTAGTCCCTCTGCTTATTGAGGTCGTCCTCAGATGACCTTGATGAGCGGACTTTGTTGGTTATGGTCAAGTATAGTGGACGAGTGGGTCGGGCAGTTAAGCTTGGGACAAGCTGGCAACATGGCCTTTCGTGAGCCGCAACTTTTGGGGTTATGTCGTTTCTGCACTTGAATGATGTCATGACATCGTGCGTCATTATGACGTGTTTTCCCAATACTTTACGTCGTTTCCCATGACATTTGGGCCGCATCTTTATGACAGTTGGAGTTGTCGTTTCTATTAAAGTGGTGGGTAATGATGGCATAATCTCTTGGTTTTGATGCCCTAACTCTTATAAATAGAGATGTGATGATATTCATTTGTTCTTTATGTGTTTTTCTCATCAAAACCTTGTGACTTCTTCTCCTTCCTCCCTCGATGTGTGTCTTTTTTCTTGGTCTTAGTGTTTCCTGTTGCTTCTAATCCTTCTTTCTCATCGAAAATATGGATAATGTCTCCTTTGGTTGCGGTGTGGGAACTGACCCTATCCCTTTGGTGGTGTTTGGCGGTGTTTATGCCTCCTTACGCTGATGGCGTGCCTGTTGCCATTGAAGATGAGAACTTTCCTAAAGTGGAGGAAAAAATTTCTCATAGCGAGAAAGTTATGTCTGATTTTTCGAAGGTGCCTGAAGGTGAGCCCGGGGTTTTTGAATCGGCTATGAAAATGGCCGATCTAGCAGAGCTTAGGGCAAAATTCAACGTTCCTGCCCTCATCGGTTTGGTCCAAGCAGGGCGTGATATGGTACAAGTCCACTGCCCCGGGTATTGCGCGTTTTATGCATATCCCTTCCAGGTCGGCTATGCTCTTCCTCTTATCCCATTGGCGGAGGAATTATGTCGCTACTGTGGCGTGTTCCCGGCTCAACTCGCCCCCATATATCTACAAGATCATCAGGATGCTTACTAAATTTGTGGTGCTAGCTGGAGTCGAGATCACACTCCGGCATCTGATGCATCCCTTCGCCCCTAGTTTCTATAGGGGCCGATGTTGAACCTTCGCCATCGAGGAGGCAAATACATGGTGGTGAAGATGGATGACAAGGCAAGTCGTCAGTTCTGGCACAACTTCTTCTTTGTCAGAACCGAAGATGTGGTGGCCAATGCGGATGCCTTCCCTGAGACTTGGAACTACACTCATAAGTGTCTCTTTCTTAGTCTTGAACTAAGCGCACGTGCGACACTTGACAACTTGCTCACGATCTTGCACAACTCGATCACGATCTTGCTATGCCAAGTCAGCCTAAAATACTACACTCAAGATCGCTAAGGGAATGTTAGATAAGAAAGACAAGAGAAATTTGTCAAAAGAACCTTTTGTATTAGAGAGAACTTGAATTGTTTACTTGGTGAATTACAAATTAATAACCCTCTTTATATACTAGTTTCATAGGGGCTAGTGAGTAAATAATAATTTTTACACATGGCCCTTATTATTTACAAGTAAGTCCCTTCTCTAGAACATTCTACATAGCTAGAATCTTCTAAGGACATTCCTAGCAATTCCATAGGGTTCTAAGGTCTTCCATGAGAAATCTCCACATTTCTCTAGAACCTTCCCACATGTGCTAGTCTATTTCATATGTAAGCTTCCACATGAAATTAATATATGCCAAATGGAACCTACGTGGCATGATGATGTGGCGTGTCATGACACGCTCCCCCATCCAATTTTGTGCTGCCCTCGGCACAAAACATCGTGCCATGATCCATTTAACGTGCCATCACTTTGTAACTCGCCATCCTCTTCAACTATGTCCTTCCAACGTTTCTTGCTACCACCATGATCCATTTGCTTGGCACCAAGATAGGCTTTGGAATCCCCTACTTTTGGCTTAGATTCCAAGTGCATCCCCCCAATACAGGCGGTCCCTCCTGTGTTACCCTTGTGTGCTTGAGCAAAGTTCTCGATCATTGTTGCAAGACTCCCCAAATATGGGCATTCACTTGCCCGATGTGATCCTTTGCAGAAGTAGCACCCTCCCTTAGGCACGTACTCGCTACCGTTTTCCGGCCCCTTGCCATTTTGCTTGGACCCCAGTCCATTATGGGATGGCCCCTTATCATTGCCCTTATATACCTTGGCTATGCCTTTCCCGTTATCCTTGTCATAATCTTCCCTACCCCTCTCGGTGCTGCCTTCTTTCAACTTGGCATGTTCCATCTTAAAGTCAATGAGCGACTCAGCTACTGTTATAGCTTCATCCACGTTGGCTACTTAATGTCCTCGGATAATGACGGGATTTGCAGCATTAAGGTAGTGAACTCACGCACATACTCTCGAATTGTGTCCGTCTGCCGGAGCTCCCTTAGCTTCCGCCTAGCCTCATACACCACATTTATCCTGTAGAATTGCTTCTTCAACTCCTTCTTAAACTGCTCCCACGTCTCAATCTTACATAGCCCCTTCTCCATGTCAACACACTTTCGACTTCCACCATAACGCGGCAATCTCTGAGAGGTACAACACAACAGTGTTGATCTTGGCCTCGTCGTCTTACACTTTGCCGTGCCTGAAGTAGTTCTCCAAGTGCCAAAGGAAATTCTTCACTTCTTGTGCATCACGAATACCTTTGAACACCGGCGGTTTAGGAGCCTCGATCTTGGCCTCCCTCATTACAATAACATTACTGTCTACCTCGGTTATGTCAGCATTGACATATTCCTCAAGTAATTCTATCTTTGCCTTCATAGCATCTATAGAACTCAAGGCCTCCATAAGTTTACATTCTAAGGCAGAGATGGTTTGCCTTAGCTCCATCTCAGTCTGTGTACTTCCCTCCAAGTCATTTCGGATACTCTCAATCTCCTCAAGAGTGTGTACTTCAAGAACGCTAAGGGTTCCTTCCACCTTCCCCAAGCATTGGCCAAAGATCTTGATGGAATCCATCCTCGTATTCATCTTCATCATCCACTCTTTACCGAGTGAGACGTCCTCCGGCAAGACCTGCACTTCATCCTCGCTCACCTTAGTGGCAGATGGTTTTTGGAATGTAAGCCCCTCATTTGGCACAATCTCGGGCGACATCTCCTGGCCTTGTTGGTGGCATTCTTCTTTTTGTTACAGCTCTTCTTGCCAGCAGCATCCTGGATGATGTTGGCTTGGGAGTTGGAAGCGTTAATTTCTCCTTCGTTCGCCATTCCCTTAGTTGCTACCAGAGAAGAAACCGATATTGAAGCAGCAGTAGATGGGGCCAACGACCGAGCATACCTGACCGCGGTTGAGGAAAGAACAGAAGCCGATGATCGAGCAGGTTTAGCCGTGGTCACAACGGGAATAGACGCCGAAGAGGAGGCAGCCTTCCTCTTACGAAACACAAGGGGAGAAGCCCTTAGTCTCCTCGAAGATCCTCGGGCTGAAAAAGAAAAAAATCAACGCAACGTTATTATCACCACCAAGAGCAAACTACAATAAATAGGCGACTATGAAGCCAAAACAGAAAAAACATATATAATTAAACTCACCAGCCAAGCAAGGAGCAGGCTCGAACTTCTTGAAAAAGTCCGTCCACTCACAAATTCCCACGATATGAGGCAGAATCTGGCCTACCCAATCAGAAATATCCTTGACCAAAGGAGGGGCGTAGTTATGGCTGCACAAATAAGAGATAAAATTTCAGAGCCTACTGTCATGACCCACCACATCATCATACCACGTTGGTGCCATTTGGCATATATTAATGCCATATGGAAGCTTACATATGAAATAGACTAGAACATGTGGGAAGGTTCTAGAGAAATATGGAGATTTCTCATGGAAGACCTTAGAACCCTATGGAATTACTAGGAATGTCGTTAGAAGATTCTAGCTATGTAGAATATTCTAGATAAGGGACTTACTTGTAAATAATAAGGGCCTTGTGTAATAATTATTATTTACTCACTAGCCCCTATGAAACTAGTATATAAAGGGGGTTATTCATTTGTAATTCACCAAGTAAACAATTCAAGTTCTCTCTAATACAAAAGGTTCTTTTGTCAAATTTCTCTTGTCTTTTTTATCTAACATTCCCTTAGCGATCTTGAGTGTAGTATTTTAGGCTGACTTGGCATAGCAAGATCATGATCGAGTTGTGTAAGATCATGATCAAGTTTTCAAGTGCCTCACGTGCACTTAGTTCAAGACTAAGGACGTGACAACCACCTGACAGTCATTGTTCTGGTTAAGACTATTGAGGTTAATGAAGAATTGACTTATGAAGAAATTCCAATTTCTATTATTGATTGACAAGTCCGAAAGTTGAGAAATTAAAAAATTACATCCGTAAAAGTGCTATGGCGAAACTAACACATTGAAGAGGCTACTTGGGAGGCCGAAGAAGAAATGAAGAAAAAGTATCCTTATTTGTTTGAATAGCCATGTATTTATAATGTTGTGATCTATGAAAAATATTCTTAGAGTTGCTTTCTATGAATTTTGTATCATTTGTATAATTGGCGTTAAGGGTGTTCTTTTTTGGGTGGTTTGAAATTGGGGAAGCAGAGTTGATAGGTCTAGACCTCGTGCATCAGGCTATGGAAAAAGTTAGAACCATTAAGGAGCGGTTGAAGACTGCTCAGAGTCGTCAGAAATCCTATTCGTATGTTCGTCGTAGGGATTTGGAGTTCAAAGAAGATGATTGGGTATTCTTGAAAGTTTTCCCCATGAAGGGTGTGACGCATTTTGGTAAGAAAGAAAAATTGAATCTGAGGTATGTTGGACCGTACAAAATCATTCAGAGGATCGGTGAGGTAGCGTACAAGCTTGAGCTACCACCTGAGATGTCATTAGTACACCCGGTGTTTTATGTGTCTATGTTAAAAAAGTAGTTGGAGACCTGACGACCATTGTTCCGGTTGAGACTATTGAGGTTAATAAAGAATTGACTTATGAAGAGATTCCATTTTCTATTACTGATCGGCAAGTCCGAAAGTTGAGAAATAAAAAATTATATCCGTAAAAGTGCTATGGCGAAACCAACACGTTGAAAAGGCTACTTGGGAGGGCGAAGAAGAAATGAAGAAAAAATATCCTTATTTGTTTGAATAGCCATGTATTTATAACGTTGTGATCTATGAAAAAATATTCTAAGAGTTGCTTTCTATGAATTTTGTATCATTTGTACAATTGGCGTTAAGGGTGGTCCTTTCTGGAAATATATTGCTTGTGAGACGGATATTTTGACAAAGGAGTTTCTGGCTTCCCCTTTGTATCGCCTAGTGGATGAGGAGGAGGAGTCACCGAGCTGTGGGAATTTGATTCCCGTAAGAGAAGATAGGTGGACATTGGTCATGGGGTCGTCCGGGCGGTGGATTTAGCGCGATATGACTTTGTCGTCCGTGAGACGGAGACCATAACACTTGAGGATGACGTCAAACTGGCATTTGGTGTTCTGATATCGGCGGTAAGAGCCGAAGGGCCGACCACAATGGCTTCTGATAATTTACGGCAGGAGGGACTATCGAATTCGCAGCTGGTTAATGATGCTTCTTTACTGGCCGAGGGGAGAGGCAAAGGCGTCACCAAGGATGGCTATGAGACTAGTTCTGATCTTTATGCTGACAAGATAAGGATGATGGAGGAGGTATTTACCCAGCTGGAGGTGAGACTGTAGGGGTCAATGCGGACTATTGTGATCCCCGCGGATCAGGATGTATTAAAAGATACTGAGAACGTGGTTCCAACCCTCGGTCCCCTTTGTTCAAATATGGAGAGTCGAACTCTCCAAGAGCTGAAAGATGCTACCTTATCTAGGAGCATAGCCGGCCTCGCTCTCGGGGTAAGGTTTTCCACGCTCCTATTCGTTATGCTCAACGTTTAGGCTTTTTCCTTACTCTATTTTATTTCTTTCCTTTTTAGACCGTGATCATGGAAATTGAAAGCGCTTAAAGAGAGGAGCGGCGTAAGGCTATTTTTATGAAGTTACAGTGAAAATACCGCGAGTACCGTGGCAAGCACCGGGGAATTTGTAGGCGGTTTGGTGAGAGCGGAAATTTCCAGGCTCTTCGAGATGAATTGAAGGAGAAGGATGACGAGCTGGTGAGGGTTATCGAATAGTGCAGCATCCTCGAGGGGATGCTAAGAAATAAAGAAGAAAAGTTTGAGGTTAGCAGGGGTTCGAAGCCCAGTGCGGTGACCTCCAAGACCATGTGGTTTCGCTGCGCGCCCAGCTTGAGGAGTGGCAATTCAAAGCAGATTCTCTAAGCAGAGAGATCGCCGAGAAGGCAGAGGACCTTGAGAAAGTTGCATTTGTTCGGTCGGGGGCTCTAAGGAAGGCGGAAGCTTTGGAGGTAGTGATCCGTATTCTTTGCTCTGAGTGAGAAAATGACTTGGAGATGGTCAGGCTTAAAGAAGAGCGGCTTGATGAAAGGATTGGGGAGTTTGAGAAAGACAACTCCCTCTTTCAGGACCAGGCGGCCGCCTTAAAGGCTGAGAAGGCTCAAATTCTTGCACAACCGTCGTCTTCTCACACTTCAGATTTCCCAAACATTCCCCGATGCCTGTATGAGGAATGGATTCACGTTGAGGCCTAGTTGGACATGTTCCTAGATTTTCATGCGGTAGGGTCAGTTCCTGGGGACGCCCTTGAAGATGCTTGTGTTAAGGCCCGTGAAGCTCAAATCGCTTGCGGCTATGATCCTGCTACGCCGGAGGCTAGTGACGATGAGAGGGACGCAGATGTGGGTAAGATTAAAGGCAACGCCTGGTACAAGGACACGTACCCTAAGGACGGTTGTGATGGTGGGGGGCAGATGGTCAAGCCGATGACACTGATGGTCCTGGTGGCAACCTATAGTTTTTCTTTCTAAAAATATCTTAAGTATGAAATGCCGACTTTGTTACTTGTACCTAATTCTTTTTCTTTGGTTTGCGCTTGTATGATTTTTGATTTTCTTGGCCGTAATCATTTAGGTCGAATAAGATTGAACACATCCTACGTTTAATTACGGTCGAGGGCCAGTTAGGTGTTAATTCGAACAAGGTAAAATATAATCTATGTTTAGTTATGACCGAGGGCCAGTTAGGTGTTAATTCGAACAAGGTCGAATATAACCTATGTTTAATTATGGACGAGGGCCAGTTTAGGTGTTAATTCGAACGAGATCAAATATAACCTATGTTTAGTTATGATCGAGGGCCAATTAGGTGTTAATTCGAACGAGGTCGAATATAACCTATATTTAGTTATGGCCGAGGGCCAGTTTAGGTGTTAATTCGAATGAGGTCAAATATAACCTATGTTTAGATATAGCCGAGGGCCAGTTTAGGTGTTAATTCGAATGAGGTCAAATATAACCTATGTTTAGAAAGATATGTCACTAGGTGCGACATTTGTCGACGTTGTGAACTTTAAGGAAACATTGCCTTGGTTGTATATCCAGAAAAATAGAAATAAACTTCATGCATTTGTGTTTTGTTCATACACTTGGAGAAATTTACATCTTTTTTCGGGCGTTGGCTGGCGTTCCAGTTCCACTCCTAGTTTGTCTAGTCCCTTCATTGGTCGGCCTGGAGAAGTCTTGAGAGGTCGAGCAATGAACTAGCCGTCATATGCCTCCGTCTGTGCGCACTTCGACCTGAAGTGTCCCCTTCGTCGCCTCGTTAAAAACCTCCTTGAGAAAATCCTATTGGGACAAAACTCAAGTGAGGGGAAAAACGTACAACTTGTGGGACGCTTTATCTCTTAAAAGTTGAAGTACTTGAGGTGGATAATATTCCAGTTGTTTGGTAGTAGCTTTCCTTCCATTATTTCTAGTTGGAATGACCTTTTGTTCGCTGTTGCCATGATTTTGTACGGTCCATCCCAATTTATTCCCAGTTTACCTTCCTGTGGGTCTTTTCTTGCTTGCGTCTTAGCTTTAAGCATGTAGTCCCCGACTTTGAGTGGCCTGACCTTTGCCTTTTTGTTATAATAGCGTTCTATTTGTTGTTTTTGGGCGATCATCCTTACGTAGGCCATATGTCTTCGTTCCTCGACTTCGTCGAGCTCCTGCCTTTTGCTTTCATCGTTCCCTGGTCCTCTCTTATGGGAGTATCTTAGGCTGGGCTCCGCGACTTCGATCGGTGTTACTGCATCAGTCACATAGACTAATGAGTAAGGCGTCTCTCCTATACTTGTCTTCGGCGTTGTTCGGTAGGCCTAGAGTACTTCTGGTAATATTTCCGGCCACAACCCTTTGGCATCATCAAGTTTTTATTCATGATGTTCAGTATCTACTTGTTGGAGGACTCCACTTGTCCGTTCCTGAGGGATGATATGGCATTGAGAGTTCTTTTGATATGCCATTTTTCAAAAAATTCAGCGACCTTCTTTCCTGTGAATTGGGGTCCGTTGTCGCAGCTGAACTCTTTGGGTTGGCCGAATCGGCATACAATGTTTTTCCATATGAAGGCGATCACTTCATGTTCACTTATTTGGGCAAAAGCTCCTAATTCTACCCATTTAGAGAAATAGTCAGTCAAAACCAAAAGGAATTGTACGTTACCTCGTCCTGCCGGGAGGGGGCCTACAATGTCCATTCCCCATTTGATGAACGACCAAGGGGAAGTGACTCAGTGGAGGTATTCGCCTGCTTGGTGAATAATTGGGGCATACCTTTGGCATTGCTCGCATTATTTCACAAAGTACGCGGCATCTTGTTTCATTGTGGGCCAGTAATACCCTGCCCGTATGAGGCATATGACCAAAGCCCGATTGCCGGAGTGAGCTTCGCAATGGCCTTCGTGGACCCCTTCAAGAACGCACCGCGTCTAATTTGGACCCAAGAATTTCGCCAGAGGGCCGTTGTACGTTCTCTTATACAGGTCGTTGTGGATGATGCTATACTTGGCTACTTGCATTCTCAGTTCCTTAGCTTCTTTTTTATCACTTGGAACTACGCAGTCCTCGATTAGGTCTATCAATGAGTTAAGAAGGTGGACTGCACTTTTGTCTCCGGTTGCAATGTTTTTGGTGGATGCAGCTAATTTAGCGAGGCCGTATGCCTCGGTATTCTGTGTTCGGGGGAAATGATCGAGTTGGCATTCGTCAAACTCGGGCAGCAGCTTGCAGATTTCGGGCTGGTACTTTTGCAACCTTTGTTCCTTGATTTGAAAAGTTCCTGTGACTTGGTTGACAACGAGTTGGGAATCATAGCGTAGTCTTATCCGTTTTGCCCCGTATTTGAGTGCTAGTCTCAACCCTGCAATTACGGTCTCATACTCAGCCTCATTGTTAGTCATGTTTGGGCACCTTATGGATTGGCGAATAACTTTGCCGGTTGGGACTCGAGTACGAGTCCTAGTTCGGACCCTGATGAATTGGACGCTCTGTTAGTGTACAGGACCTAGAGGTCTTGTGTTTGGGGAGAAGCGTAGATGGATTCTTTTTCGATTTCAGGCATTATTTTTGCGCTGAAGTCGATGACAAAGTCTGCAAGGACTTGTGACTTATCGCTATTCGCGGTTGATATGTGATATCATGCTCGCTCAGTTCGAATGGCCCATTTGGCCAACTTGCCCGATATCTCGGGTTTATGCAATAGGGGAAAAGTCGAGACGGTCGAGATGGGGTGGCATTGGAAATATGGTCTAAGCTTTTGTGAAGCTACGACTAAGGCCAGTGTAAGTTTTTTGAGGTGAGGGTATCTCGTCTCGGCATCGACTAGTGTTTTGCTAATGTAATAGATGGGAGACTACGTACCTTTATTTTCTCGGGCCAGGACTGCGCTCCCAACTACTTCGAATATGGCAAGGTAGACGAGAAGGCGTTCCCCCGACTCTGGTTTTGATAGTAATGGTGGCGATGACAAATATGCTTTTAGTTCCTTTAGTGCTTGGACGCACTCAGGAGGCCATTGGAGCCTGTTATCCTTCTTGAGTACGCCGAAGAATCTATGACATTTATCCGATGACAATGAATCCCGAAAGGGCGACGATATGTCCAGTTAACCTCTGAACCTATTTTTTGGTGGTTAGGTGTTCTGGTATTCCTTCGATGGCTCTAATTTATTCAAGGTTGACCTCGATCCCTCGCTGCGACACCAGGAAATCTAGGAAATTTCTTGAGGCCACGACGAATGCACACTTTTCGAGATTCAGTTTCATTCTGTACCATTTGAGTATGTCGAAGGTTTCTCTTAGGTGGTCGATGTGATCCTCTTTCCTTTTGGACTTGACTAGCATGTAGACTATATAGACTTCCATCGTTTTGCCAAGTTGGTCTTTAAACATCCTCGTCATTAACCTTTGGTAAGTTGCCCCTACGTTTTTCAACCCGAAGGGCATGACCCTGTAGCAGTACGTCCCCTGATGGGTGATGAAAGTGGTTTTCTCCTGATCCTCTTCTTCCATGAGGATTTGATTAAAGCCTGAGTAGGCGGCCAAAAAGCTTAGTAATTCATGCCATGTTGTTGTGTCAATGAGTTGGTCGATATGGGGTGACGTAAATGAATCTTTGGGGCATGCTTTGTTCAAATCTGTAAAGTCTATGCACATCCTCCATTACCCATTCTTCTTTTTCACCATGACCACGTTGGCGACCCATTAGGGGTATTTCGGCTCCCTGACGGAACCGTTTTCCAATTAGTTTTTCCAGCTCTTCGCGTACCGCTTGATTAATTGTGGAGTTGAACTTACGCCTAACCGGCCTCAGCGGGAGATGGAAAGGATCGACGTTCAACTTGTGCGTGGCAATTTCCTTCGATATTCCTAGAATATCTGCATGGCTAAAAGCAAACAAGTCCGCGTTATCAGTTATGAATTGTCAAAATTTACCTGGTTCCTGAAGCTTGTAGCTGATGTAAGTTTTTTTGTTATGGTCATCGCTGTCTAATTGAACGGGGTCAAGATCTTCTACGGTCTATCCCGTGGCTTTGACCATATTGGGGTTTCTAATGACGTTTTCGCTATCATCACGCATCGACCTCGACCCTATTGATTGCTATGCCTCTTTTTCTTTGTCCTTCATTTGTTTAACGACCATGCATTCTTTAGCGATGCGGTAGCATTCCCGGGATGTGCTTTGTTCCCCTTGTATACCGAATATTCCCTATGGAGTTGGGAATTTGATGACTTGGTACAAGTTGGAGGGGATGTCTCTCATTGTGTGTATCCATGGTCGCCCTATTATGGCATTGTATGTTGTGTCCTGGTCCATGATATGGAATGTGGTTTTGAGGGTGACACTGTCGGCCAGGACAGTGAGTGTGATCTCACCGGATATTTGCTCCACTACATTGTTAAAACCTGTTAGCATGATGCAGCCGACACTATCTTATCCTCAAGTTTGATTTTTGCAAGTACTCGAGGATGCATAATGCATGCGCCGCTCCCATCGTCTACCATAATGCGTCTCACATCGGTATCTAAAATTCATAAATTGATAACAAGGACATCATAGTGAGGGAAAACCAAACCATTAGTATCCGACTTATCGAAAATGATACTTACTTCTAGTTCGTCATATTGTTCGTGGGTGATTTACCGTTTGAGCTTGTGGGTTGTGGTGAACTTCAAACTATTAATGGATACATCGTCACCACCACCGATGATCATGTGGATGGTGCAGGTCGGCGAGAGTGGTTACGGCGGTCCTTGATGTTGTTCACGACCTCTAGCAAAATTGATCCTTCCCCGGTCACTCAGCAACTCTTTGAGGTGTCCCTGTCGTAGCATGTTTATGACCTCCTGTCTTAAGGCGATGCAATCCTTGGTTTTGTGCCCTCGCTCTTGGTAGAACTCGCACAGGGCGTCTGACTTTCTGGTACTCGGGTCAGACCTCATCTTTTGCGTCCACTTCACCTTTAGTCCGAGCTTTTCCAAGGCGTAGACTATTTTTGTAGGTGACACACAGAAATTGTGAGCGGGTAATAAATGGGGCATACCTCTTTCGTTCCGGTGAATCCCTGTTCTTGATCGGGGTGGGCCCTCTTCGATGTGAGAAGAGTACGCAATGGCGGATCTAACATATGGTAGATGTCGTTCTCTGTTAGGTTGTGGAGCTGCGAGGTCCCTTATGATATCATTTCTTTGATATTTTTCTAGATTCGTCTTGCAACAAGTTCAGTCGATGAGTCCGCCCGTTGAGGTCGTCCTCGTCTGCTTAGACCTCGTCACAATATGCATTGTGTATTTCATCCCATGTAGTTGGGGGTTACTTCATAAGCCGACTTAATAACTTTCTTGTTGCCCTTGAACCATTTCTGCTCAGCCCATTCTGAAACGTTGCGACCATCATCCCTTCTGATACATTCGGCAAGGTCATTCTTACTCGGTTGAACCGGGCGAGCAAGTCCCATAATCCCTCTCTCGGAGACTGTTTAATAGCAAATATGTCATTTACTCTCGCCTCGGCCTTCTTGGCCCGAGCATGGGCCGTTACGAACTTGTTGGCCATTTCTTCGAAGGTTTCAATGGAACGCGTAGGCAGTTGTGAATACCATGCTAATGCTCCTCCTGTGAGGGTCTCATCTAATTTTTTTTAACAAAATGGAGGATACTTGTTCCTTAGTGAGATCATTGCCTTTCACGGCGGTGATGTAGTGAGTTACATGGTCTTCGGGGTCGATCATGCCATCATATATTTTCAGATAGGACGACATTTTAAAGGTCTTTGGTATGGCATGCGGGGCGGTGTCATCACTATATCGCTGCTCGACAAACCGACCAGCATCGCTCTTCGGCAAGAGCTTAGCGCCGCCCGGTATCATATCGACCCTTTCTTGATGTTTTCTCATTTTGTCCTGAAGAGCTTTGTTCTCATTCTCCATTTCCTCCATCTTTTTCAGAATGGTTGCGAAAGTGTCGTCACCTGCACTACTAACAACATTATGAGTTATACCTGCCGTTGGAGGAGGAGGAAATTGATCGTGCTACTCGTACGCTGGTGGTATAACGTGAGGCCTCGAATTTTCTGTAGCCATGTCCCAAACGAGCTTATGGAGGATGCTGGTTTGCGTGTCAGTTTGCCAAGCCTCAAGGAGATTTTTTAATGCTGGTGGCGTCTCCTCCACCACGGATGTAGAGGCTCCCTTACTAAGAGATTTTGTGATGCTACAGTGAAGAGGGGGTGACCCACCTCGCCTGGTGGAGGCATTGGGTGTCGCATCCTCGTCCATTGCTTCAGATCTCTCATTGATGATGTTCATGAGGTTGGTTGGGAGGTCACTCATTATCCTCGTTCTTTCTTCTCTGTTTACCTCCCATATTAGATCTGTGCATACAAAGAAAGGGGATCTTGTTCTTGCTTTCTCCCTTCTTTTTTTACCTTAGTGATCTGTGTTAGTTATAGATCTAGAGAAAACTAAAAAGTTAACTAGGAAATCCCCATAGACGGTGCCAAATTGTTTGACCAAAAAATATAACTTTAAGTTAAAACTATTGTATATAGATAATAATAGGTTAAACCTAGTTAATGATAATATCTCTAAATACGGATCCTGAAAGTGTGGATAATGTGGGATAGATCTAGTGGGCAATTGACAATAACATGCATTAAATATTCCAAACTCATGAGCAATAATAATGGAGGAGTAACTAATAATAAATAGTAATAAATGACATTTAAATAAATAGGAGGAGTGATTCACTCAATAAAGAATGAACTGGATGATTGTTCCTCCTGATAATGATGAGTGACAGATAAATCCTACAATGTTCGAACTATTCTCGGATCTGATGGAAAAGCATGGAATAATATGAACAAGAATCTTGATAAAAAGGTAAAGTTTGTATTCTTGCTAGAGAGAGAATCTTTTTCTCAAATCCGTTCTTATAAGGTCAATATTACATATCCCTTTTTCCTATCTTTTTTCCTCTTTATATGGGACATATCTCTAGTAAACCCTAATAGTACATATGCAGAGAATATTCTTTAGAATATTCCCTCTATTATCATATTCTAGAAACTAGTTGTTACGGTTCTTTCTGCGGACTTCATCCTCGACCATTATAAGCATCCCGACCACGAACTTCGCCATTTTATTGATCGACCTCGACTGATTTTTCCACAATACTTTTCTGCCCTAAATGTTTCGTGGTAGATTTCGACCTATACAATAACTAGTTACAATTTAAACATAAGAACACGATCCTATAAAAATTATGCGTGTTTTATTTATCAATCTTTTGTGTTATATTCTATAAATCTCATGTAATAGGTACCTTATAGCTTTAAAAAAACTAAAATGAATTATAAAACAGATTTGCTTAAATTGTTACTTCAAGGAAAAAATACAACTCTATATATACTTCTAACCGATTCGCAAATACCCTCAACGAAACATGGAATTGACATGATGTACAATTGAGAAAATGTCCGTGGTAGTATGATGAAATGCTAATTACTCAATGGCCTAACAATTATGATAGTTGTTGTTATTGTTGTTATTTTAGGTACTAGTATCTATAAACGAGCGTTGCACATTAATAATGGCACATGTTGGTTTAAATATTTATTTATTTATATGAATGAGTAATAAAATTTAATTAATGAGAGAAATTTTATATATAATACTACAACAATCATCTAAATAACGAAATTTTTTATTACATTAACATAATATGTGAATTCAAAATAAAAGGATATCATCAGAACTTACATAAATGATCAATTTTAGTCATGTTAAGTAGATAATTATGTATTGTAGTTAAAAGGTATCTAATGTGATGGTATCTTACCGAACACTTCTTTATAGACGGTATTTATTGTATATGTTTTCTTCTAATGCTTTGGTTACTCTGTCATAACCAAAACTCTTGTTGTCGATATTGATATCTTTCTTGAAAGTACAACATATAGTTATTCGTGTAAGAAAATATATTGTGATAAATATAGTCCAATATTTAGGATATTTCTCCTTGTGCTTTATTTATTATAACTACAAAATATAAACATATTGAAAATTATTTTCACACAAATTTAAAAGAATATTCTTTAGTTTCGAATATTCTTTAGTTTCGGAAAATGAAAGTTAAATTCGAGATAAACACATACTTATTGTCATAAGTTCTGCATGTATGACGTTATTGTCAAAATTTCTATATACCATATGTGTACTATTACATAAGCTATTGATTAGATCTAAGTTTTCAATAGCACGCCAGGCATATCTTTTTTCAAAATCAACCTATATACAATGGAAGATCAATTTTAACTTATATCAAACTATATGCAATGGAAGATCAATTTTAACTTAGTATATTATATATGTGATGACACTAATATATGTAAGAAATAATGAACTTGACGATAAACATGTACGGTAGAAGATCATTAGGTATTAAAATATTTAAGTATTCTTCTCGGTAGTAATTGTTGGTATCATCTTCTGCTGAGTCAAAACTGAAAAATATTTTGTTTTTACCATAAAACTTAGCAATCAATATTTTATTTAGCTGATCAACATATTCATTTCTGCTAGCTAAGATAACTCTTTAATTTCTATCATGTAATTTGCATAAATTGCGTTTTAATCTAATAATAAAAATAGTTTTCGTATTCAATACTATTATTAACATTGGGGTTGATAACCAAGTGTTCTGAATATAGTAGGCTATAATCCCATATTTTAGTCGCTTATTGCACTCTAATTTACTGTAATTTACTTATGTTAAGCTTTAATTAGTAGTTTTTTTACACTTATTGTGTGTTTTATTTCGTGTAGGAGTGATTCCAAGTTATTTAGATGTTACAGAGCAAATTCGAGCTATTTGGAGCTTTGAAGTTTGAGTAGAAGCCCGGAGGATTAAACCGGGATCGCATTCAAGGGTCGAGTACCAAGTCCGGATGTTAAAACTGAAAAGAAACTAATTACTCTAAGAAACTTACACTGTCGCGCCACATGTGACGGCGCGACAGTGCAATTTATGCCCAGAATGTGAATTGTGAAGTACTCTGGAATTGTCCACAAGCACGGCGCATGCCGCGTCACGGTAGTACAAATATCTTAGAGTATCTTCCCATTTTCGCTAAAAAAAAGTATTTTCATCCGGGGTTTATTGGGGATAGCTTAAATACACAGGAAAAACACCATTTCTGGGACTTCGGACATAGCTTAGACCTAAGTAAGCTAAGGAGAAGAAGTAGAAGAAAGAACACAAGGATTTCATCCTTTCTTCCTCACTCAAGATCCGAGTTTCGATTGTATTTATATTTTCCTATACTTTTATTTCATTTGTGAAGAACTTCTCCATATCTATGGAGTATAACCTTTTGGGTTTTGATGAATTTGGTGTATTGATGGTTTGTGGATTATAACTCTATTTTTATGTATTTGAATCGTTTTGGGAAGATTAAATTGTTACATCTATGTTCACTTGTTCTTGTAATCGAGAGAGGCATAACTTGTGATATATTTACACTATGTTGTTGGTTGAATTCATAGATTCTTCGAAGTAATCGAAAGAGGCTAGTTGAATCTTTGATTAAACTGAGTTAGGAGAATAATCAAAAGAGGTTCTCCTAAAAACCAATCCATTACAAATTATTGCATATATTCAGAGAACTTAAATTGGTTCATATTGTGAGGTTGAGACTTAATCGAGAGAGGAGTTTCTACTAAATAATTGTACTGATAATTAAGTGAATTCGAGAGACTCACTTGAAAATTATAAGTGAATTATCTAGAGTTAGATCTCAAATAATTATCTTGCACCTATCCTATCAAAACCCCATTTTCTCCCATTGATATCTTCATTTGATTAGGCCTTGTTTTGATTGTCATTAGTCAATTAGCTCTAGATTCTTAATTAATTTTATGGTAAATCATATAAATCTCAACTATTGATTCCCCTGGATAGCAATCTAGCTACAAACTATGATAATACTGCTTAACTCCAATCCATGTGGACACGATATTATACTATACTATCTTTGACTAGCGAGCACAATTTAAGTGTATGCTTTGCGCTCGTCAAATGGCGTCGTTGCCGGGGATTGGCAATTAATGGTGTTTGAAGAAATTTATAGTACTAATTCAGGAATTAGTTTTTAATTTTTTTTCTTTTATTTTTAGTTTGTTTGGTTAACTTCTCTTCAAGGTTTTTTTGTTGAAAAAAATCTTGAAGAACATATTCTTGTTATTGAACTCTAAATTATGTGAAGATGGAGTACAACCATCCTAAGAAAACGGTTGAAGAGTTAGCAGCTGATCACTGTCAGCGGTCTGTTATGTATTTTAAATGCGGTGGAAATTATTTATAGGTTGATTCTCAAGCAGATAGGTATTCTTCATACAACCAACCTATGAAAATGGTTGAAGAGTTAGAAGATGAACACTGTCAGCGGTCTGATATGTGTTTTAAATGCGGTGAAAATCATCTATGGGTTGACTGTCAAGCATATAGGTATTTTTTCCATGGTTTATCTTTTGAACACTCTCACTTTGTCTCTAGTCTGTACAGGTATGAGGATTCATATGAGTACAATTCTGACTCTGGTTGGGATAAATACCCTTATTATGACTGGAATGTAAGTGAAGCGAGACAACCACCTCAAGAGGAGAATGGTAGTTTAGAAGAGCTTATGTATAAGTTCATAAATAAGGTGGAAGAGAAATTTATACAAGATGATGAAGCCACTAAAAACCTAACAATGCAAGTGAATCAATTAGTAAATAGACTTAGCTCGTTGCATTGGGATGGTGAATATATGGAAGAGAAACTGTGTGAAAATTAGCCTACCCGAGAGGATGAACATCTACAGAGAGAGTTTTCTACTCTACAAAAGGACTATGTTTCAACTGATATGATTGAAAATGAGGCTTTGATTGATTATGAAGCAATACAAGAAGAGTTCAAAACCCCATCCACCTATCCACAATTACAATTTTTAGTAGAAGAGAATGAGAAACAAATGGTCTTGGACATACCAGAGGAACACTCACACGACCCATCTTTTTTATTTTCTTATTCTAAACTTGATCATGTGGATTTTATTTTTGAGGATTTACAGGAATATGCATGGATTGATCTTGTGAATGAATACAAAAACAAGTTGAGGATAATCATACAAGAACAATCCACCGCTCAAAATGAGGCCAAGAAAAAAAGAAAAGAACGAGTCTTTCAAAAATCCCCAAAGGACTTTGGTCTTTCTTGTGTATGTGTTTTCATTTCTTTTGATTGAAATTTTTAAAGTCAAAGAAAAAAAAAGAATATATATATATATATATATATATTATTTTCTTTAGATAGTATAATAATTCCCCCTTGGTTTTTCTTTGTGCGGCGATTCTTTTCCAAGGATTTTATTTGAACAGGGTGTAGTTAGTTTTTTTTTTGAGTAGGAGATCTTGTGCTGTGATTTTAAATGAAAGCAATATCTCTTGACTTTATTATGCCTTGAGAATAGTAAGTGCTTTAGTTGTGACGCTGATGCTCAATTTTTTACTCTTGTATAAGTACCTTAAATTGTATGATCTTAACTTTGCTTAACTACTTTGATTAGAGTGTCTTGATGAGTCCGATCCTGAGTGAATTATGTGCCATGTGTGTGTGTGAGGTTTTTATATTTTGTGCATTACATTTGATGTCTAGAACTTGCCCCATGTATTTGCAAAGCGAAATAATAGATTTGTTCAGTCTTGGAAGTGATATAAGCGTTTCTTTGTTGAGCCAGCTATATATTTTACCCACCAAATTATTATGTATCGTAGTTAACCCCGTTGAGCCTGTAATCTTGTTTCTTTGGTAACCACATTACAAGCCTTACCTTTTGTTTGAATTGACCATCTGTTTGAACCATTTACCTCTCGTGAGCACTTGAAATTGGTATGAATTTTGTAAAAGTTGAAGTGTGGGGTGGTTGATTTGGCTTTTGAGTGAAACTATTGAAATAAGGAGAAAGGTACACTGTTGTAAAAAGTATGAGCCATTTGAATCGAAAAAGAAAATGAAGAAACAAAATAGTTTATATTCATTGATAGTGGTAACTCTTGATGTATTTGTGCTTAAAGAAGTTGGGAGTTGACATATACGAATGTGAAGGTGGAGTTATGGTTTGACATAAGTGTGGGGTTTAAAGTTTAAGTATATGTATTAAAAGTGCTTATGGAGGTATAGTTACTCTTATATCTAAATGTATCCTACCTGTCCCGCAGCCTACATTACAACCAATTAAAGTCCTACTTGATCCTTGACTGAATAAGCTCGATTAGTAGAGTAGTATACTACGGGTAAGCCTATGGTGCATCTTTTGTGGCATATGAATGTTGTTTCTGATAGTGATTGAATTCTTTCTATATTGAGTTCCTAATTATTCTTAACTTTTATTGTGTGTGGAACTACTCTCTATTATTAGGTGAGGGCACTTGATTCATGAAGGAAAGGTATTGGCATTGACCTTTGTGTTAGAGTAAGTGAGCGAGTTGTGAAAAATGCGTGGTGCTTTTGAGTTAAATCTCGAGGCGATAATGTTACGGTATTGTGCTTAATTTATTTTATTATTCTTGGTGTGATGAGTTAGGAGAGTTGTTTAAAAAAAGGTCGTGTCTATGTGAAGTGTAGTTTGATTGCTCGAGGACGAGCAATGGTTTAAGTGTGGGGTATTGATGGTAGGCTATAATCCCGTATTTTAGTCGCTTATTGCACTCTAATTTACTGCACTTTACTTATGTTGAGCTTTAATTAGTAGTGTTTTATACTTATTGTGTGTTTTATACCGTGTGGGAGTGATTCCGAGTTATTTAGATGTTACAGAGCAAATTCGAGCTATTTAGAGGTTTAAAGTCTGAGTAGAAGCCCAAGGGATTAAACCGGGATCGCGTTCGGGGGTCGAGTACCAAGTCCGGATGTCAAAATTGGAAAGAAACGAATTACTCTAAGAAACTTACATTGTCGCGTTGCATGGGGCGGGGCGGCGGTGCAATTTATGCCCAAAATGTGAATTGTGAAGTACTCTAGAATTGTTCACAAGCCCAGCATGCGGCGCGATAGTACAAAAATCTTAGAATATCTTCCCATTTCCGCTAAAAAGGGTATTTTCATCAGGGATTTATTGGGGATAGCTTAAATACACGGGAAAACATCATTTCTATGACTTTTGACATAGCTTAGATCTAAGAAAGCTAAGGAGAAGAAGGAGAAGCAAGAGCACAAGGGTTTCATCCTTCCTTCCTCACTCAAGATCCGAGTTTCAATTGTATTTATGTTTTCCTATACTTTTATTTCATTTTTGAAGAACTTCTCCATATCTATGGAGTAGAACCTTTTAGGTTTTGATGAATTTGGTGTATTGATGGTTTGTGGATTATAACTCTATTTTTATGTATTTGAATCCTTTTGGAAAGATTAAATTTTTGCATCTATGTTCACTTATTCTTGTAATCAAGAGGCATAACTTGTGATATATTTATACTATGTTGTTGGTTGAGTTCATAGATTCTTCGAAGTAATCGAAAGAGGCTAGTTGAATCTTTGATTAAACCTAGTTAGGAGAATAATCAAAAGAGGTTCTCCTAAAGACCAATCCATTACGAATTCTTACATATCTTCACAGAGTTTAAATTGGTTCGTATTGTGAGATTGAGACTTAATCGAGAGAGGAGTTTCTACTAAACAATTGTACTGATAATTAAGTGAATTCGAGAGACTCACTTGAACATTAGAAGTGAATTATCTAGAGTTAGATCCCGAACAATTATCTTGCACCTATCCTATCAAAATCATATTTTCTCCCATTGATATCTTCCTTTGCTTAGGCCTTGCTTCGATTGTTATTAGTCAAATAGCTCTAGATTCTTAATTAATTTTATTACATATCATATAAATCTCAATTGTTGATTCTTATGGATAGTAATCTAGCTATAAACTACGATAATATTATTTAACTCCAATCCCCGCGGGCACGATATTATACTATATTATCTTTGACTAGCGAGCGCAATTTAAGTGTGTGTTTTGGGTTCGTCATCTAGAAGAACCAAATCATCTTTTATTAGATGCTCTTCTTCGTTTCAGACACGAAGCAAGAAGTCACTGAATGTTGGGTCTGTTCTTAATTTTATATTTCTTGTCATTTAAATATTTTTCATTTGAGGTCATACGTATAATTTGGTAACCTAGCTTTCACAGTTTCTGCTTTGGTCAATTTTGGAAATACTTATCGTACTTGACATAAATCACCTCCCAAACTATTACTTTTTCACTAAATGGTTCATCGATATCCAATATATCTCTAAAACTCTGGGCGATTTTTTCGATCGTTTGACGTTTAGCCAAAAGTGCTTCATCACATATTATCACTTTTGCTTTACTTATAAATTTAGCATTATTCCTCTACTTTGATTTAATTATGATGGCTAACAATATCATGCCTTGATCTGACATTTGCAAGTAATGCATAATATAAGAATATTATTTTGATTCCGCCGGAGGCATCTACAAAGGATAATCCTGCTATACCATAGTCGACCTTTTATAATATAATTTTGAAAGCTTATTCTTTTTCAGAATTTAGTTTTAATTGTGCTTCCTCAAACACTTGTATGACCTTCTTAATATTATACTAATCCTTTTTTACTTTGTGATCTTTTTTTTTAAAATCTCTATCACTCTTTTTATGGAATAAATTCATGTACTCTAAGATAATTTTTTAACTTGAAAAATAAGTTTACTCATATGATGAATTTAAAAAATAATTTAATTGTATTCTCTTGCTAAATAATTAATTGAAAGATTTGATTATTTGGTTTTAACATAAAATATAATTTATTTTCTGTTGATTTAGATTCTTAATATTAGTTCATCTCATGTTTGAATATTTAATCATAATTATAATTTTATCCACTATAAATTTTATTTTCAAAGAGTAAAAAGATCGATATGACATTCCACTTTTAGATCTTTATGTTTACTATTTTGATTCTATAAAAGTTCAAGTTTCATTTTTGAATGAAGTTATACAATACAGCTCTTATTAGTTTAATAGTTTACTCGAGAGTTACTCAATGAATCGGTTGATTGGAATTGCGGGATGGATAGATGTTATAGATGATGAAATAATTTATTTTATATGTCTGTCACTTTATCTTTGTTAGTGATGTCTGCCTATAATGATAGATAAATCAAAAACTTTTCATTCAACTTATTCTTTAAATTGAAATTGAGATTTTTGCCTATCCTCCTATTTTATTTTGAAAATTTTGAATTATGTCATTTTATTGTGAGTTATTATGCTTAATATTAAAAGGTTATTTTTGTAATCCAACATTTTATTTATGCTTTTATAATAATATAGATATAGATAGATATAAATATCTCATTTTTAAGAATAATTTAAATTTTAATCAATTTTCTATTATGTATTTTTCTCAAAACTGTTCCATGCCTGCAACTTGCTTTTCAATTTTCAAAACCTACCAGATAAGACCCGTTGATTTGAAGCCAACTATAACTTGAGATTTATATAAATAACGCATCATAGAGATTAGTCATGCCATGACAATAAAAGTAAAAGATAAACTAAGAAAGAAAAAAGTATAAGAACATTCAGGGACTTTATGCAAAATATGTTTTATCAAGCAAAGAAGGAAAAAGAAACACAATAGAGAATAAGTAAGGAAAAAGTCTCGTGCTACGCTGAAAGTTGAATTAGAATAATTCTTATTATGATTTGGTACTTATTTGATTCTTTTGTGTTTGCTGAATTGTTTTGTGAAAACAAGGGCGTGAATAAACTTCCCAAACTTGAAAAAAGCAGTAAGAAAGTATATGTTTGTGAAACATAAATTACGATAATTACAGTGATTGCAAATACTTCTTTGGCGGATAATATCTGGACAACGTAAGTAAGGTAGTATTTGATTATAGATCTAATGCCCGAAAATATTTATACTATTAGAATTCATAACGTGCAGTATTATGTCCTTAAACTAATAGGATTACAAGACTAATATCTAAAATTTCAATTACGATTTTTTATTGTGAGTTATTATTCTTAATATTAAAAGATTATTTTTGTAATCCAAAATTTTATTCATGTTTTTATAATAATATAGATAGATAGACATAGATAGATATAGATAGATATATAAATAATGACTAATTAATTAAATTCTTAATTTGATAGAAAGTAAAAATTTAAGAGACGATCAGAAAAATAACCTTCTTCCAACTAATATTTTAATGTTTAATTAAGGCACAATCAGAAAATAATATTCGATCAAGAAAATACTATGAATTTAAATATTATAAGTTATTACTATACGACCCTAACGTTTGAAATTTATTAAATAAATTACTTATAGTTCACACTTCACAGTTTAAAAACTCAGAAAATCTCAAATTATTAATGGAAAAAGGATCAAATATATCCTTATACTTTTGAATATTGTTTATATTTAACTTTCGTTATACTTTGCGCGCAAATATACTCCTACTCCTACTGATTAACAAACTTGTCACAAATACCCCTAACTCTAACGGAACCTCCATCACCACCAAGGCACCAACTGACGCCCCTCCAATCTTCTTCTCCATAAACCAATAACTTCCTTCTTCACCTCAGCTTCATATTTCAACCCATATATTTAGCTAGAAAGTACTGATTATCAATTCAGTCCAAATAAGAAGCTAAACTCTTAGAGAGTTATAAATTTTCAAAACTTTTTAAACCCAAAATATAAAAGATCAGTGCAGACCACCAAATTTGCAAAACACCCATAAAACATTTATGCAAGATAAGCAAAATGGAACATTAATGAACATCAAAGAATGTTAATTTTTTCTCATATTCAAGAGAGAAATGAGATTGAAGGAATTTATAGTGAGTATGATATTGTTCACTGCTTGTTTCTAATTCTCCCATTATTTCTAATGCTACAGAATTGTACAATTTAATTGCTCCAAAGTATCAAAATCATCGGAAATTTGATTTGCGTTGGATTCAAATCTAGTGTTTAGTTAATAGCGTACAACATCAGAAGATATTTTGAATTTGAGAAGACCCTCCGAAGAAAGGTTGTTGGCAGTGTTCTCAACTACGGATCTCGAAATTTATGAAGAGGGTGGTCGAGTTTCTCGCTTGTGGGTTGAAGATAAAGGTCTAACTGTGCTTACATTAGGAAGTGAAGGGCGGAATAGTAGTGATGGTTATGGTGAAAAGGAAGCAGTGATTTTTACCCTTTTTAAGTTAATGCTTGAGGTTAAATGCTTGAGGTGAGCCTAACAATTTAAAATGACGGAGGCCTAGAGGTGAAAATAATGATGGTTTATCATTTTAGGTGATCAGAAGGTGGAGATATTGGTGGTGAACGGATGAGGATGAGGGGATGGAGAATAAGATTGGATGGTGGTAGTTGGTGATGACGAGGTTTCTTTAGGGCTAGGGGTATTTGTGATAAGTTTATTAACGAGAGGGGTATATTAATACTTAAATTATAACGTAAAGTTAAATATAGATAATTTTTGTTAATATAGGAATATTATTGACCCTTTTCCGTTATTAATTCATGGCAGCTATACAATCCAAATACCATTTTACTGAAAAACAGGAATTTGCTAAATATAAGAGGGTTTCAGTTTCCCTTGGTCTGCTCCAGTTATACTCTGCCGACAAATGCTGACAAGGCGCAGTTTAGCTTATGTGGAAGCCTGTCGATACATCTGACACGTGTCACCGGAATTTATGTGCGGTGATCAAGAGTTTAAGACGACAAGCAATCTACGTGGGGGCCATACCAATTGTTTCCCAGATACTTATACTTCCTCGCATAAAAGAGTGGAAATGTCGCATCATCGGTTAATTGTATACTATGACAATATTTTACTAGACATAACGTTTGAGACAAGAAAATTATTCACCAATAATATTTTATACAATGAAATTCTGGTCCTTTAATTTTTCCCAGAAAATGGAAATATTTCAATAATTTTGGACTTCCCATCTTGAAATTTTATCGGACTATGTGCTGGAAAAAAATTAATCACGTTAATATTTGTCGTTTGGTTGGTAAGAAGTTATTTTTGGATTAGTTATCCCGTGATTAGTTATTTCATCTTTTTATGGGATAAGAAAATACTATAATCCCGCAATAATTAATCTCGGAACTAATTATACCGTAATTTTCTCCCAATCAAACATAAAATATAATTTTTTAAAATTTAATCCCAAAATTAATTATTCATTATATCTCGTACTAAACGAGCCCCGTAAATAAACACTTGCTATCTAATAAGTAATTAATTTATGACTCTTATAATTGAGTTATTGGGTTACAAAGAAGATTTGTTTTCTGTACTTGTACCTTCCACCTCCGGGTGGAAATACACAGTGAAAAGGCGAGGAGCGTTCTTGATTTACTTTTTGACTTTGTACAAATAATAAAGAATTGTGAATGTAATAATCAGATTACAGTCATGACAACATGTGCGTGGTTGTTATTTTACCTAATGGAATATTACGTAGTCACAACAATGTAAAATGTGTAAAGTTATACATTCACCATTTATAAGTAAAAAAATATATTTTTATTTATTAAAATCATGAATTTATGCAAAGGGGATAAAAGGGAGAATCAAGTGCCGACTTTTTCTTGTTCATTATCAATTTATATGAAACTTTTTAGTTAATACTTATAAAAATAATAATTTTTATATTTAGTGGATAATAATTTAACTTCTAATTTTTTTATTTTATTCTTAATCAGATGATTTATAGTAAGAAAACTTTAGAACTTATTTTATACTAAATACGATTATAATTATATATATATATATATATATATATATATATATATATATATATATATATTTCTGAGGCTACAGACAGGCGAGTATTCTGGATTTGATGCTACTGTCTAGTGTTTATCAATGCCAAGGCCTATGAGGCTAGGCTTAGCTATGCAATTACATGCATTTTGGCGGTGCAATTATAGTAAACACTACATAGTACAATGATCCACAACCCCCTTTTCCCCTCCTTTGAGTAAAAGGCTGCAGATGCTCTTACTTTACCAAATGTAAAACAAAAACATTAATTAGAGATATAAGAGTCAATTAAATTGAGTGGCAATTTATTTAAGTTACTCTCGAACTACTTTTATCCTACTCATTATTATGGTTCATCTAACTCATGTTGTTTGATGTATTTAATATCAGACTCTTTAAACGGAGTGGAAGTTTATTAAATTTCCAAGTATAATTTGGAAATGGGTAAAAGAGAAAGAGAAAAACGAGGTGGCACTTTTTTCGTTTTTGTATAGAGTTTAATTATATACACGGATAATTGCAGAAAAAATTAAGATCATTCAAAAGATAAATGCAACACATAGTAAATGCAACTAATTACCTAAAAAAATAAAACAACTAACCTACTGTTTTGTTATATACTTTTGTATATGCGTTTTATTGTCTTTTACTTTACTTATTTTTTACTCGCTATGAACTGTTTCAAGAATTGATTTAAACTAATAATTAGTAGACATGATCTTCTTAATTATATTCAATCATATCTTTCGCACCACTGTGGATGTATATATAAAGAGTTCTTTGTTATATAGAGTAATATATATTAGTACTCACTAATTATTTAGTACAAAGTATGCTATATCCAGTGCATATGTTTGGCTAATTGGATGAATGATGACCCAACAATCAACATTGTGCTGTGTGGTAGTATCATTTTTTCTCAAGTGGTAGAAAGTGACCCTTTTATTGCTGAAAACGACACCCATATGCTCCCTCTTTAGAAAGATTTCCTCGCCTTTTACCTTTTTTCCCCCAAACTCTCTTTATTCATGTTTTACTATGTAAATTTTAATCCTATAGGTATGACAATAATAATAATAATAATAATAATAATAATATTTACTATGTAAATTTTAATCCTATAGGTATGACAATAATAATAATAATAATATTTACTATGTAAATTTTAATCCTATAGGTATGACAATAATAATAATAATAATAATAATAATAATAATAATAATAATAATAGCTATTTTTAATCTAAGGTTAATCTAATTAAAACTCATTCTCTAATACTTATTGCAATATACATTTAGCATTCTTTTCCATCTTAGAAGTTTCTTTTATTTCATTACTATTTTTTTCCTTAACAGATACTTTGCTATCAGTTTATTGACTTCTAATCTTGCCTTTTTATTCATCAAACTAACCTGCATTTATAATGGTTTTCACAATTCGATCAACTTAAAAAGTTAACATTAAAGGAAAAGGACCACTAAGTCTTTTAATTTCTCTTCCCTTTTTTTGACAGCTATATGTTGGACGAGATAAATCTCAGTGTTTTCTGAAAAAAGACACTTTTGTATCATTACAGTTAACAAGGTAGTGAAGACGCAACTAGAATACAAACCTATCATTAAAGGTTGTGGTGCACAAATAGGGAGCTAGAACTTGAACTTTATCACTTCTAAATTTTAGAATAGCAATATTAGGTGCTAGTAGCTAGTTATTTAATTTAATTTTTGTATATATTATTTACTCGTAAAATGGTACAATTAAATTTATAACATGATTTATATATAAGTGAATCGATTTGACCCAAAAATACGAAATAAATAAAAATAAAAATAAGATTATGAAATGAAATTAATGTAAATACAAGTTTGACTATGAACTTAGCCTCTCCGATGGTAAAAGTGAGAACAATATTGCAGAATAAAGATTGAGAATAATGTTATAAAATGAGAACATAATGTAGCATTTGTTTACCGAATGTTTTCGTGCCTACAATACATATTAGTCCTCCTATTTATAGCTTTATTTAGGGAGACAAGATCCCCAAATCAAGCTACTCTTGAATGGGAATAAAACCATTATTGATGACTGCATAATTGTTGGCTATAAATGCAGATATTCTCTGTAACAGCCGCTCATTGAATGCTACCCGATGTCAATATTTTGAACCTTTATAGTTGGCTACTATGTCTTCAAGACTCATCCAACACTGGTGACATGCTTGCAACCGGTATTGACTATTTACTGACTCACATCCTACCTATCTTCAGCTCCACGTGTCATTTCTTTAACCGTTCAACTGTTGCTAACCAATTTTACCGTATACACATATTTATTGAATTTCTTAATATAAATATAAAATTTAGATAAAGCTACTGGGCTAGGCTAAATTCGTATATAGGCTTCTAGCTCCACCCTTAATAGTAAAATGATAATTAGTCCTTCATCATTAACCCGTGTATATGAAACCGCCTTTAGCTTTACCATCTAAAATAAGATGTTACGACATAAGTTTAAATTAGTGAGCTCAAAATAAGTATAGTACATCTGATAGAAAACTAGAATACAAAACTTGGTGGATATGAAGCATTGGTGTCTAAATGAATAGTTTATGATAAAATTATGGGCATGTTATGTTATGTTAAATAAAAGTCATAGACACATAGGTACGTATCTTTCAGAAGGCAGAGCATGAGCTGGAGTGGGTGGAATAGAACCTCAACTAGTGACTGCCGGTGGTCCATATAATCCCTGTATACTCGGATACAGCTCACCGCCCCTACTTTAGCTTGTGCTACAAGCGTGCTTTCATATGCTTCCTTTCTTTCTGGCTATATTTGTCATTTAGGATTTTATTTCATACATATATCACCAAATGACATATACACAATTTTACGTAAATAATGTCCATCTATTATCAAAACTCAACTTACATCTCAATTTAATATGGGATTGTAATAGTTTTAATGCTTTATTTTTAGAGAATGATTCAGAATTTAAATTTTAAAAATTTAAGTTTATGATTTTGTCATAAACATTTGATTTGTGATTCTTTTAGGCGCTTAATATGTGAGTGCAAACTCAAGGGAGAATGTTGTTTTTCGGCTATGAATTCAACAAAATTCATAACTTTCGATACTAACTATGAATTTATATGTAAAAACTTACTAAAATCTCAACAAGTATTAGATAACCCATAATTTTAATAACATAATCAATTCAACTCTAAAAATAAAAAATACTTGTTAAATTTAAAATCTTAAGACATACTTTTAGATTTGTACGTCTAAAAGTATTAGGTGCAGCTACTGTAGAAGCTGCATACACCATTGATGGACACACCATTATAAGTTAATTTCATCTAGTATATTGACATTATTCGTTTAATTATTAGTAGTAGCAAACTACTTACTATCATTTCTTTAGGGTAAATAATTCAGATTTATATGAACAATTACATGATAGCATAGTAAAAGTTGAATTTATGTCTTTGTTTAATTTAATTTTGGAAAAAAAAAAAAACGGAAAGCAGATGTTTTGGAACTCTCTAATATCTTGCCTTATAAGTGACACCTAAATCGAATAATTTTAAATCCCATTCATTCTGGTCTCCCTCTTTCTTCTCCTCCCCCCCCCCCCCCCACGCTCTCACTCTGTCACCAATTCCTCCGTCTCCACTTTCTTTCTCCGGCCACTCACTTTTTCTTTCTAAGACTGAATTTCTCTTTCTAAAACTGAGTTTAGAACTTTCTAGATCCTATATTTTCCTAGCTGAATTACAACAGAGCAAAATTCTCTATCTATTTCTTGTTCAGTGTTACAGAAGCTGCATTGTTGTTGGTACGTATGTTTTCATGGAATTCTGATAATTTTCCATTAATTTTACTTTCAACTGTGATGGCGTCGTTGAAGGCTTTAATGTCACCATTTTGTTATCATTTTTGCTTTTGTTTTTTGTGTTGCGAAAGCAGTGCACTTGTTTTGTTCCTATTTGATTCTCTTCTTTTTGGTGAAGTTGTCCTCTGCCTCTTTCTTTCTCTCCTTCAATTCCCTGTCGGTGCCTGAACCATTTCCTCATTACTTGAATTCCAATACAGAATTCTCTGATTCAAAACTCATAGTAATTTTTCCATCTCTGCATTTGATTGCCGAATATTTTCGAGCTTTGATATATGCATATAATTTTGTTTCTACTTTTTCTTTATGGTTCAAATGGAGCAAAATGAATATTGAGAATTCGTATAGCTGATTCCCGCTAGTTTGGGATTGAGGCTTTGTTGTGTGCTTTTTTTTTTTTTTGGTGCAATAACGGAGAGATATTTGACTGTTGTGCAATGCGTCCCTTTTGTTTGAGGTGGAGGGGATGATTTGGAAAAATAGAACTAACAAAGTGAATTTTGACCGAAATGGTCGGATTCATAAGATGGAGCTTGACTAGTTCTGAATTGAGGTTTTATTGATTGACTGACTGATATGAAATTTCCTTTAATATGATGATTTATTTTTGTTCAAAGAGCTTTTCACCTCTTTGTCTGATTCATTTTGTTAAAATTATTGAAGCTTCATCTTTATTTTATTCACTAAATAAATGTGATTACTTAATTTAAGAAACAGCCAAAACGTTATAAAGAAGTAGGTGCGTATTATGCTTTAACAATGCAGATGATGAGAAGACTGATTTTGGTTATATTTATTCTTAATTTGGGAGTAATCTTGTTAGAATAAGATAATGTGATATTCATGTTAGTTTCTATTGTTTCTGGTGGTCCATCGTTGTCTTTATCTACCCCTTGGGCTACTTTATATTGTCTGGGGTAGCTTTGTGCAGTATAATTGCCTTTGCTGTGGAATACATTCCCTCATCCTCTGATGTGAAAAATTTCCATTAATGTCTCACTTTGATCCTCAGAGTCAGTTGTCCTTGAAGCTCTAGGATTTGAGCTGTTTTGGATATCTCAGGTGGCAGATTCTCATATTATGTGTATTCTCTTTCAGTCATTTGCTTGTAAAGGACTTGGTTAATCACTCACAATCGCTCTTTCGCCCTCTGCTCTGATTTTATCTGCACCTAAAGTGCACTGGAGCTGTATTCTTTTTGAGGTGGTATACTAGTCCTGCACTCCAGTGCCATTTCTCAGTTACTTTCTTCGTGTTTAATTTTTCCGGTCTCTTTTTTAATATTGCCTGCTGCACTGGTATTTAACAATTTTGTTAGGGGCGCAGGAAGGAATTTTCCATCTTAGTGAATAGAGTTCCTCTATGAAGTTAACCTGAAATTTGCCCGGTATTTGTAAACTTTAGGTTTCTAATGTGTCTCTGAGCTAGAGTTGGTGATATCATCCTGAATGTTCCTTATTTTACTCAATCAATTAGGAGGGCGGTTTTCGCAAAATATCGTTTGTTGTTCAGGAAACTCGGAATTCCTGGTCATTGAAATTTATGTGGTACATGTGCAATGTCCATGTTTTTACCACTGCTGAAGCATTTCGTATAAAATCTGCCACCAGTTACTCTCTGGTTTAATGTAACCGAGGCAGTTTCAGTTATTAGGCATTTTTGCAGCATTTTGAGTTTATAAGTTCTGACTGTCTTCTTCTCTTTTCTTATCTAATTCTTTAACTGAAATTTGCTCACAACTTCTTTCTGCATACAGTCTTCAATGGATCGTCGGAGTTGGCCCTGGAAGAAGAAATCATCAGATAAGGCAGCAGTTGAGAAAGCTGCAGCTGTTGCATTAGCCTTAGCCTCTGATCCTTCAGATTCAACCGAGTCTCAGGGTGATCAGGTGTGTTAGTTGATATTGATATAAATATGGAGACGATACACACACACCACACACATGTTCATTTCTCTTCTAGCTCCTTTGATCATGAAAGTCCCTTTTCTTCCCATCCTTTGTGATCATAATAGCTATTAGATTGTATAGTCTTAAACCCTTATTCTATATCCAGGTGGCTACTGGTGAATGCACAAATATGTTCCATATTTTAACTATTTGCGAACATTTGATGAGAGGACTTCAATAATATTCGTTGGTTACTTTTTGCTGATTATAGCAAAGAACTCGATATAATGTTTAGTCCTATGCTTTCCTTTAACTAATATTAAGTTTTATTAATTTTGAAAATTTGGGAATTCTTCTCTACATTGCCATCTGCTTGGTGCTGAGAAAACGAGTAATTTTTGTAAATAGGTTTTCATAATGATACATCAATTAGAATTGCAATAACTATTTGTTCATAAAGCTTAACTTGGTCCATTGCATCATTTCTGAGTTATCTTGTTTATTACAGAGCAAACAGGATAACCATAAGAAACCAAAATATGTCCAAATCTCTGTTGAGTCATATTCGCATTTGACTGGACTGGAGGATCAAGTGAAGTCCTTTGAGGAACAAGTGAATACCTTAGAAGATGAAATAACGGAATTGAATGATAAGTTGTCTGCAGCACAGTCAGAAATGACTAATAAGGAGAACTTAGTGAAACAACATGCGAAGGTTGCTGAAGAAGCTGTTTCAGGTTGGATGTTCCTTATCGACTTACTCTGTTCTTGCTTTAAGTTTTTAAGCAAAGTATCCTCAAATTCCATTATTGGTAAATTTCTTTATACAGGTTGGGAAAAAGCTGAGGCAGAAGCTTCAACACTGAAAAATCACCTGGAATCTGTCACTCTTTTGAAGCTTACTGCTGAAGACCGCGCATCGCATTTGGATGGTGCACTGAAAGAGTGCATGCGGCAGATACGAAACTTGAAAGAAGAACATGAACAGAAACTGCATGATGTCGTTCTCAACAAAACCAAACAATTTGACAAGATAAAGCACGAGCTTGAAGCAAAGATAGCTAACTTGGACCAAGAATTACTCAGGTCTGCAGCTGAAAATTCAGCACTTTCAAGGTCTTTGCAGGAGCGTTCTAATATGCTCGTTAAAATTAGTGAAGAAAAAGCCCAAGCTGAAGCAGAGATAGAATTGTTGAAGAGCAATGTTGAATCATGTGAAAAAGAAATAAATTCTCTCAAATATGAACTCCATATTGCAGCAAAAGAGCAAGAAATTCGTAATGAGGAGAAAAACATGAGTGTACGGTCTGCAGAAGTTGCAAACAAACAACACCTAGAGGGAGTAAAGAAAATCGCTAAGCTGGAAGCAGAGTGTCAGAGACTACGTGGTCTTGTCCGGAAGAAGTTGCCCGGGCCTGCAGCCATGGCCCAGATGAAGCTTGAAGTAGAGGGTTTAGGCCGGGATTATGGAGAAAGTCGGTTAAAGAAGTTTCCAGCGAAGCCTTCTAGTCCACAATACAGCTTGCCAGATTTTTCATTTGATACTATACAGAAGTACCATAAAGAGAACGAGCTGTTAACAGAACGCCTTTTTGCAATGGAGGAGGAAACAAAGATGTTGAAAGAAGCTTTGGCAAAGCAAAACAGTGAATTACAAGCCTCTAGGAGTATGTGCACACAGACTGCCAACAAGCTTCAAAGTTTGGAAGCACAAGTGCGTGCAAATGGTGAACATAGAAGTCCTCCAAAGTCCACAGTTCGAATGCCTACAGAGGGTGCCTTTAGTCAAAATGCAAGCCTTCCTCCAAGCTTGAATTCTATGTCGGAAGATGGAAACGACGATAATGTAAGTTGTGCGGGGTCTTGGGCTACAACATTATTGTCTGAGCTCTCGCATATTAAGAAGGAAAGGACCTTTGATAGTCCGCATAAATCTGAATGTGTAAGTCACATGGAGCTAATGGATGACTTTTTAGAGATGGAGAAATTAGCAAATCTGTCTAATGACATGAATGGAGCTGTTTCAAGTCCAGATACAAGCAATGCAAGATGTGAAATTGCAAATATTGATACATTAGTTCATGTCACCGCAGGCAATGATTCTCAACTGAAAAATCATAATGAGACAGATCCATCTGAACATCAAGCATATTCCAGTGAGGAAGCTTCAGCTCCTAGCTATAAGCCTGCTTCAGAGCCATCCCCTCTCATGAAGCTCCAATCAAGAATTTCAATTGTATTGGAGTCTCTGTCTAAGGAGGCTGACATGCAAAAACTTCAAGAGGATTTAAGACAGATTGTGCAGGAGGTGCATGATTCTATCCGTCCCCAATCGGCGAGGAGCATTGTCAAGACTACAGTCAGTTCTGAGACTGCAAGTGAATCTCAGCTCTCTCTTGATGACCCTAGGGCAAATGTAGAAAAGGACATTCATGTCTCTCAAGATAGTAAATCATGCAATGGGACTGTTCAAGGTATTAGTAAAGAATTAGCAGATGCTATGTCTCAGATTCATGACTTTGTAATATTTCTGGGCAAAGAAGCAGAGGCTGTCGATGGAGCATCTCCAGATGGAACTCGAATTAATGAAAAGTTGGATGAGTTCTCTGCCACCTACGTTGAGGTTGTAAGCAGCAGGTTGAATTTGGTGAATTTTGTTCTTGACCTCTCTCAGGTGCTGCGTAACGCAAGTGAATTACACTTCAATATCCTGGGATACAAAACTTCTGAAACAGAAATGAGTACTTCTGATTGCATAGACAAGGTTGCTTTACCAGAAAATAAAGGTCTTCAGCACTCAGGAGGGGGATATTCAAACAATTGTGCTCGTTTCTCTGATTCTTCTTCAGATCCTGACATTCCTCATGAAGGGAGACTTGTTCCAACTTCAGAGTCAACAAACACTTCGTGGAAGTGCTCATTGGAAGAGTTTGAACAATTGAAACTTGAGAAGAATAACATGGCTCTTGATCTAACTAAATGTACAGAGAACCTGGAAAGCACAAAATCCCAATTGGCTGAAACAGAGCAGCTTCTGGCAGAGGTGAAGTCACAATTGATATCTGCTCAAAAGTCGAATAGTCTGGCTGAAACTCAGCTCAAATGTATGGTAGAATCATACAGATCACTTGAAACTCGTACGGAGGAGTTGCAAACTGAAGTAAACCTTCTTCAGGCAAAAATAGAATGTCTTGTTAATGAGCTTCAAGAGGAAAAAAAGAGTCACCACGAAGCTTTAGCTAGATGCCAGGATCTTGAAGAACAATTCCAAAGGTTAGTAGTGGGTCCCCCCCCCCCCCCCGCATTGTGCCTGGAATTAAAAATTTGGACTTTCTGATTTCATATTGATGGTTAAGGTTGAAGTTTCTGATTTATGCCATCTTCTCCGATGCATTAGTTTTATTATGATAGGAGCCTGATCAGACTATTCTTTAATACCTGGACACACTCTTTGAAATTTATCATGCATATGTAAACTTTCAATTGCACCTCATACATGGACACTAAAAGGAAAAGGGAAAAAGAACATAACATCATGAGACATCCAACTATCAGTAAGTGTTCATTTGGCAGAGAATGGTTAGTTGTAAATTTCTACCTCGTTATTTTTCTCCTGACTGTGATTCTGCTTTTCCTTGGTCTATTGCTGGCTATCTGTAGAATGTAGGACTGGATCACCTAACTAGCCACTACTTATTGGTCCATTTGCTGAATGTGCTGTTTCCTGAATCCAAATATCATTGTCCAATTAATCCAGGTTTTGAGGCATAATCATTGTATGAAAATTGTAATCAATCACCCATAAAAGTTTTATTTTACTTTGATTACATTAAAAACCATCCTATAGGATTTGTTTTCCTGATTTCCACTCAAAGTTTTCTGTATGTTTAGGTTATGGTTGCCAATACATATACATCGAAAGTTCAATGTTAGCTTCACTTTGTGTATGATTATCACTTCGACTTTATTGAATTATGTTTGCTATTCGAGCCAGGATTGAGAGCTGTCCAGCCGCTGACATTGTTGCCAAGACCAACCAGGTAACTGTCTTGCATATGGTTTCTCTTTGAGTTCACTTCATTTTACAACATATTGTTTCTGTAATAAATTTGGGATTAAGCTAAATTGAATCTTTTTTTTTTGAGTGGGCATTTAAAATTTCAGAGCATAAACAATTTTCTGAAAGAAACTAATGTTAAGTATAACATATGGTGATATTAATAAGCCTCAATATCTATACACCAAATTGTTAGACATTATAACATTTAAGTGACTCACATTGCAAAATTATACTAGTTATAGTACATGATTGTTACTGATGTAACCATTATCATGGCAAAGAAGGTATCTGAATAATAGATCTGTTCATTAAATTACAAAATTTTATTTATGTTAAATTTAAGGTAATAAATATAAAGTTTTTCAACATTTTCTTTTTTGTATTTTTTGTGTGAACAGTGATTGGCTATTACCTTACTAATGGACATAATTTGGATCCCATGTTTCCTGATTTGCATACTCTTCAGATTTCTGGGAACATCGTACGTAGAAATTATGATCTAATATTTTCATCGTGTTGCGAAAACTGCTGCTGATGTTTTAATGGAAACCTTTTAGGAACTATTACGATATGACATTTTTGCAAGAGATCAGCCTTAACATCTTTGGATTCTTAGTTATACTCCTGATTTTGTGGAAGCTTCCAATAAAACACAATCTAATATATCCTAATTTCAGCTGCTAGCCAGAGTCTTATCTTTCTCGCCCCTCCATTGTCATACTTTACTGAGGAAACTAGAATTTGGACTACAAAATAGTTGTCCACTGATAGCATTATTCACAATGTAAATCTTCAAGTTGCCCTGTTTTTGAATTGAATCTTTGTTCAGTTTGCTTTAATACAAAAAGTTGGCCTTTATGATTCTTTCTTGTCTATGCTTTTCCTTCAACTCATTGTATATGCGAGTTTCTCATTTGAAGTTGTACTATTTTCACCTTATAGTCGATATGTGAAGATGATGGTCTGTTTTTTTCCTCCAGGAGAAAGAGTTATCAGCAGCAGCCGAGAAGCTTGCAGAGTGCCAAGAAACCATATTTCTTCTTGGTAAGCAGTTGAGAGCTTTGCGTCCTCAGACAGACACGATGGGGTCTCCATGGATTGAGAGAAGTCCAAAGAGGCAGAGTCTGAGTGAAGAACCGACTACAAGTGGTATGAACTTGCATGATACTGATATGGATGAGTTGGATACTGCCACTTCTGTGAAGACAAATTCTGAATCCCCCATGGATCTATACAATGCCCTGTATAGTCCTTCAGACTCTGAAGTAAACAATCCATTGAAATCACCAATCAGCTCAAAGCATCCAAAACACCGGCCTACTAAGTCAAGCTCCTCATCTTCATCTGGGGGCCCAACACCTGAAAAGCAATCTCGTGGATTCAGCAGATTCTTTTCTTCGAAGGGAAAGATTAGCAATTAGCTCCTGCATCTTGCAGGCTTGCTTGGCACGTTCATTTGACAAACCAATAAATAAAGTCCAGAAAGAATGAAGCCATTATAGACCTTCTCAACTTGCTCCTTTGTAACTTCACACGCCAGACTTTCCATTCCCGGAATTTCAAGATACTTGAGCTGTTGGGATATCCTGCAGTGAGTGGTTTCGCTAGAAATGTTGGCTAGTTGAGGTTAGACGCCTACAAGAAAATCCATTCTCTGGATTGCTGAGAATTGTTATTCTTTATCTCGTGTAGTTGAAGTACTTAAATGTCCGGGAACGTTCCTCCTGTTCCTCCAGATTACATGACCAAAAAGCCATTTTTCATTGTATGAGGATGCTTTGTGATTACTGTAAAAATAATTTTTGTATGACATGATGTATATGATTTGTAGAACTTGTTAATGGCATGTTATGTACAAGAATTGTTTGTTTGACTGCAAGATTCTATTGAAATGGCATCCCCCCCACCACACACACAAAGGTGTTTTGAGTGATAGCCATGTAGCAGAGGTAAATATATAGTAATATCCACCCGGTTACCAGAAAAAATGACGAGTCCTTAAAAGGAGCAAACTATTTCTCTGAATTGTTGTAAATTATTTTCCAGTTTAGGATTACTAAATAGTGTCAGAAATTTGATGGAAAGTAAATTTTTTAGTGATAAGTTATGTGCCTTTTTGTTTTGATGATTTAACAAACTTCATATGAGAACTGATACAAAGCCTCTCCGTGCTCAGAACAACAAATTAAATATCTGGCATAAGTTCCAATGAAATCGGTTAAGGGAACAACAGAGGGAACAAATCGATATCAGTTCCTCCGGTCACAGTGCAAGTCAACTCTTATAGTTGTTAAAGCTGCTGCACTGCACACGCAACAGTGCAGCAACACTGTTGAAGCATGCTATGTACCGGACACTCCCTTGCATCATCTTTGATGACATCACTTATATATTACAAACATGAGGCAAGGGATCAAACACACTTGCAAACCCTAAAACATATTTGACTCTCAAGTGTGCAGTCGCCTTCATTCACTCCAAGGCATTGAAGAACAAAATAGTAACATAACGAAGGACCAGATCCCAGCATTGAATACATCGTGTGTCCTTAGTATTGTTGTGTCTTTGTTCATGTTATTCACTTGTAACTCCTACTCAGCTTATTTAGAAGCATTTCGTATGACACTTTTGTAAACCATAAACCTTGTGTTTGTGTTTGACTAGAGTTAGTCAAAGTGGTTAGCTTTGTAATAGAGTTATTACAAAGAGGCTTGCAATATAGTTATTATAAGCAGGTGAGAGATTAAAAATTTAATTCCTAGGTTACAATAGGTTGTATTCTAAAGTTGCTCGGTTTAGTGAAGTTGAAATCCTACGAGTGTATGTCGTGTTTTTAATCCCGTGAGCTCGGAATTTTTTACGTAAATATTGTTGTGTTATTTACTTACTATTGTGTGTTCTGTGGGAACTGATAGAGAACCAGGTTCTCTGTACAGTTTGGTGGACTCTTAGTTTACATCAATTGGTATCAGAGCAGGTTCTTTTTATAAGGCTAACACCTAGAAAGGATCTACATGGTTGCTCCACTAAATTTTGAAGAAGGTCAATGAACCTACAGACCACCAAGATTCAATGGACAATACTATGGCTGGTGAAAGACAAGAATGCATGATTTTATCATGGCTGAAGATTCAAAGCTTTGGGATGTCATCTGTGATGGACCCTTCCTCCCTATGAAGACCATTGGCGAGACAACAGTCACAGTCCCAAAAACAAGGAAGGAGTATATTGATGCCGATCGTAAAGCCATCGAGAAAAACTTCGGAACAAAGAAGATCCTCGTCTATGGTATTGGACCAGACGAGTACAACTGAATCCCAGCTTGTCAATCTGCCAAGGAGATCTGGGAGGCTCTCCAAACTGCACATGAAGGTACCACTCAAGTCAACCAGTCAAAAATCGACATGCTCACTACTGAGTATGAACTCTTCAAGATGAAGGAGGATGAGTCCATTCAGGACATGCACACTCGCTTTACTTCCATAATCAATGAGCTTCATTATCTAGGTGAGATTATCCCAAGGAACAAATTGGTCAAAAAAATACTCAGTGTGTTACCTGGTTCCTGGGAGAGCAAATTCAATGTTATCACAGAAGCAAAAGATCTGCAAAAGCTGACGATTGACGAACTCGTTGGAAATCTGAAGACTTACGAAATGAAGAAGAAGAAGGATCATGAAAGAAGAGAACCCAAAAAAGAGAAGAACCTGATTCTCAAAGCAGACAATAGTTACTCAAGTGGTGATGATGCTGACATGGCCTATCTTACACGGAGATTTCAGAAAATGGTTCGTAGAATTGGAGATATTCCTAAAAAGGGCAGCTCTTGCAGAAACACAAAAGGCTGTGATTGTTGTCACAAATGCGGGAAGCCAAGACATTTCATCAAAGATTTTCCTCTCCACAAGAAGGACCATTACAAGCACAACACATATAAGACGGCTAAGAGGAACCCGGTCCCTGACAGGAAATTCAAGAGAAGAGATGCCGCTGATAATCTTGTGAAACAAGCTCTTACTGCATGGGGAGATTTCTCTAGTGAATCTGAGGGTGATGATGAATAAGGTGACACCTCCAAGATATCCGTTGAAAGAGAAGCAGAAGGATACGACTCCATATTTGCCATGATGGCAAAATATGATGACGATGAAGATGATGATGTCGATGAGGTAAACTTTCTAGACGTTCAAAGAAATTTGAAGTCTTATTCTTAACAGAAGGTGGTATCTTTAGCTAATGTCTTAATTAATACTTACCACAATCTCATTAATGATAAAAATGCTTGAACTGAGGAAATAGGAGAGATAGAACATGGGAGAGATGATTTACCGGTCGTAGTTGTTGATTTGAAAGAAACAATAGAGGATTTAAAGAAAGAAAAAGATGTTCTAACTGAGAAAATTGGAGAGATAGAACATGAGAGAGATGACTTGCTGGTAGTAGTTATGGATATGAAGGAGACAGTACAGGAGTTAAGAAAGGATAATAATTCTATAAAAACTTCAATGGAAAATTGCATGAATTCCTCAAAAGGAAAGGAAGTGGCGAGTGAGGCGCACCTTAAGCTTGAAAATGAACTTAAAAAGGAAAAATTGAGTCTTTGTGCTGAACTTGAAAGAAGTAGACAACTTCAAGAAGATCTAAGCAGGGTCAAAAATGACCTAGATAAATCTCTGAAGTGGACCTGCTTCTCTGACACAATCACTTCCATGTATAAAAGTGATGGGGGAACATGCAAGAAATTGGGTTCCAAAAAGAAAAGGCTCCCTACAACCCACATAGCTAGTATGTTACTGTGCCTTATAACTGGCTTTGCACCCTCTGTGGTAACATTAGCCATTTCAAAGATTTTTCCAAAGCAAGGTTTCAGTCTCAACAGAAAAAGAAATTTTTGTGAAAAAAGTATCTACTGCTAAGGAACCTGGTTCTCTCAAAAAGAAATGTGTGATGCATGTTTGGACAAAAAGAAGTTTAATCCTCCCCTTTACTCATTAGAAGGGACCCAAACTTGTTTGGGTTCCTAAGTCTAATCTTTGATTTCCTTCTTTAGGCAACAACGAAAGGAAGTAGCCAAAGATGGTAAATGGATAGTGGCTGCTATAAACACATGACTGGAAGTACTGATGATTTTCTTTTACTCATAGCCCGGCAAAGTGGGAGTGTGTCTTTTGGAAATGGCAAAAAGGGATACATTTTGGGAGTTGGAAAAATTGGAAAGACAAACACTCATTCAATTGAAAATGTGTATTATGTGAATGACATGAAATACAACATGCCGAGTGTCTCTCAAATCTGCGACAAAGGAAACAAAGTGGAGTTCTTATTAAAGTCTTACACTGTCACCAATCTTGTAACTGGTGAATAGTTCTGGTGTCAAAAAGATTTAAAAATATCTATGTTGTAGACTTTGAGTCTCTGAACAGTGGCGATCTTACATGTTTGAGTGTTATTGATGATGATGCTGAACTGTGGCACAAAAGATTGGGACACGGAAGCTTTTCTCTGTTGAACAACCTAATTAAGAAGGACCTGGTTCGTAGGCTACCGAAGTCAAAGTTCAAAGATCACAAGGTGTGTGATGCATGTGTGAAAGGGAAGCAAGTCAGGTCCTCATTCAAGCCAAAGAAGGAAGTAAGCACCTCAAGGCCACTGGATCTTCTCCATATGGATCTGTGTGGACCTATGAGGATGCCCAGCAGAGGAGGAAAGAAGTACATCTTCGTTATTGTTGATGACTATTCTTGATTCACATGGACCTTGTTCCTTAGAACCAAGGATGAAATCTTTCCAATCTTTGCTGCCTTTGTGAAGCAGATTCAAGTAAAGATAAGCCATAATTTTGTGAGCATTAGATCTGATCATGGTACCGAGTTTGACAATGCAAAATTTGATGAATTCTGTGCTGAAAATGGTATAAGTAATAATTTTTTAGCTCTCAGAACACCCCCAATATAATGGTGTTGTGGAGAGGAAAAATAGGACTCTTGAAGATATGTCAAGGACAATGCTAATTGACAGTGGCGTACCAAAGAGCTTTTGGGCTGAGGTAGTGAACACTGCCTGCTATCTGATAAACAAGTGCATGATCAGGTCTCTCCTAAACAAGACCCCGTGGGAATTGCTAAATAGGAGAAAACCAAAGCTGACTTACCTGAGAGCATTTGGATGAAAATGTTTTGTTCTCAATAATGGTAAGGAAGCGTTGGAAAAATTTGATGCTAAAAGTGATGAAGGAATTTTTCTTGGCTATTCCTCACAAAGTAAAGTATACAAGGTCAAGGACTCAATGTGTAGAGGAAAGCATACATGTAATCTTTGATGAATCATACCACTCAAGTGGGAAGGATTCACATGATAAGAATGATCAAGATGAAGATTATTCAAAGGTCCCTGGAGAGGTCATTGATATGGAAAACGGGAAGGCAAATACGATGAGTCAGGTCAAGGAGTCTAGTGAAGAAGATGCATCAGAACCTCCAGCTGATTTGGAGGAACCTAGTCCTTCCATCACAGCAACTGAAGCTGAAAATGGAGTTGTTGATGCCATGCTAGGCACCCCTGATGCAGAGCAGAAGTGGTACTCACACTTCCATGGATGCCAACTATGGGCCTCATATGGCGGAACCTGGTCCCTCACACCCTGAAACTCAGGTGTCTAACTGGAAGCACAAAATCTCACATACTCTCCAAAATGTAATCACTCCTCTGAATTCATGAATTCAGACTAGATCAAAGACAAGAAACATATTTACTTTCTCAGCTTTCCTATTTCAAATTGAGCTAAAAAAACATCAAGGAAGCTTTGAAAGATGCTGACTCGATTGCTGCTATGCAAGAAGAGCTCCATCAATTTGAGAGGAACAGTGTGTGGCACCTAGTTCCTCGACCTTCAGATAGAACTATTATTAAAACTAGGTGGATGTTCAGAAATAAGCTTGATGAGTTTGGCAATACAACAAGAAATAAAGCTAGGTTGGTGGTTCAAGGCTATAATCAAGAGGAAGGAATCGATTATGATGAAACTTTTGCTCTAGTTGCAAGAATGAAAGCCATCAGAATTCTTATTGCTTTTGCATCTCATATGGAATTTAAATTGTTCCAAATGGATGTTAAGAATGCATTTCTGAATGGATATTTGAAGGAATAAGTTTTTTTCAAACAACCACATGGTTTTGAATTCCATGAGCATCCTGAACATGTCTTCAAGCTTGACAAGGCCTTATATGGATTAAAATAGGCCCCTCGTGCATGGTATGAAATGTTGTCTAGGTTCCTTCTGGAGAATGGCTTCACTAGAGGGAAAATTGACAACACTCTTTTTCTAAAGAAAAGAGGGAGGAACTTGCTAATTGTGTTGGTCTATGTTTATGACATAATCTTTGGTGCAACAAATGATTCCTTGTGTGAGGAATTTGCCAAGCTTATGGGAAGTGAGTTTGAGATGAGTATGATGAGGGAACTGAACTTCTTCCTAGGACTACAAGTTAAGTAAACCTCTAAGGGAACTATGATAATTCAACAGAAATACATTAAGGAGCTTCTGAAGAGGTTTGAGATGGAAAGCTCAAAGACCATTGATACTCCTATTGCTACTGCCACTCGTCTAGACATGGACGAACCCGGTTCCCCTGTAAATGAAACCATGTATCGGGGTATCATTGGGTCTCTCTTGTACCTAACAGCTAGTAGACCTGACATTGTGTTTAGTGTTGGGTTGTGTGCTATATTCCAATCAAGTCCTAAAGAATCTCACTTGAAAGCTGCTAAAAGAATTTTGAGATATCTCAAAGGAACGCAGGACTGGTCCTCTATTATCCCTCAGGATATAATATTGACTTAATTGGGTATGCTGATGTTGATTATGCTAGTTATCTGGTGGATAGGAAGAGCACATCTGGCATGGCAAATTTTCTAGGATACTGCTTGATTTCATAGGTTACAAAGAAACAAAATTGTGTGGCTCTCTCCACTGCAGAAGCTGAATATGTAGCAGCTGCCTCATGTTGTGCTCAACTATTGTGGATCAAGCAGCAATTAGAAGATTTTGGTGTATTCTCTGACTGTGTGCCACTGCTGTGTGACAACACAAGTGCCCTCAATATGGCAAAGAACCCGATTCAACATAAAAGGACAAAGCACATTGATGTGCGACACCATTTCCTGAGGGACAATGTTGAAAAGGGTCTCATATGTATGATGTTCTGCAAAATAGAGGATCATGTAGCCGATATCTTCACCAAAGCACTAAGCAGAGAGCATTTTGAAAAGAATCGACTGGAGTTGGGATTGATCAATTTGAACTGAGAACCTAGTCCCTCGATGACTGGCTATGAAAGGATGATAAGTTAAATCGCTAAAAAGTATTTTCTGGCAACTTCTAACTCAATTCTATACCGTTACAAGTAAACATGCATGGAAACTATAGGACAAACAAGCAGCTAATGACATTGCAATTTGTTAGAAGGATGATGCTCATATTTGCAAAATTAGTTAGGAAACTTGGTTCCTATGACTCAGGTTAGTAGTTCTTTTTACACTCATACTAATTTTGAACGGCTAGTGTGCCACGTCATTAATTATTTTCTCCCTTTCTCATATCTCTTAAACCCAAACGTCATACCCGTTACAAACCGACCCATCTACCCATTCCATTGCGTCTATTTGTAACTGGTCCCTCATTTCCCTCTAAATACCTCCAAAAGAAAAGTCTCCCTCATAAATGTCTACATTAAAGCCATCAACCTCTCCCTCTCTCTCTGAAAAACCTCTTTTCTGTGTCTTCACGCTCAAAATTCACCATGTCTTCACAACATTCTGAGTCTTCAAAGGCAACCACTGAAATCCCTGCTATATCTTTGTCCCATAAAGCACAGTAATCAGGATCAGAGCCCCAACTTTCACCTACTGAAACCCCCATCTCCAACCAACCATAAACCACTGTCTCCTCCCCCACTCCATCGAGTTCTGGTTCCCATCGTAGCCAGAAACATCAAACTCATAAGAAGTTAGTAGCTTCGACCTCTCTTTCTGCTACAATAGAGAAAATAGAAGTAGAAGAACTGGTGGAAGGATTTGAAGGTATGGAGGTTTCGAGTCAACGGTTTGAGTAAGAAAGTGTGGATCAAGTGGCTATCACTGGTCTAGGTAGAGATGTGTCAGCATCTGGTGTATCTGACACCCCCACAGTTCAAGGTTTTGATCTGAATGTTTTATCTTCATCACGTAATGCTCCACTCGTTCTTACTAATTCTGCATTGTTAAAAAATATTGTTGAGAAAAAAGCTATTGAAAATATATTGTTTATTGCTGCTGAAGGGAGTCCGGTTGGGGATTCTGTGTCTGGTTGTGTGAGTGTTGGGCTTCAGGGGGAGAACGAGGGAATGTGGACAAAAATGGGGACCTGGTGCCTTTAGGTGACATGGCACCAATCAGTACTACCGGGGAGCCAACAGAGGGACCTGGACCTTCTACCCAAGAGGAGTTCTCTGGTCCTACTTAGGATGAAACTCCATGCTATACTAAAGAGCCCCTGAATAGTACTGACCCTCCCCATTCCCCTCACCTTGATTCAACCCCCTTAGACTTTGTGTATCCTGAGATGAAGTATGTATCTGAAGAAGAAGGAGATTAAAGTGCGAAGGACTATGACAATATGTCTGTAGCCCAGTTCATTGCTGCTAGGAGTGGTGGGACAACTTCTCAAAAGTCTGTTCTTAAAAGACCCACCCCTAGGCAGCAGAAAAAGGTTGCCCTTGACAATGATTTAAAGGAGAATAAGGAGAAAAAAAGAGAAGAAGATTGGTGAAAAGTAGATTAGTTGATGAGGAGGATCTTCCTCCGGCCAATGTTGTGGAAGTTGAGGATGAAGAGGTGAATTAGGAACCTGCTTCCCTTATTCGTAAATCCTCTAAGAAGACCGTGTCTGTGAAACAAAAGAAGGTATTATCTGTAAAGGTTGTTGAAACTGGTGGTAAAAAAGTACTCAGAAGAAGGAGTATGGTGAGAAGGAGAAAAGTGTTGGGAAAAAGAAGTCTCATAAGAGAAAGCCAAGTGGCGATAAGGAACCTGGTTCCTCAAAGAGGGGAAAAGTTGATGTGCTTGAGATTGAAAGGAAAACAAAGCTGAAGAAGCAAAAAGTTCTGTAGGGCAGAGTCTTTTTTACTAACATTCTTGACAAGTCGAGAATGAGGCAGTTGGTTCAAATCTGTGAATTCCAAAAGTGGACTCATCTCTTTACTGTTCAGAGTCCAAAGGTCTATGAGGAGGAAGTTCGTAGTTTCTATGTTGATCTATTCACTGTGGAAGGTGACACCATCTTCTTGAAGGTCACTAGGGTGGACTTTGTGATGATGAGGCTGTGCTAGGAGATATTCTTGAGGTGCCTGCTGAGGGCTCTCAACTATTGAGGGGACCGGTTCCTCAAGTTTTAGGAAGCTTATTCTAAGCCTCAAGTTGTTCAGCAAGGGGAACGACTGCACAAGAAGGCACTGCTTCCAGAATACCAACTCCTATTCGAGTTGGTGAACAAAGTCCTGCTACCTCGAGCTGAAAGACGATCTATTGCATCTATAGCGGACCTGGTTCTTTTGGAGGCATTGGGCGGATACACTGCTATCAATCTGCCAAGGTTCTGATTGAACACATGAAGAAGGTGGCGGACTTCAAGGATGGAAACCATGGGTTGCCATATGGGTTCCTGCTCACAAAAGTCTTTGAACGTTTTAAAGTCCCCTTGGGGAGAGCAGCTATGGGAACTCGTAAGCAAATGTTCTCAATGAACACCATGGAGGAATGCGAGTGTATTGATAAAAAGGGGGAGTTGGAAGTAGTTCTACAATCTCTCAACTAATCGATGCTCAGAGTGCTGCTTATGAGGAGATAAGGAGGCCGAAGGCCCAGAATTCCATTCTTGAGGGAAAGCTCATTCAAGCCAGCGCGGAACCTGGTTCTAGCAGTGCTCAGGGTGCAGAATTTGCCTGCTTGACGGCTGAGAATGCAGAGCTGAGGAAATAGATAGAGAACCTAAAAGAGCAGTTGATCAACGAGCAGAGGGCTGCAAATGCTCGTACTGATGGTCCCCTCAAGGCTCTTGCTCCTTCATCTTTCCCTTTCTCTTCCAGTGCCTCCTAAATGTCCCCGTATCAGTGTCCAGTTTGTCAGTCCCTACCCTATTCTACAATGTCCTATTTTGTTATCTTTTCCCTATGGTTGTGGTACTCTAGTAATGTTTATTTTATGAATATTTTGTAATGATGGTACTGCTACTTGTTTTTATTCTCCTAAAATTTAATGAGTATCTTAGTCCTTTTTAATGCATGTTATACTCTTGTCTTCAATTTTTAGTTATTATATATGCACACAAGTGATATGAGTTAACTTTGCCGGACTTCTTTTTGCGTTTACACGCAAAATTCTTTTTATGATGCCAAAAGGTGGAAGAAAATTAAAGGGGAGAAACAGGTTCTCAAGGGGAATATGGCTATTCTGCAGGGGGAACTATATGGAGATCTGGTTCTCAGGGGGAATATCAATTCTAAGTTTGTCATCATCAAAAAGGGAGAAATTGATAAGTTACGTGCCTTTTTGTTTTGATGATTTAACAAACTTCAAATAAGAACCAGATAAGGAACCTGATACAAAGTCTCTCCGAGCTAAGAACAACAAGTCAAATATCTGGCAAAAGTTCCAATAAAATCAGTTAAGGGAACAACAGAGGGAATGAATGGCTATCGGTTCCTTCGGTCATAGTACAAGTCAACTTTTACAGATGTTAAAGTTGCTGCACTGCACACGCCATGAAGCATGTTGTATACTGGACACTCTCTTACATCATCTTTGATGACCTCACTTATATATTACTAATATGAGTCAAGGGATCAAACACACTTGCAAACCCTAAAACATATTTTACTCTCAAATGTGCAACCGCCTTCATTCACTCCAAGGCATTGAAGAACAAAACAACAACATAACGAAGTGATGATGCTTTGTGATTACTGTAAAAATATTTTGTGTATGACATGATGTATATGATTTGTAGAACTTGCTAATGGCATATTATGTATAAGAATTGTTTGTTTGACTGCAAGGTTCTATTGAAACGGCATCCCCCCAAGGTGTTTTGAGTAATATCCACCCGGTTACTATAATTTAGAAGAAAAGAAACTAGTAACAGAAAAATGACACTGAGTCCTTAAAAGGAGAAAACTATTTCTCTGAATTGTTGTAAATTATTTTCCAGTTTAAGATTACTAAATAGTGTCAGAAATTTGATGGAAAGTAAATTTCTTAGTGATAAGTTATGTGCCTTTTTGTTTTGATGATTTAATAAACTTCATATGAGAACCAGATAGGGAACCTGATATAAAGCCTCTCCGTGCTCAGAACAACAATTCAAATATCTGGCACAAGTTCCAATAAAATCAGTTAAGGGTATCAGAGGGAACAAATGGATATCAGTTCCTCTAGTCACAGTACAAGTCAACTCTTACAGTTGTTAAAGCTGCTGCAGTGCACACGCCATGAAGCATGTTGTATACCGGACACTCCCTTGCATCATTTTTGATGACCTCACTTATATATTACCAACATAAGGCAAGGAATCAAACACACTTGCAAACTCTAAAACATATTGTACTCTCAAGTGTGCAGCCGCCTTCATTCACTCCAAGGCATTGAAGAACAAAACAACAACCTAAAGAAAGACCAAATCCCAGCATTGAATACATCGTGTGTCCTTAGTATTATTATGTCTTTGTTTATATTATTCACTTGTAACTCCTACTCAGCTTATTTAGAAGCATTTCATAGGATACTTTTGTACACCATAAACCTTGTGTTTGTGAAAGTGGTTAGCTTTGTTATAGAGTTATTACAAAGAGGCTTGCAATGTAGTTATTATAAGCAGGTGAGGGATTAAGAGTTTAATTCTTAGGTTACAATAGGTTGTAATCTAAAGTTGCTCAGTTTAGTGAAGTTGAAATTCTACGAGTGTAGGTCGTGGTTTTTAATCCCGTGAGTTAGGAGTTTTTCACGTAAATATTGTTATGTTATTTACTTACTACTGTGTGTTCTGTGAGAATTTACAGTTTGGTGGACTCTTAGTTTACATCACTTGGGTCTTTCATTTTGCAGCAGACAATAAAGACATCAAATTTATCTCCTTATAATTTTTCAAGAGGATAGAAAATCTTTAATGGGCCTCGGCCTTCGTGAGAATTGACCCACCTACCACCAAGCCCCCCGACTGACGCTGAATATTGGCTAAGTAAGTGAGGATCACTTGAAAGTCATCCCCACTTGAGCTGATGTAGCCTATTGAATTGAGAGGAATATTGCTCTTTCCTCTTAATAGGTGAAATTTTAATATTCACAATTTGGTGCTCATGGACAGGGTCCTAATAGACATACTCCCTCCGGTCCACTTTAATTGATTTTTTTTACTGTTTTCACACATATTAAGGAGTCCATCTTTTAATATTAATTAACAATAAAATTGACCATATTAACCTTTACTATCTCTTTAGTTTGTTCATTGAAAATATAACAGATATTCCGATGCTCTTTACTCCAAAGACAACTTTAGAAAAAAAAGTTAATTCCTTCTTGATATTTGAAAAAATCAAATATTGTGGACCACAAAAAAGGCAAAAAAATTTAATTAAAATGGATCGAAGGGAGTATTTAAAAAATTCCAGTGTTCTCAATTCTGCAAATCTGAGGTAGAAACTCACCTCGACATGCCAAATTGCCAACCGAGTGGCAGACTTGGTTCGACAAACTAATTAAGCTTTTGCAAGCTCCGCTGAAGCAACTGCACATGCTACAAAACAAGTAGAGTAGATAACGCAAATCACTAACCTCACAAACCCCAAGATTTTTTTCGTTCTTTGCATGTACAAAAACCTACATGGCAGGTAACCAAGGAGAGAGGACAAAAGTAATAGGTGATTTCCCTAGCAACCTTATGAATGCTATCAACGAGAGATGTGAAACATTAGGTGAGGACATGATGCCCACCGCCTCCCCTAGGCGCGAGAGATCGCCTCCTCCCCATTGTAGCATAAAAAAACCCAACGGAAAGGGGCCTCCACGTCCGCACAAGAAGAGACACCACCAGGCGTGAAAACGCTCCTCGAAGCATGGCTGATCGATATACTAGTGAGCATGCTCAACAAGCCCGCTCCATGCACGACTGTAGAAACCGCAAGAGCTTGCACATTACAACGAGAAGACGATCAGAGCAACCGACCAGACCCTCCAATACCAGGTATAGCTCACAATATTACTAACAGTACAGGTGATGACGCCCTCAACGATGTCCTAAAGAGGATGGAGGAAATGGAAAAATGAAAATAAAGCACTTAGAGATCAAATGAAAGAACACCAAGAACGAGTCGACAAGATACCGGGAGCTCCTAAGCTATTGCCAAAGAGGGATGCCGGTAGGTTCATAGAACAACCGTACAACGAAGAAGCAGCCCCGCATGCCATTCCAAATACCTTCAAAATGCCGCCCTGCCTCAGGATATAGGACGGAACGACCAATCCCGAAGATCATGTGACTCATTACATCACCGCCGTGAAAGGAAATGACCTCACCAAGGAACAAGTGTCCTCTTTTTTGCTGAAGAAGTTTGGCGAAACCCTTATGGGAGGGGCATTAACATGGTACTCACAGCTACCAGCTCGCTCCATAGAAACTTTCGAGGAAATGGCCGATAAGTTCGTAACGGTGCATGACGGAGCTAAGAAGGCCGAAATAAGAGTAAACGACATATTCGCCATCAAGTAGTCCTTGGGAGAGGGACCGAGGGACTTTCTCACCCGATTCAACAGGGTAAGGATAACTCTGCCGAACGTGTCTGAGGGGATGCGGTCACGGCTTTTCAGAGCAGGTTGAGTAAAGATGGTTCGAGAGAAACTAGAAAAATGCTGAGCCGATTGATGAAATATCCTCCAACCATTTGGGACGAGATCCATAATGCTTACTGTACTGAGGTACGAGCAAATGAGGATGACCTCAACAGACCCACCCATCGGCTCATCTCAGTACTAGTCGAGTCCAGAAAGGAACGAAAAGACAACATCATGAGGGGTTACCCAGTCTCACGACCCAACAGGGAACGACACCATCCATACATCATGGCCCCCACCCCACCTTCCCTCCTCTATGAAGAAGGCTCATCTAGGCCGATAATAGGGACTCATAGGAACGAGAGAGGTATGCCCCCTTATTATCTACTCATAATTTTGTGTATCACCTACAGCTGGTACTATCAACATGATCATCGGTGGCAGCGACGAAGCTTCCATCAACGACATTAAATTCACAACCACTCATAATCTCAAGCGATCTATCACCCGCTAACGGTATGACGGACTCAAAGAAAGTATCATCTTCGACGAGTCAAATGCCGACGATTTGACTTTCTCTCATAATGATGTCCTCGTCATTAATTTGCATATTTTAGATACTGATGTCAAACATATTATGGTGGATGATGGAAATGGATCATGCATTATCCATCCCCGAGTCCTCACCCAAATGAGACTCGAGGACAAGATAGTGTCGCGCTGCATCACGCTAACCTGTTTAATAATGCAGTTGAGCGGACATCGGGAGAAATTACACTCCCCGTCTTGTCTGGTGGCATAACGCTGGGGACGACATTCCATATCATGGACTAGGCCACCACGTACAATGCCATAGTAGGACGACCATTGATACATCCCATGAGAGCCATCCCCTCCAGCCTATACCAAGTAATCAAATTCCTAACACCTTGGGGGATATTCAACATACGCAGAGAACATCGTATATCCCGATAGTGCTATCGTATTGCCTTGGATAACACGACAACCCAATAGAAAAAATACAAGAAAAAAGAGGCATAGCAATCATCATGGCCGAGGTCGACACAAGAAGAGACCGTGGACGTCATTATGGATTCCGAAATGGTCGAGGCTACGGACTCGACCATAGAATACCTCGACCCTGTTCAATTAGACCCCAATGACTGTAGCAAAAAGGCCTACATCGGCTGCAAACTCCGAGAACTAAGTAAATTCAGTCAGTTCTTAATAACTAATGCAGATTTATTTTCCTTCAGCCATGCAGATATGTCGGGCATCCCCAGGGAGATCGCCATATACAAATTAAATGTCGACCCGTTATACCCCCAATAAGGCAGGTCAGACGTAAATTCAATCTCGCCATCAACGATGTCGTCTGCGATGAGGTGGAGAAACTATTAGAAAATGGCTCCATCAGAGAGTCGAAATACCCCAAATGGATCGCCAACGTAGTGATGGTAAAAAAGAAAAATGGGAAATGGCGGATATGCGTGGATTTCACGGACTTAAACACAGCATGCCCAAAGGATTCGTTCCCGTTACCACACATTGACCAACTCATCGACGCAACGGCCGGGCACGAGTTGCTAAGTTTCTTGGATGCATACTCAGGCTATAACCATATATTTATGGAAGAAGAGGACCAGGAGAAAACCACGTTCATCACCCACCACAGATCATATTGTTATGGGGTTATGCCGTTTGGGCTAAAAAATACGGGGGCTACATATCAAAGACTAGTCACGAGGATGTTTAAAGATCAACTCGGCAAGACCATGGAAGTATATATCGATGACATGATGGTCAAGTCCGTAAAGGCAGAGGACTATATCGACCATTTGAAGGAAGCTTTCGACATACTAAGACGGTACAGAATGAAACTAAACTCGGAGAAATGCCCATTTGGCGTAGCCTCTGGGAAGTTCTTGGGCTTCTTAGTGTCACAACGGGGGATCGAGGTCAACCTAGAGCAAATCATAGCTATCGAAGGGATACCGGAGCTCCTGACTACCAAAAAACAAGTCCAAAGGTTGGATGGTCGAATCGCTGCCTTATCGAGATTCATCTCGCGGTCGTCTGACATATGTCACAAATTTTTCGGCATGCTCAGGAAGGACAACGGCCTCGAATGGACACCTGAATGCGTACAGGCTCTGTGAGAACTGACGGCATATCTGTCATCACTGCCCCTGCTTCAAAGCCCGAACCCACAGAACATCTCCTCGTCTACCTGGCCGTCTCCGAAGTTGCAGTAAGTGCAATCCTGATCTGAGAAAGCAAAGGTACGCAATCTCCTGTCTATTATATTAGCAAAATACTCGTCGATGCCGAGACGAGGTACCCGCACCTCGAGAAACTGGCACTGGCACTAGTCATAGCTTCACGAAAGCTTAGACTCTATTTCCAGTGCCATCCTATCTCGGTCGTTACCAACTTTACCCTAAGAGGCATTTTGCATAAACCCAAACTATCGGGGAGGATGGCCAAGTGGTCCATCGAGCTAAACGAGCATGATATCATATATCAGTCGCGAATGACGATAAAGTCGCAAGTGCTCGCTGATTTCGTTGCATACTTCAATGAAAAGATAATGCCTAAAGTCAAGAAGGAAGTCATCCAAGCTCCCCTCCAAACACAAAACCTCTGGGTCCTATACACCGACGGTGCATCCAACGCTTCCAGATCCGAACTGGGACTCGTACTCGAGGTCTCTACAGGCGAAGTAATTCACCAGTCCATAAGATGCCCAGATATGACTTACAACGAGGCCGAGTATGAGGCCGTAATTGCAGGATTGAGGCTAGCACTCAAGTATGGGGCGAAGAGGTTAAAACTCCATTGTGATTCCCAGCTCGTATTAAACCAAGTCACAGGGGGTTTCCAAATCAAAGAACAAAGGCTGCAAAAAAATCAGATTGAGATCTATAAGCTGCTGCCCGAGTTCGACGAATGCCGGCTCGATCAGATCCCGCATGCGCAGAATGCCGAAGCGGACGGCCTCGTCAAATTGGCCGCAGCTACCAAAAGCATCACAGCTGAGGATAAAAGTGTGTCCACCTCCTCAATTCATCGCTAGACCAAATCGAGGAAAGAACTGTAAGCTTAACTTGGGATTGGTGCAATCGTATTATTGCCTATTTACAGGACAGTGCACTCCAGAACGACAAAAAGGAAGGCAAGAGACTCAGAATGAAAGCAGCCAGATACAGTCTCCTCCACAGTGACCTGTATAAGAGGACATATGGCGGCCCTTTGGCGAAATGTTTGGGCCCAAACCAAACCCAGCGCGTCCTCGAAGAGGTCCATGAATTCCATTGCGGAGCTCACTCCGGCAATCGACCACTCGTTAGATGTCTCATACGGGCAGGATACTATTGGCCCACCATGAAAAAGGACGCCTCAGAGCTCGTGAAGAAATGCGAGTTGTGTCAGAAGTACGCCCCAATAATTCACCAGGAAGGCGAACATCTCCACTCGGTCACCTCTCTATGGCCATTCATCAAATGGGGAATGGACATCGTAGGCCCCCTCCCAGCAGGGCGAGGTAACGTACAATTCCTTTTGGTTTTAACTGACTATTTCTCTAAATGGGTGGAAGCAGGAGCGTTCATCCAAATACGTGAACAAGAGGTAATCACCTTTATATGGAGGAACATCATCTGCCGATTCGGCCTACCCAAGGAGATCAGCTGTGTCAACGGACCCCAGTTCACGGGGAAGAAAACCGCTGAATTCTTTGATAAATGGCATATTAAGAGGATACTCTCAACCCCATATCGCCCAGCAGGTAACGGTCAGGTAAAATCCTCCAATAAATCGATATTAAACATCATGAATGAAAAAGCTCGAAGACGCCAAGGGATTGTGGCCGGAGATAGTGCTAGAAGTACTATGGGCGTATAGAAGAACTCTAAAGACGAGCACAGGAGAGACGCCCTACTCTTTGGTCTATGGGACCGAGGCAGTGATATTGATCGAAGTCGGAGAACCCAGCCTAAGGTACTCCCACGAAAGCGGTACTAGTAATGATGAACTCGACGAAATCGATGAACGAAGAGATATGGCGTACATAAGGATGGTTGTCAAAAATCAGCAAGCAGAACGCTATTACAACAAGAAAGCAAAGGTCCGGCCGCTCAAAGTCGGGGACTAAGTATTCAAAGCCAAGACTCAAGCAAGCAAAGATCCACAAGAAGGCAAGCTGGGAACCAACTGGGATGGCCCATACAAAATCACGGCCAAAGCAAACAAAGGTTCGTTCTAATTAGAGACAATAGATGGAAAGCAACTACCGAATAACTGGAACATCAGCCACCTCTAGTACTTCAACTTTTATGGGAAGAAGTGCCCCCAAGTCGTACTCTTTTTCCCCCACTTGAGTTTTGTCCCATTAGGGTTTTCTCAGGGAGGTTTTTAACGAGGCGACTAAAGGGAACACTCCGAGTCGAAGTACGCAAAGGAAGGACTATTTTTCTCTTTCATTGCCCGACTCCTCAATACTGTCCAAGTCAAACAATGAAGGGATTAGGTAGACTGGGACTGGAATGCCAGCCAATGCCCAAAATCTATAACTCTCTCCACTCATGTAACCAGAGCAACAATATCAAAGTAATGAGAAACTTACGTTTATCAGGACACCTTTTTGTGTTAAGGTTAAGTTCGGCCATGCGCGAATAACACCTATCGGTCCTCGGCCATGATTTAATAAAAGGTTAGCTTCGACCATGCTCGAACAATACCTATCGTCACTCAGCCACGATTTAAGTTCGACCATGCTCTAACAACACCTATCGGCCCTCGGCCGCAATTTAATAAAAGGTTAGCTTTGACCATGCTCAAACAACACCTATCGGCTCTCGGTCACGATTTAATAAAAGGTTAGGTTCGACCACGTTCGAACAACACCTATCGGCCCTCGACCACAATTTAATAAAAGGTTAGGTTCGACCGCGCTCGAACAATACCTATCATCCCTCAACCGCGATTTAATAAAAGTTTAAGTTCGACCATGCTCGAACAACACCTATCGGCCCTCGACCATGATTTAATAAAAGGTTAAGTTTGACCATGCTCAAACAAAACCTATCGGCCCTCGGCTGCAGTTTAATAAAAGGTTAAGTTTGACCACGCTCGAATAATACCTATCGGCCCTCGGCCACAATTTAATAAAAGGTAAAGTTCGACCCAACTCGAACAACACCTTTCGGACCTCGGCCACGACTTGGCAAAAGACCAAAATCAACCAACTTCAAACAACATCTATCAGCAATAAAGAGGCACACCCGACCTATATAAACAAAGGGCAGATACGACCCATAAATAGCCGTCAACAAGGCTACAACCAACAAGAATATAACGACAATAGAAATAGTAGAAGTCGTAAACAAGCAAACAACAAAAGACAAGTACACGAGTGCGGAAACAAGTAACAAATATGGAAGAAGGTGCAGAAAACAACTTAAGCATCCATATACAAAAATCTACGGAGTTCATTACAAGGGCTCTTAAAGAGAAAGACAAAATACACAAAAAAGTCAAAAGGGAAAGACTACTGGCCCTCGCCATCACGATCCTCTGCGACCTCACCTCTCGGGCCCCATCGCCATCGCCACCTTTGCCCTGAGGATAAGTGGTATCATACCAGGCGTCCTCCTCGAGTCGGTCCACACCCTTTTCCCCATCCTCCTCATCAGCCTGAGGCATAGCGGGACCATATCTACAAGCGACTCAAGCTTCACGATCCATAACCCGGGCATCCTCAGGAACGGACCCCGTTGCATGCAAGTCCCGAACACATCTAACTGGGCCTTGACATGGATCCATTCGTTATATAACTCCCGAGGTACGTTGGGAAAATCAGAAGTGCTGGAAGAGGATGGTCGTGCAAGTAGTTGAGCCTTCTCGATCTCTCGAGCAGTCACTCGATCATGAAGGATGGGGTTGTCTTTCTCCAGCTCCCCAATCCTCTCCTCGGGCAGATATTTCTTAGCTCTCGTTGTTGATTGATCATTTTACTGCTCGGCTTGAAGAGTCTTATTCGCCAACTCAAACATCCCCACCTTCCTTCGAGCGTCCAAATGAGAGGACTCTGCCTTCTCAAGTTCCTCTTATTTCTCGGCGATCTCGCCGTTAAGGGCCTCCAGCTGAAACCGGCACTCTTCTAGTTGCAATTCAACCACTTGAGCTTGAAGATCACTGCATTGGGCCTCTACTCCCCTAATAACCTCAAGCTCCTCTTCGCTACTCCTCAATGTCCCCTCGAGGACACTACACTTCTCGATGGCCTACACCAGCTCATCGTCCCTCTTCTTCAGATCGTCTCTCAGGGCCTGCATGTCACCGCCCTTGCGAAACCGACTATGGAGATCCCGATACTTTCTGCGATACTCAAGATATTTATCTTTCAGTTTCACGAAGATCTCGTTATGCCTCTTCTCCCTCCGGGAACTCTCAATCTCCAAAATCACTGTCTGCAAACATTAAAAAAAAAAAAAAGAAGAAAAAAGTCAGAACAAAGAACGCCCAGAAAAATAGGAAAAAAGGTCGAATGACAAACACTCACCCTAAGAGCGAGGCCAGCAATGCTCCTCGACAAGGCACCGTCATCTATTTCCTTAAGGGTCTTACCCTCAACTTCAGAACAGAGAGTACCAAGGGCAGCGACTACCTCCTCAGTGTTCACCAATAAGTCACGATCCATAGGGATCACAATAGTCCTTGTAGACCCCTCCAACCTTACCTCGAGCAGAATAAGCCCCTCTTCAATCATCCTCAGGTCGTTCGCATCAACATCGGAATCTGATTCATCGCCCTCTTCAGCGATGCTTTTCCCCCTTCCGTCGGCAGGCAAAAAGGTATCAACAATTGTCCGAGAGGTCGAAGCCTCCTCTCGCCGTAAAGGTTCAAGAACATCGGTAGTCGCCCCCTCAGTCTTCATTCCCTAGGAATGAAGAGATACATCTACATTGGCTTCCACCGGCCTCGAAGCCTCGATACTCGGTTCAACATTGTCTCCACAAGAAGCGTCATCATCTCGTGCAATAAGAAGTCCTCTTTCGCCGCACCAGCGGCTAGGGCAACTCCGTCACCCGCATTCATAGACCTCCTCTTTAGAGGTTGGAGATCTTTGTCACTGGGCGAAGTCTCATCGTCCTCGTCAATGAGAAAGTATAGAGGAGGAGCAGAAATCGCAACGGCCGAAGCAGAGGTGAAGGCGGAAGCGGCAACGGGTGGAATAGGAACAGAGATAGAATCGGCCGTAGTCGAAGCAGGGGCGGAGACCGAAGGTGCAGTGGCCTTCCTCTTTCAAAACGAGGGCGTAGAATATATCGACCTCCTCGTATATCCCTTGGCCGAAGCTAAAGAAAAACGGGAAAAGGGAAAATCAGCAAAAGCAATAGACATGGGCGAAGAAATCACGGCGTTAACGGTAGATAGAAATTTGCTTGCCGATGGAAGAGACGACCTAAATCTCTGGGAAAAGCTCGACCAATCGTGTATCCCCGCCGTATGAGGAAGAATCTATCTAACCCAATCGGTAATGTGGGTCACCATCTAGAGAGGTCGAGAAGTAGATGCAGAAAGGAGGAAGCCGATTAATCGACCCGCAGTAAGGAAAATATTAGAAACAAAAAGGTATGTAAACTAATACGAGCACCTACGAGTAGGGTTCCAAGCCTCAAGGAAGCGTGCAGTAGCGGACACTACATCTTTGGTCCTGACATAGAAATAGTCGAGCCAGAAAAGCCGACTAGCTTTGTCGTCCTTCATCACTACCAAATATTTTCCCCCGCAGTGGCGAAGATTCAACAAAGTCCCTCGATAGAAATGAGGGGCGAAGAGATGGATAAGGTAGCATACTGTTATGTCGACATCGACCAATTCGGCGAACTTCGTCAACATCATGACCATCTTAAAAATATAAGGGGCGAGCTGTGTCGGGCATACGTTGTAGTAGCGGCATAACTCTTCTATCAACGGCGACAGAGGGAACAAATATCCAATTAAGAACGGATATGCGTAAAGGGCGCAGAAGTTGGGACAGTGAACTCGAACCTCGTCGTCGCCCGCAGGGATAAAATCCACGTGACCAGGAAGGTTGAGTCTAGCCTTGAGTTCGATTAATCAATCAACCGTCATCGTGCATTTAAACCTCGCTGTCACTACTTCCGGCACTTTTTGGAAATCGGGTTTAACATCGGGACACCGAGGTACGATTTCCTCTACAGTAGGTAGGTTTTCCTCCTCAGCGGCAGTTCCACCATCTTCTCCCCTGGTGAGGAAAAATGACGTCTAGAGGAATAGAGTGGTCTTCTATATGGACATCCGATAGTAGGTCAGACATTGTTGTGAAAAAAGATAGGGAAGCAAAGAAAACAACAGAGAAGTGCAAGGGTCCTGCGAAAAAGGGGAAGAAGAAGCTCTGCTTATGAAATAGAAGGAGTTTGGAAAAGTTTCAAAATCAACAAATCACCCCTATTTATAAGACTTGGGGGTACCAGAATCGAAACAGCAGGACATGATTAGCACGAAGATCAAAACGGCAAAACAAATCATGGGTCATACGAGAATCGACGCAATGCGTCGGGAAACGACATTGTCATGACACGTGACGTCATGACGTGACTTTTTCTCTTAGACCAGATGGTTCCAACTGACTTCCTAGGAAAATTCAAAGAATTCAAAATGTGCGGACCTCAGGAAGCCACGTTGCCTAACAGTCACGACCATAACCCGTATAGCCAGCTCGGCAAAACGCAATCACAAACGACATTATCCACTCATCGACCTCACTTGCGAGGACGACCTCGATAAGCGGAGGGAATAACTGTATGAGCCAAAAAATATCTTTGATATGGGTAAGTCATGTCAGCATTATTATAGCCCCCGTCGACCATCATGTGCTATCAATAAGGTCCCCACAAATATCGCCTTTGAGGCAAAGTAGCCTGAAAGCAATGAAGGATGCGGTGAAGAGTCAGCAAAGACCAAGGTCGCGAAGTCACCGTAGTTCATGGTCGAGGTCGAGGTCAAACATCTTAGACAGAGTTAAAACGGCTAGTTCTAAGATAAGACATAAAAGAAAATATTCTAGCGGACATTCTCTACACATGTACTATTAAGGTTTTCTAGGAACATGTTCCCTTTAAAGAGAAAAAGACACAATGATAAGAGACATGAGATATTCATTTGTTAAAAAACACATTAACTTTATAGAGAGAATCTGGTCCTATTGCAAATATACAAAAATAACCTGTTTACTAAGATTCTTGTCTAGCATTTTCCGCCGGATCCAAGAACAGCCTAAGTATTCAAAGGCTCATCAATCATTCATCATTGTCAGAAAGAATATCCACTGATCTCACCCCTTTTTTCGGGCGACTCATACTTTTTATTTACTTAAATATCATTTATTGCTATTTATTACTATTGAATGCCATTCTTCACCTTTTTGGGTCATTGAATATTGTTATTATTGCTTATACTCACTGTCATCCGTATAAATATACTAGTTATTTGCCACGGTCCCGATAACTTTATCTTTAGGATATTATATTTAATTAAGATTAACTCTCCTCAATTTACATATAATTCGTTGAACCAAGATCGATATTTTTGGTCAAACACTAATACATTCAGATCGAATTACATATGCGCACACATTCACAAACACACTAAATTTAAACCAACTATTGTTTATATAATTATAGGTGTGAAACCATAGTGAATGAAGGTGTTAAAAGGAAATGAGATTCACCTAAAAAAGTTGTCTCGAAGGACCTACAATTTCTAAGGATCCATGCACACTTAACAAAAGATGAGGCAAAACGAAAAATATTTATATAGACAAACACATATTACTTGAGAATATGTTTTAGACGTTAGCACTTTTACTTTAGGTCTTATATTCTTTAGAAGTTGTTTAGTCTTTCAAAGATTTATACCTTTAGAAAATATACAGAACTTGTAAAACTTTTTATTTGTATTTCCATGATATTGACATAATATGGCCTAAATCGAGTAACATGAAAAATAAAAATTTATATAGCGGACCTCAACTTATTTGGGATAAAGGCGTAATAGTAATTGTTGTTTATTACTAGTATAATTATATAATAGGAGTAGCGCTTTACATATACAGATTTAAAATTTTGAATGCCTTAGATCTTCTGGTTAATGAGACATGCCAAGTGACAGAGCGTGATTAACAACCCCCATAGCCAATTGCGAGTCTTGGTGCCGCAGAAGGTCGTTCTCAGCCTTGCTAAAAAAGAGTCTTAGATCCTACATGCTTGAAGAGAATTGTTGAATTTGTGAGCAGTGGAATCTGAATTTAACTTTCTGCACTTGTAGAGGATGTCAATTAAATAACGAAGAAATGTTTGTTAATCAAATGATCATTATGCTTGTATGCAATTACCAATAATATAATCAAAAGCGAAATAATAGTGGGTTCATGGATTCCCTTGGCCATACCTCGAAATAATTGAATAGCAATATCTTCATTGGGATTTTTATCTAGCTATATTATATTAGAAATATATTTACCTATGTACTCTATGTTTTGCAGTTTTTAATAAGTATCTAGGTTTTTCTTACAAATTGTATACATTTCTTCTTAAAAGGCTCTATTATAACTCTCTCCACTCTATGTTGTTGCAAAGGAAGGACTATTTTTCTCTTTCATTGCCCGACTCCTCAATACTCTCCAAGACAAACAATGAAGGGATTAGGTAGACTGGGACTGGAATGCCAGCCAATGCCCAAAATCTATAACTCTCTCCACTCATGTAACCAGAGCAACAACATCAAAGTAATGAGAAACTTACGTTTATCAGGACACCTTTTTGTGTTAAGGTTAAGTTCGACCATACGCGAATAACACCTATCAGTCCTCGGCCATGATTTAATAAAAGGTTAGCTTCGACCATGCTCGAACAATACCTATCGTCACTCGGCCACGATTTAAGTTCGACCATGCTCTAACAACACCTATCGGCCCTCGGCCGCAATTTAATAAAAGGTTAGCTTTGACCATGCTCAAACAACACCTATCGGCTCTCGGTCACGATTTAATAAAAGGTTAGGTTCGACCACGTTCGAACAACACCTATCAGCCCTCGACCGCAATTTAATAAAAGGTTAGGTTCGACCGCGCTCGAACAATACCTATCATCCCTCAACCGCGATTTAATAAAAGGTTAAGTTCGACCATGCTCGAACAACACCTATCGGTCCTCGACCATGATTTAATAAAAGGTTAAGTTTGACCATGCTCAAACAAAACCTATCGGCCCTCGGCTGCAGTTTAATAAAAGGTTAAGTTTGACCACGCTCGAATAATACCTATCGGCCCTCGGCCACAATTTAATAAAAGGTAAAGTTCGACCCAACTCGAACAACACCTTTCGGACCTCGGCCACGACTTGGCAAAAGACCAAAATCAACCAACTTCAAACAACATCTATCAGCAATAAAGAGGCACACCCGACCTATATAAACAAAGGGCAGATACGACCCATAAATAGCCGTCAACAAGACTACAACCAACAAGAATATAACGACAATAGAAATAGTAGAAGTCGTAAACAAGCAAACAACAAAAGACAAGTACACGAGTGCGGAAACAAGTAACAAATATGGAAGAAGGTGCAGAAAACAACTTAAGCATCCATATACAAAAATCTATGGAGTTCATTACAAGGGCTCTTAAAGAGAAAGACAAAATACACAAAAAAAGTCAAAAAGGAAAGACTACTGGCCCTCGCCATCACGATCCTCTGCGACCTCACCTCTCGGGCCCCGTCGCCATCGCCACCTTTGCCCTGAGGATAAGTGGTATCATACCAGGCGTCCTCCTCGAGTCGGTCCATACACTTTTTCCCATCCTCCTCATCAGCCTGAGGCATAGCGGGATCATATCTACAAGCGACTCAAGCTTCATGATCCATAACCCGGGCATCCTCAGGAACGGACCCCGTTGCATGCAAGTCCCGAACACATCTAACTGGGCCTTGACATGGATCCATTCGTCATATAACTCCCGAGGTACGTTGGGAAAATCAGAAGTGTTGGAAGAGGATGGTCGTGCAAGTAGTTGAGCCTTCTCGATCTCTCGAGCAGTCACTCGATCATGAAGGATGGAGTTGTCTTTCTCCAGCTCCCCAATCCTCTCCTCGGGCAGATCTTTCTTAGCTCTCGTTGTTGATTGATCATTTTACCGCTCGGCTTGAAGAGTCTTATTCGCCAACTCAAACATCCCCACCTTCCTTCGAGCGTCCAAATGAGAGGACTCTGCCTTCTCAAGTTCCTCTTGTTTCTCGGCGATCTCGCCGTTAAGGGCCTCCAGCTGAAACCGGCACTCTTCTAGTTGCAATTCAACCATTTGAGCTTGAAGATCACTGCATTGGGCCTCTACTCCCCTACTAACCTCAAGCTCATCTACGCTACTCCTCAATGTCCCCTCGAGGACACTACACTTCTCGATGGCCTACACCAGCTATCGTCCCTCTTCTTCAGATCGTCCCTCAGGGCCTGCATGTCACCGCCCTTGCGAAACCGACCGTGGAGATCCCGATACTTTCTGCGATACTCAAGATATTTATCTTTCAGTTTCCCGAAGATCTCATTATGCCTCTTCTCCCTCCGGGAACTCTCAATCTCCAAAATCACTGTCTGCAAACATTAAAAAAAAAAAAAGAGAAGAAAAAAGTCAGAACAAAGAACACCCAGAAAAATAGGAAAAAAGGTCGAATCACAAGCACTCACCCTAAGAGCGAGGCCAGCAATGCTCCTCGACAAGGCACCGTCATCTATTTCCTTAAGGGTCTTACCCTCAACTTCATAACAGAGAGTACCAAGGGCAGCGACTACCTCCTCAGTGTTCACCAATAAGTCACGATCCATAGGGATCACAATAGTCCTTGTAGACCCCTCCAACCTTACCTCGAGCAGAATAAGCCCCTCTTCAATCATCCTCAGGTCGTCCGTATCAACATCGGAATCTGATTCATCGCCCTCTTCAGCGATGCTTTTCCCCCTTCCGTCGGCAGGCAAAAAGGTATCAACAATTGTCCGAGAGGTCGAAGCCTCCTCTCGCCGTGAAGGTTCAAGAACATCGGTAGTCGCCCCCTCAGTCTTCATTCCCTAGGAATGAAGAGATACATCTACATAGGCTTCCACCGGCCTCGAAGCCTCGATACTCGGTTCAACATTGTCTCCACAAGAAGCGTCATCGTCTCGCGCAATAAGAAGTCCTCTTCCGCCGCACCAGCGGCTAGGGCAACACCGTCACCCGCATTCACAGACCTCCTCTTTAGAGGTTGGAGATCTTTGTCACTGGGCGAAGGCTCATCGTCCTCGTCAATGAGAGAGTATAGAGGAGGAGCAGAAATCGCAACGACCGAAGCAGAGGTGAAGGCGAAAGCGGCAACATCGGCCGTAGTCGAAGCAGGGGCGGAGACCGAAGGTGCAGTGGCCTTCCTCTTTCAAAACGAGGGCGTAGAATATATTGACCTCCTCGTATATCCCTTGGCCGAAGCTAAAGAAAAACGGGAAAAGGGAAAATCAGCAAAAGCAATAGACATGGGCGAAGAAATCACGGCGTTAACGGTAGATAGAAATTTGCCTGCCGATGGAAGAGACGACCTAAATCTCTGGGAAAAGCTCGACCAATAGCGTATCCCCGTCGTATGAGGAAGAATCTGTCTAACCCAATCGGTAATGTGGGTCACCATCTAGAGAGGTCGAGAAGTAGATGCAGAAAGGAGGAAGCCGATTAATCGACCCGCAGTAAGGAAAATATTAGAAACAAAAAGGTATGTAAACTAATACGAGCACCTACGAGTAGGGTTCCAAGCCTCAAGGAAGCGTGCAGCAGCGGACACTACGTCTTCGGTCCTGACAAAGAAATAGTCGAGCCAGAAAAGCCGACTAGCTTTGTCGTCCTTCATCACTACCAAATATTTTCCCCCGCAGTGGCGAAGATTCAACAAAGTCCCTCGATAGAAATGAGGGGCGAAGAGATGGATAAGGTGGCATACTGTTATGTCGACATCGACCAATTCGGCGAACTTCGTCAATATTATGTCCATCTTAAAAATATAAGGGGCGAGCTGTGTCGGGCATACGTTGTAGTAGCGGCATAACTCTTCTATCAACGGCGACAGAGGGAACAAATATCCAATTAAGAACGGATATGCGTAAAGGGCGCAGAAGTTGGGACAGTGAACTCGAACCTCGTCGTCGCCCGCAGGGATAAAATCCACGTGACCAGGAAGGTTGAGTCTAGCCTTGAGTTCGATTAATCAATCAACCGTCATCGTGCATTTAAACCTCGCTGTCACTACTTCCGGCACTTTTTGGAAATCGGGTTTAGCATCGGGACACCGAGGTACGATTTCCTCTACAGTAGGTAGGTTTTCGTCCTCAGCGGCAGTTCCACCATCTTCTCCCCTGGTGAGGAAAAATGACGTCTAGAGGAATAGAGTGGTCTTCTATATGGACATCCGATAGTAGGTCAGACATTGTTGTGAAAAAAGATAGGGAAGCAAAGAAAACAACAGAAAAGAGCAAGGGTCCTGCGAAAAAGGGGAAGAAGAAGCTCTGCTTATGAAATAGAAGGAGTTTGGAAAAGTTTCAAAATCAACAAATTACTCCTATTTATAAGACTTGGGGGTACCAGAATCGAAACAGCAGGACATGATTAGCACGAAGATCAAAACGGCAAAAAAAATCATGGGTCATACGAGAATTGACGCAATGCGTCGGGAAACGACATTGTCATGACACGTGACGTCATGACGTGACTTTTTCTCTTAGACCAGATGGTTCCAACTGACTTCCTAGGAAAATTCAAAGAATTCAAATGTGCGGACCTCAGGAAGCCACGTTGCCTAACAGTCACGACCATAACCCGTATAGCCAGCTCGGCAAAACGCAATCACAAACGACATTATCCACTCATCGACCTCACTTGCGAGGACGACCTCGATAAGCGGAGGGAATAACTGTATGAGCCAAAAAATATCTTTGATATGGGTAAGTCATGTCAGCATTATTATAGCCCCCGTCGACCGTCATGTGCTATCAATAAGGTCCCCACAAATATCGCCTTTGAGGCGAAGTAGCCTGAAAGCAATGAAGGATGCGGTGAAGAGTCAGCAAAGACCAAGGTCGCGAAGTCACCGTAGTTCATGGTCGAGGTCGAGGTCAAACATCTTAGACAGAGTTAAAACGGCTAGTTCTAAGATAAGACATAAAAGAAAATATTCTAGCGGACATTCTCTACACATGTACTATTAGGGTTTTCTAGGAACATGTTCCCTTTAAAGAGAAAAAGACACAATGATAAGAGACATGAGATATTCATTTGTTAAAAAACACATTGACTTTATAGAGAGAATCTGGTCCTATTGCAAATATACAAAAACAACCTGTTTACTATTATTCAAAGAACAGCCTAAGTATTCAAAGGCTCATCAATCATTCATCATTGTCAGAAAGAATATCCACTGATCTCACCCCTTTTTTCGGGCGACTCATACTTTTTATTTACTTAAATGTCATTTATTGCTATTTATTACTATTGAATGCCATTCTTCACCTTTTTGGGTCATTGAATATTGTTATTATTGCTTATACTCACTGCCATCCGTATAAATATACTAGTTATTTGCCACGGTCCCGATAACTTTATCTTTAGGATATTATATTTAACTAAGATTAACTCTCCTCAATTTACATATAATTTGTTGAACCAAGATCGATATTTTTGGTCAAACACTAATACATTCAGATCGAATTACATATGCGCACACATTCACAAACACACTAAATTTAAACCAACTATTGTTTATATAATTATAGGTGTGAAACCATAGTGAATGAAGGTGTTAAAAGGAAATGAGATTCACCTAAAAAAGTTGTCTCGAAGGACCTACAATTTCTAAGGATCCATGCACACTTAACAAAAGATGAGGCAAAACGAAAAATATTTATATAGACAAACACATATTACTTGAGAATATGTTTTAGACGTTAGCACTTTTACTTTAGGTCTTATATTCTTTAGAAGTTGTTTAGTCTTTCAAAGATTTATACCTTTAGAAAATATACAGAACTTGTAAAACTTTTTATTTGTATTTCCATGATATTGACATAATATGGCCTAAATCGAGTAACATGAAAAATAAAAATTTATATAGCGGACCTCAACTTATTTGGGATAAAGGCGTAATAGTAATTGTTGTTTATTACTAGTATAATTATATAATAGGAGTAGCGCTTTACATATACAGATTTAAAATTTTGAATGCCTTAGATCTTCTGGTTAATGAGACATGCCAAGTGACAGAGCGTGATTAACAACCCCCATAGCCAATTGCGAGTCTTGGTGCCGCAGAAGGTCGTTCTCAGCCTTGCTAAAAATGAGTCTTAGATCCTACATGCTTGAAGAGAATTGTTGAATTTGTGAGCAGTGGAATCTGAATTTAACTTTCTGCACTTGTAGAGGATGTCAATTAAATAACGAAGAAATGTTTGTTAATCAAATGATCATTATGCTTGTATGCAATTACCAATAATATAATCAAAAGCGAAATAATAGTGGGTTCATGGATTCCCTTGGCCATACCTCGAAATAATTGAATAGCAATATCTTCATTGGGATTTTTATCTAACTATATTATATTAGAAATATATTTACCTATGTACTCTATGTTTTGCAGTTTTTAATAAGTATCTAGGTTTTTCTTACAAATTGTATACATTTCTTCTTAAAAGGCTCTCACCTCATTATTAGTGTCTTCAATTAAGGGATTCAATTACATCATTTTCTTTTTCCCCCTCTCCTCTTCTCTCTCCTTTTTTACATCAAAATCCCTTAATTTACGTCCAAAATCTCCATCTTCTTTCTTCCCAACATTTTTGACAGCTTTATATTATTAAAAAATATTCAAAAATTGTTTGATAACTGTATTCATAATTGTATTTGAGTTGTATCAGATACATCAATGCCTAAAACATAAATGTATCATACTTGTATCATAATTGTATCTAACTTGTATCTAGTACTTTAATACCCAAAATAATACCTGATATAATACTAATAAATTAATATACAATTATCATATTTGTGATACAAACTGTGAAATTCGTCACAAACTCACAACTGCTCGTAACAATTACAATGAATATACAATTATCATACATTTGTAATACAATTCCTGCAACAATTATAATACATATACAATTATAATACAATTGCGATACATTTCTGAAAAATTATGATACAATTATGATCTTCATCTTCTTCAAGTTTCAATCACAACACTACACTAAAAATTTAATACAATCGTATTATAATTGTATTAGTATTGTATCGAGTATTGTTTTGGGTATTGATGTATCATATACAAGTCATATACAATAAAGATTTTAGAAAGAAAGAAAACAAGATTCAAAATTTACCCACAACTTGATTCTAGAGCAATATTCCGAATTTCGTCTGCATTGTATCAATAAGAAATAGAGATTTTGGGTGATTAGTAAAAAAGAGAGAAATTGAATTTCAAAAGCTTTGGAAGAGGAAAAAAATCTGCAATTTTGGTTTGGGGGGGGGGAGGGGAGGGGATAACAATGGGTAAGCGAGATTTTGGGTAAGCAAGATTTTGGATAACAATGGGTAAGCAAAATTTCTTACCGTGGGTAAGAACAATTTTGGATAATTGTTAAGAAAGAGAGAAGATATTTTTGTAATCCTTTAGAAAAGGAAAGAATCTTAAATATAGGGGGGATTATTGAAAATGGTGGTTGGGTGTCATGTAACTGATAGGCTAGATTTAACAGATCTTGAATTTCTTCTTTTTTATGATTTTGTATATAACTAGTAAATATAAATATACAAAGTAATTAATAAGGAACCTAAATAAATGTGGTAAATAAGTTTTTATTATAGTAGAGCTAGGTAAAAATCCCATCTCCAGTTTGCACCAACGGTTTGCATTGGTATGGGCTTCAAATACCTGATGGACAACAAACTGTACATACAGAGACAGATCCAGGATTTAAACTTTATGGGTTCAGATTCGTAATTCTGCCATATCTTATCTAATTTAATGGGTTTAAAATTTATTATTTATATATATTTAATAATTTTTTGAGCAAAAATATACAGGATATGATCGAAAAACTATGAGTTCAGTTGAACCCATAGCTTTTACACTAGATACGCCTTTGTGTACATATTCGTACCATTTTTGGACTCTCACACATAGGGGTCAATGAGACAAATGACCTTGAAAGAAGTTGGTCTTGAAATTTTGACTTTTAAGGCTGTTTATATGACTTTTGACCTTGAAAGTTTGTCCATCGGTCAAGTGACCTGCCTAAAATGCCAAAAATTAAAAACCACCCCTTTTGATGTCTTATTACTGACATTTTCTGCACACATTGTCCCTACATGGGCTTATTCTTCAACTAGTAAATTTGTCGGATATCATCAAATTCATTAAAATATTAAAGATATTTTAAGAACTCTTTTTGTCTGAAAATATAAATCGATTAGATTTCAAATTTTAATTCGTCTTTGCTACTCACCTAAGTTTTATATAGATATTTGCTATGACTATGGAGATTGTTAGTAAAGTTTCTGAGCCTAATCGCATGAGAATATTCAAGGGGCTTAAGCTCATTTAATAATCATATGCAAAAGCAATGGTATTAAAAGTCATACTCATCAAACTAATTAACAACAATAATTTCCGTAAGGAAACACAAAATGTACAAATGACATGACTGCGTAACTTGAAAATGTTAATAAATACATCAAAATCATTAATCCACGAAAAAAAATGACAAAAAGGAGACAATTTGGTACCAAGCTAAGGACTTGTTACTTATCACAAATAAATGCACCCCATTAGCGTATTCAGTCCTCGTCAAATAGAAATATAATAAAGTAAAATAAAGATACTTCACTTTTCAATTCTATTTTAATAATTTGGATTAACCAAAGAATATGGTCATATTTTCTCTACTTAGATCCTACACTCTCTAAATATTTATTTAATTAAAGAAAAGGTCCACGGACTTGATGCAGTTTCAAAAGTAAAATTGTTTTCTACCTAATTCAAATTGTTTCTCAATATTTAATTATTATGAAACCGACATTTCATGGAAGAAAGATTTATGACTTTCAAAATGTTAATTTTACTTGAACTTTTCCAAGTATAATTAAATTTTAACTCTTACCTTAATATTATTCCCAAATAAAGTGAGAAGGCTTAATTGGGACATAGTAGTAAACTACATCGTTCAATAACTTTGGCATAAGGAATAACTACTTTATCATAACTATAACAAACTTAGCTCGAAGTACAACAACAAAAACAATAGGACATCCATATATCAAAATCGACAAAATCTAACAGAAACATGCAAAGTTCAATTGATTGAGAAAGTAATAAGACTATTCCTTTTTCTTGATGTACATCATTTTGTAACGGTTCAAGTACTACTATTTAAATAAAGAAAAGCAATAAAATATTCTGACAAACGCTTCTCCTAACATACATATTTATAAAATAAAAAAAAACAGTTTGTGTTATTTACAAAAAAGTACTCCCTCCGTTTCAATTTACGTAAACTTGTTTGACTGAGCACAGAGTTTAATAATAATGAAGACTTTTAAAATTTGGGGTCCTAAACAAGTCAAAAAACGGTCCAGAGTATTTGTGTGGTTATAAAAGCTTCTTATTAAGGGTAAAGTTTAAACTAAATTGTTTCCAAATTTAGAAATGGATCATTCTTTTTGGAACGAACTAAAAAGAAAATAGGTTCAGTGGAAATAGGGAGTAAAAAGTAATTTTTAAGATAAACAAATGACAACTACATCACACTAAAGAGGATGTGCAATACAATTCAATATCTATCTTAGACATACATATTCTATCTAACTAACCAAGAGACAGTAGCGTTATCTTCTACAAAGAAACTCTAACTTTTTCTTCCCTTTTTTGGTCTTTCAAAGTAACAAACTATAATTCTTCAAGAACAATTCATCATGTTGATCCATATCATATACTGCAATGGTTACAAAATATTTTTATAATTAAGTTACGACAAAAAAAGGTTTTCACCTCAGCAGTGCTTGGGATAATGAATGGATAGAGACGATATAATCTTCCTTTGGCTATTAATTTTCAAAGGTCGATCATCATATGTAACCTTGTATAAGAGGGAAGAAAAGAGAAACCCATTTATTAACGCCCGAAACATTGGCAGGTAAAAAGATATACAAAATACAGATGCAGTTATACTCGATGGTAATCAAATACTTACCAATGAAGCACGGGTCCAAGGAAGGAAATTTGTGAATTTGGAGGAAGAAGTAAATAAAACGGAGGAGATTTAATTTACCGCTGAAAGTGGGAGAAGAAGACGATGAGAAGTGTTATTATGCAAAAACATTTACAAAGAGGTGTAATGTGTGGATGAGATGTGTATTTAGAATGAGCATTTACCACGGAGAAGCCGAAGAGGCGTAATTAATATGGTTATAATTGTGGTGACTGTTGGGTTTTTAAAATCTATTTAGAGCACTTAGATAAGAGGAAAAAGGGCAAAAATCTAAGAAAATAGATAAATAGAAGTACTGGTTTATGAAATATGCCACGTCCCTCATTCAAAGCCCATCTTTATTATATATATACTAGGGAATCCGTCCGGGCTTTGCGCGATTTTAAAAAACTTAAATGAATTTATTGCATGACTACTATTTTTTTGTGTATTTAGTCAAAAACAGAAGAGATGAAAAGTTTCGTATATATGCATACAAAAATTGAATTCTATGAATTGATTAAATAACAAATAGTAAGTGTTATTTTTTCATTAGAATTAGAACAGTTCACATTGATGTTAGACAATATAATATTTTAACATATAATCTTAGAAGTAATTAATTCTCGATAAATAACATATACTTAAAATATTTCCTTTTAAATTATATTTCTTGTTTTTCTAAAAATTCAAAAATAAACTAAATCACAATGAATAAAAATAAAATAGCAAGAGAAAATGTACCTACTTTTTCACCGAAAAATTACGAAAATGTCTTCATCCATATTATGGAATTTATTCCACCACTAAAAATTACTACTCCACTTTGTTACCTGTTGTTGGAAACTCAAAACACTTTGCTTATTGCATTAATAAGGAATATGAAAAGCTCGAATAGCAGCAGTGGATACTTTTGGGCTTTAGAATGGGAAATGTCGACACTACTTAGAAAATAGACCTATCGCAACAGTTATTTAACAACGGTTACTCAAACATTGCAATAAAATATTTATGGCAACGGTTACAACCGTGCATAATTTTCTGAGACCTACTGAGATAGGTAGTAAAATAAACCGTTGCATTAGGACAAAAACCGTCGCTGTAGATTGATGTATTGGGACGGTGTTCTAATCCGTTGCAACAGAGGCATCTTTGGCAACGGTTCTTGAAAAAAAGGGCTAGTGGGTCGGTTTTACTTTCCCTCCCTATTTTACCTTCTTCTAACTTTATCACGCTAAGCGTCTCAAGGAAAAAGAAAAAGAAAAAGAAAAAGTAAAAGTCCTAACACAGATACAAAAAACAAAAAGCCTAAAGTTAATACAAGCCCTAAACAAGAGCTGCCGTCCACACTCAAAGATTACCACCGAGAAAGGCTTACGGGAAAATCCAAGAGATTAAGAGGTTCTTCTCTACCAACTCTCTTTTTCTTCAAAAACAGATTTGTTTTCTTAAATTTTTGCTCTCATTCATCAACAGAGAGCTTCTTGAGGCCTCTCCAGTTTGAAGCTAACTTAAGTCTCATCTCCCTTTACACTAGGTAAGATTCATGTTATATACTTATTTATTAATTTATTTATTTGTCAAGTAAAAGACAAATTGGGAATAAATTATTGGGGTAGCTGCTCTATATTTGTTATCTTCAGTGTGCAATTGGGTTTGTTTAGGTGCTGATTTTAGTGATTTTCTGTTCGCTTGTATAAATACACGTAGTTTACAATCAAAAGCCTCTGCCTTTGTTACTATGATACAAAGTCGCAAAAATTGGTTCTTGAAATGGGTTCTCAAAGTTTATGCATATTTTGCCCAAATTTTATGTGTATTTCGCCCAAAATTAGTGAGGCGGGTATGAAGAATACCATGTATGAGGAGAACATCTTGTGTTGGGAAACTGCGATATAGAGTTGAATTATTTATGCTGCTGAAATCAAGAAGTGTATTTGACAATTGATAATTTGACATCAAAATATATGCCTCGCAAAAAAATTACTTTTAGATATAGATTTTCTCCATCCTACTTTTTAAATATTTTCTGATAGTTGAAGAGATTGTAGTAGTATAATTTACCAAGATAACTATGAGAAAGTATAGTCCTAAAAAAATCAAGGAACACAAAGTTACTTGAGAAAAATGTAATGTGGGACAAAAGGGGTGGATAATCAGTTCATTTCCACTTAATTTGAGTGGTAGTAGCAGAATTGAGTTTGAGTCGACGTCACCAAGAAGCAAAACCAACATACAGCAAAGAGTGCTGCATGTAATAAGTTCTGCTTTTAATTGGTTCCACATTTGCTAAACTATTTATGACTGATAAAGAAAGAGAGAAAGCAACCTTGACATCCTTATAAAAAAAAAGGCAACCTTGTCATCTTGATCTTTGTTTTGTTATTCTGCCTTGCTGCCTATAACTGGTCTTAGCTGTCCTTTATTGTATCCATAGATGTGATAACTGCAAGGATAAATGTGATGCTAGATGTATTTTTCTAAAACATGATATTGTCATGCCCAGCCTTACAAAAGTTAATAGACATGCATAATAATGAATATACTCAGTAATAAGAAACATTTGACAAGATTTTGCTTGGGTCATTCTTTAGTGTAAGTGGATGATAGTACATAGCTATTTGCTTCAAACCTCTTATGGATTTCTCAGGCTTCTTTTCATATCTGTTTCTGACTATTTAAGCTGACATGCTGACAATTTGGGTCATCTACTTGAGAACTGGAAACTTTTCTTTCACAATTCTACTTTTACCGTAAGGCTTCAAGTAATTTGGTTATTAGCTTTGTAACTGCCACAGGTTACAAAACTGATTGTTTTCTTCAAAACTGATATTTTTTCTTACTTCTTTGCTCTCATTCATCGACAGAGAGCTTCTTGAGGCCTCCCATTTTGAAACTCATCACATAATCTGTAGCTACCAAATTTAGCGACTTGATGCTTTTATTTTCTTTTTATTTATATCTTACTCTGTGAGCGAGTGCTACCAAGATCTCATAATACAAAGATTTAGCTAGTTGTATTAAGTATTTTAGTTCATTCACGATAAATTAATAGAGAGGTCTCCCCTTTAAGTAGTTGTTAGTTTTCTTGTTTGTTCTTTATGTTTTCTATTTAAGTAGTTGTTCAGCGTTCAGGATTGCAAATTGATCATAATATTTTAGCAACCTTGTGTGCTCGTTCACCAGGAGAAGCTTCGTCCGCACAACAAGTAGCTATTCAACCAATCAACATGCCATCTTTTGTGTGCGACGCAATCCGTGTCTCTCAAAAACAAAGACTGATCTCTGCTGCATCCTCTTTTGTTGTGTGCGCCATCTGTGTCTCTCAAAAACAGAGACTGATCTCTCTTGCATCCTCTTTTGTTGTGTGCACAATCTGTGTCTCTAAACAATAGAGGTGTTCTGTCCAGTTCCAACTGCCTTGCTTTGTCTCTTTGGTCGAGTATCTTTTGCTTATTCAGTCTTTAAAAAATAGAGTTGGCAATCTGGTCGAGTATCTTTGATCATTTATCTTTTTCGCAATATGTGTCTCTCAAAAATAGAGTTGGCATAGTTGGACCATAGTATTTTATTAACTGCACTTGGCACTATCCATGCTACTGAAATGCAAGATGTTACAGGTAACAAGATGTTACAGGTAACATTAGTGATTGCCGATAAAACAAGTTGAGCTGTATGTTTTTTGTAATTGATCTGTAGTGGTACCATCTCTACGTGCATATGGCTATTGACCATATGCTCTTTAAACCTCTGTAACAATTTGGATATCCAGAAAATGAAGTCAAACTCCCATATCTTTTCTTTGTAATAGGGATATTCATAATAAATGGCATTCATTAGTAATAAAAGTTTGTTTTCTTGGTTGATGTTCTGTTGAACTTTACTTCTTACTTGGAATGGATTTATTGATATTTAGTGCTTGGGTTTGAAGCACTGAACTGGATACCAATCAAGATATCCTTTCTCTTTTTCAGCTTGTGTTGCTTATGCCGCAATTTAACATGAAACTACTACTAAATTATCAATCTGTCATATTATAAGTTAATGCACTTAATCTAATACTTGATTTTGGGTAACTTTTTCTGCTCTCCCCTCTTCTTAATGATGTCCAGTTTACATAAAGACATTTGATAATCGGAATTAGTTGTGCACATCAATGAGTAATGCGTACTTACATAAGATAGTGATTTTCTTGGTGTAACATTTTGCATACTTGGACTTCTGGTTCTTTTTTGTAGCTTGATTTTCTGAAGTGGCAATGCCAATTTCATCTTTTGTTTTGTCTTCTAAGTACTTGTATAATTTTATTGGTGTTAATATATAGTGCAATAATAATGATATTGAGAAGGCAATATTTTTCTTTTTCCTACCCTCTAATTATTGTTGTTCTTGTTGAATTTACAGGTGAACCAAATGATCAAGGGGAAGATGAAAGCAATGAAGACCTTACCTAAAAGTATTGGTTGAAGAATCTTCAGACAATCTAGGAATGTTTTTATTTTTGAACTATTTTTCAAACTTATATATTCCAACTCTTGGATTATTAAACACTTTTATCGTATATTTTGCTTTTATAAATGGATCATCGTAGTTGTATATTTTGAATTATGATTCTGTTGATGAATATATTTTCATTTCATCATTTATATATTAATTTAAGTGTATTATACATTTATCTTGTTGTGCCTATGGCAACGGTTAGGAAACCGTTGCTTGAAGCCGTTGCAATAGACCACAACCGTGGCACTAGGTTTATTGCAACGGTTTTCCTTCCTATGGCAATGGAACATGTGGCGTTGCCTTAGGCTTTTTTTCTAGTAGTGCGAGTAGTACTAATTAAGAACTCCACTACTAAAAGCTAATTTCGTCGTGTCGTTGGAAACTTGAAGGATTATTTTTATTGCATACACATTGATAAGAAATATGAGAAGTCGAAGTAGTAATAATTAACACTTAGGCTTTATAATAGCAAAAAGGTCAGATCACGTAGTTTTTAATTAAGAATTATGATCAGAAAAGTAATATTGATTAATAATTGTATTAATACAAAATAGGAGAAAAGGTACACAGAAAAAGGAGGGAAAAGATAAATAACATTTTAATCTTTCCAAATTCCACCTTGAAGCTTCCATGCAATAGCTCATGAATGAAAAAATGAGGAAAATGATGGCACTATATTTCATCAAAAAATCCATCTGAAGAATACAGTATAAATGTGACTACCTTAGAAAAAGAGCAAAAAATGATACACATCGAGCGAAGAGAAAACCCATAAGACAAAACAAATTTACCGTTTATTATCTTCTAACTCAACATATAGAGATGAACCAAGAAATGCTCCAATATTTTGACATTTCAATCTAGTAGCTTCCTCTAATAGCAATGTGACTTAGTTCTTTTTTCATTCATAACTACATCTCAGTAGCTTTGTAATAGTTGATATGATAACACTTAGAAGTCAAACTATCATCTTTTTCCCTTAGTCTTACCTTTACCAGCCTGAGCTTGAGCTTTTTTTTGGCCTTTTTCCTTTTGATTTTCTCATTTGATTCAACTGTGGTAACATAAACACAAAAATCCAAATGTAAACACCGTAAACTGAAAAGCAAAAAATAAATTTGACTAAATTTCATATACCTGAAAAATAAGACAAAACCGAAGAAAACACCATATTATACAAAAAGAGACATATAATTCTTATCCAATTTAAAATACCCACATAATTATACACAAAGAAAAAAGTACAATTTGAAAAACAATTAGTTACCAAAAGAAGTTGATAATTGTTCCCATACAAGATACAAAATATTCGAGAAATACTATAATACACAAGCAAAAGTATATCGATTAGATTTTATATACCCAATATTGGTTGTAGTAATCTAGGTACGTATAGTGATTACAACGCGAAATGGAAATAAAAAAAGTTTTGTTATGTTGAGATGATGACCTTTCATTGAGATATTGCACTCCATGGCAGAGGAAGATCACAACTTTTTATTGACAATCTGTAGGAATAAATATATGTGAACAATTGCATCCCTTTAAAATTTAGTATGCATTCCTGTGAACACAACCCCAAATATTAGGAGCTATTGCATGGAAGCTTCGATCAGCTTATTTACGTGTAGAGAGTTCGAGAGAAACCTTCGCTCAAACTTTGATCATCCAAATTACAAAAGTTTTTCTCCTCCTATTTCAAGCGGTTTTGTGTGTTTGTGTGGATTACAGTAACTTTGATCGTCACCATAAAATTACAGTAAGTTATAAAATTTCAAATATCTCTATATACTTTTATGTGTTTGTGTGAATATTCTTTTGATTGCTGGAGAATAAGATGCAAAGGATTTGATATTTTTATTTTCCTTTTCTGGATTCGATTGTATTGATAAAGTTTTTTGTATTTACAACTTGTATTGATAAAGTTTAGGACATCGTATCCTTAACTTTATGATTGTTATGTAAATATTAAGGACAAAGTGTCCTGTATTTGTAACTTGTATTGATAAAGTTTAGGACACCGTGTCCTTAACTTCATCAATGTTGTGTAAATATTAAAGACAAAATGTCCTGTATTTGTAACTTGTATTGATAAAGTTTGGGACATCGTGTCCTTAACTTTATGACTGATGTGTAAATATTAAGGATATCGTGTCCTATATTTGCAACTTGTATTGATAAAGTTTAGAACATCGTGTCATTAACTTCATTATTATTGTGTAAATATTAATGACAATGTGTCCTGTATTTGCAACTTGTATTGATAAAGTTTAGGATATCGTGTTCATAACTTCATTATTGTTGTGTAAATATTAAGGACAAAGTGTCCTGTATTTACAACTTGTATTGATAAAGTTTAAGACTTTGTGTCCTTAACTTCATGACTGATGTGTATATATTAAGGACAAAGTGTCCTGTATTTGCAATTTATATAGATAAAATTTAGGACATCGTGTCCTTAACTTCATGACTACTGTGTAAATATTAAGGACATAGTATCGTGAATTTTTCCTTTTCTTGACTTGCAGGATGGATACAATATGTATTATAGTTACTTTCAATGGAAGATGGACCGAAGAGTATAAGTATCTGGATCATCAAACAAAACTTGTTCTAGTACCTGAGGCAATTCGATTTGAAGATTTCGCCAACCAGGTCTTTGAAGTTATTGAATTGGATAGAGACAAGTTTGAAGCAATGATATGGTTTGATATCATACTGGAAACAAGCACGGGAATGCTTGTATCCAAATATTTAGATCTTCACACATGTATAGAGTTACTAAAAGTCATTCACTCTTCAAGTGCTGTCATTTCATTGTTGATGTTTCGGAAAGAGTTTTTGGCTTTACAAGCACCTTTGAACATGTCAACATAGAAACTCAACAAGACAATCAAGAGAAATGTCAACTGGTAATGAAAATAGATGCGGTTGAACCTACACCAATAATTAAAGAGGTGCCTCAAACATTTAATTCAATTTAAGTGAAAGGACAAGGCATTATAGAGATTGACAACCAACAAGCTTTGGGTATTCAAGTCTTAGAAAGTGCTTCAGTAATTGAAGAAGTTGCTGAAAAATCCTCTACTCAACTAACTAAACAAAGGTTAAAGTCGAAAGAAAAAGAATCCCCAAGTACAATATTGAGAGAAAATGCTTTGTTAGATGAAATAAAAGTGGGATCAATATTTGACATAAAGAAGAGTATAATTAATTGTTTTTCGAATATAACAATTAAAGGACATTTTGAATTCAAGGTTATAGATCAAGCTCAACAAGATATTCTTTGAAATGCAATGATGAAAAATGTGGGTAGTGCGTGCGTGCTTTCAGAATTAAAGATTCAACACTATTCAAGATAGTAAAGGTTGAGAAAAATCATGACTGCTCAGTGAACACTATGAAAGCTGATCAAAGGCATGCAACTTTAAAGTTGATTAGTGGTTACATTATTGACAATCTTCGAGACCCAAGGTTTGAAGTTACACCAGCCTTTATCATGGTTGAAATGCAAAAATTGCATGGACTAGACATTGGGTATCACACGGCGTGACGTGCTATTCAACGTGTTTCAGCTTTAATAAGAGGAACTCCTGAAGAGAATTATGAATTGTTGTCTTCTTACTTGTATATGATGAAAAGTAAAAACCCGGGAACATACACTAACATAAAGATAGACGACAACAACAGGTAAGCAATCAAAAAGAGTTTATTAGTCTGTTTTAAACTGTAGGACATCCCGTCCTTAACTCTGATGTGTGCAGTGTAAATATTAAGGACATGGTGTCGTTAACTTTGATGTGTGGAGTAAAAATGTTAAGGACACGGTGTCTCTAAATTTGATATGTGCAGTATAAATGTTAAGGAAATGTGTCCTTAACTTTGATATGTGCAGTGTAAATATTAAGGATATGGTGTCCTTAATTTTGATATGTGCAGTGTAAATGTTAAGGACATGGTGTCCTTAACTTTGATGTGTGCAGTGTAAATGTTAAGGACATGGTGTCCTTAACTTTGATGTGTGCAGTGTAAATATTAAGGACACAATGTCCTTAACTTTGATGTGTGCAGTGTAAATGTTTAGGACATGTTGTCCTTAACTTTGATGTGTGTAGTGTAAATATTAAGGACATTGTGTCCTTAACTTTGATGTGTGCAGTGTAAATGTTACGGACATGATGTCCTTAACTTTGATGTGTAGAGTGTAAATGTTTAGGGCATGTTGTCTTTAACTTTGATGTGTGCAGTCCTAAATATTTATAGTATTACTGAATTTTCGTTTATATTTCCAGGTTTCTTTATATGTTTTATGCATATAGATCATCAATAGCTGGTTGGAATCATTGTAGACCGGTGATTGATGTTGATGCAATATTTTTGAAGTCAAAATATCGTGGTGTTTTAATGATTTCAATTACAAAGGATGCAAACAACCAAATATTTCCACTAGCCTTTGGCATTGCAGAATCTGAAAATAACAACTCCTATGAGTGGTACTTTAGTGAGCTTCACAATGCAATTGGGAGCCATGATAATTTAATTTTTTATCAGATGGGCATCAATCTATTACACATGGTATCACAAAGATATATCCTGAAAGCTACCATGGGATTTATATCTATCATTTGGAGCAGAACCTAAAGCGAAGAAAAGTGAAAAGTAAGGTCATAAAACTTTTTCAAAGTACTGCAAAAGTATACAGGCGCAAAGAATTTGATCTCTACATATCAGAGATAGCAAAAGTTGATAAAAAGACTTTTGAATACTTGATGGAAGAACCACCGGAAAGGTGGGTGCGTTCTTGTTGTCCACGACGAAGATATGACATGCTCATAACAAACATAGTTGAGTCAATGAATTCTATGCTATTAGAAGCAAGGGAGCTGCCTATTTTGATAATGATGGATTTCATCCAAGTGAAGCTAAAACGTTGGTTTTATGAAAGAAGAAATGAAGCAGAATGAACTTTTTTTGATGTTTCATGTTGGGTAGAAGAGGAATTGAAGAAAAAGATAGATTTAGATTTTACTTTAAATGTAAGTATTATGTTCTTACTTTAGCTTATTATTTTAATGATAATTTAACATAATGTACTAACTTATAGTTTTTTAACTTTGAAGGTCTTTCATGTTGATTCATGGCGTTCTAGAGTCGAGGAAGAAGGAAATACTTTCTTGGTGGACTTAAACAAAAGAACATGTAATTATTTTCAGTTTCAATTTGATGAATTACCATGTATACATGCAATTGTAACTATCGAGAAAAGAAACATCAAGAAGTCCAATTTTTGCTCGGACTGGTACTTAAAGGAATCTTGGCTGAAAACATATGAAAGACAAATACATCCTGTAGGACATACAGATTCTTGGATTGTACCAGAGAATGTTAAAGGCACAAATTATTAAACCTCCAGATTTCAAGGCCATGCCAGGTAGAAGGCAGAAGAAAAGGCGTATTCCAGCTACCGAATCATCAAAAAATAACGTTCAAATGTGGTCGTTGCAGAAAAATTGGTCATAATAGAATATCTTGTATATATTCTTCGGCAGTCCACCTATTTTTAAGGAAGCATAGAGAATTATAGATATATCCACTTATGTTTATTTAGTCTTTTAAGTTTTTGCTATAAATTGGATTCATTTAGATTGTTTTTATTTGAGCAAGTAAGCTTTAGCAGATGGGAGTTTATTAAACTCTTTGTTTCTTTTTCTTTTGTTAGGAGTTTAAGTTTCTTTTGTCGGACCAATTATTGTTTATGGGATTATACTCTTGTCGTAAGTAAATAAGAAAGTCCTTTTCTTTGTAAAACTTGATGCCTGCAACGTACTACATCTTATTTTGAAAAGGAAATTGGTACAAGTAAAATTCAGGACATACTTTTTTGAAACGTCCTGAAAGTTTGAAGTATGAATCTAATATTAAGGATATAAATTTCTAAAATGTCCTTAACTTCTGAAAATCTCAGTTTAGTATCTAGATTTTCAGAAGTTCAGGACATTTTAGAAAAATATGTCCTGAATATCATTTTCATCCTTCAACAAATCAGGATATTTATGAATATTATGTCCTGAAATTCTACAACAATCAATGTGTGTTGCTTTGTCTATTCTATCTTGGAAATGTAACTACCTTGCACTACCAACAAAGTTCTGGATGGAATTTGAAAAACTTCTGGACAATTTAATCAAACAATGGCCGTTTAAAACTGTATAAAAATGGACAGATTAGTAGTTAACAGAAACTGGGCAGATGTTGTCGAGGAAAGTGCAGCTATAAACTCTTCAATTAAATCCACAAATGCTATCTCAATATCCTCCCAAAAAACTACTATGCAGTAACTACTTTGGAACCTTGCTAACAAGCTGAAATTTCTCCTCAAATTCTCTTCAGAAAGACAGCTAAACAGAGCAGAATTATTGCAAAGTTCAAAATTTTGAGTTGTGCAGAATTCATCCCAAATACTACAAGTTGAGCTCAAAAAGACTCACAAGGTTCAGCTCAATGATCATAAACCAGTTGTCAAAAATATTGGTCAAAACATAAGTAGAAATTTACCTAAATAGTAGCTACTCAACTCGGCAAATTGACCAGTTTCAGCAATTAAAAATTCAAAAAGCTCACATTGACCAGCAACAATATATACAAACTGTTATTTGTCAAAGTTGCGACCAAGAAATTTTGCTATGCAAACAAAATTAAGTGGCTTATAAACAATTTACAGGACATTTGTGTCATGACCCGAAATTCCCACCTTCGGACCGTGATGGCGCCTAATATTTTACTTGCTAGGCAAGCCAACGTTAGAATAATATTAAACAAATTTTAAATTATTAATAATCAAAGAAATAAATACGGAAGCAAAGTTTGAAATATAGTAAATAATCCATAAAAAAAATAACGTGTCTAAATACAATCACAGAATTGGTGTCACAAGTGCACGAAGTCCTAGAATAAATACAAATAAAGGTCTGAATAAACTAAAGCTGTCTGGAAACAAACACACAGCTAAAGTAAAGTAGACAGTGACTTCAGAACTGCGAACGCCGTGCAGTTATACCTCAAGTCTCCTCTGAGTAGCTGAAATCCGAGCAAGTTTATGGTACGCCGCTGGGACCAACTCCAAAATCTGTACAAGAAGTGCAGAGTGTAGTATTAGTACAACCAACCCCATGTACTGGTAAGTGCTGAGCCTAACCTCGACAAAGTAGTGACGAGGCTAAAGCGGGTCACTTACATTACCTGTACGCAATATTAGTAACAACAACAATAATAGAAGTAAATCAGGTAACTCGTTTATAATAATTGAAGTCAACTCAGCACTAATAACCAATTATCATTTCCATCAATTCTGTTGCAGCGTGCAACCCGCTCTCACAATATATTCACATTCAGTTCTGTTGCGGCGTGCAACCCGCTCGTCCAATATATTCATTTTAATCAAGTCTGTCATATATTTATTTCAATCAAGTGTGTGTGTGTGTGTCTATATATATATATATATATATATATATATATATGTTGCGGCGTGCAATCCGATCCCCCAATATTAACTTTTTAATAAGTCTGTTGCGGCGTGCAATCTGATCCTCCGATCCAATATGGACTTTTTAATAAGTCTGTTGCGGCATGCAACCCGATCCTCCAATATGGACTTTTAATAAGTCTGTTGCGGCGTGCAACCCGATTCTCCAATATATCCATTTACCAATTCTTATAGAAGAAATTTTCCCAATAAATACAACAATTGATATAAAATTATAAGACAACAAGCATACAATAAATATGATTTAATCATGAACTCAAACAATGACAAATAGCAAATTATTATGGAAATTAGGGAGAAAATAGGCAGTTTAATATTTCATATGCTAAATGTCAAATAACAATTAAAACACATAATTCAAATAGCATGTAACAATTAATGCAGGAATTCAAGAATTAATATTTGACAAAGAATAGGAGAGAAACAATTATTATAATAATTAATTTCTGATTTAAAATAATTTATAATTTTTCTAGTAAGCAGGCAAACAATTAATTTGATGATGTATAGACACTCGTCACCTCACCTATACGTCGTTCACATGCATTTCATATAACAAATAATTTAAGGGTTCTATTCCTTCAAGTCAAGGTTAACCACGACACTTACTTTGCTTTGTAAATTCCAATCAATTACTCAACCACAACTTTTTCTTTTAAATTTGACTCCGAAAGCTTCAAATCTATTCACAAACAATTTAATTTACTCAATACGAATCATAGAAATTAATTCCATATGAATTTACTAATTTTCAGGATAAAAATCCGAAATTTATTAAAATATTCGGTAATGGGACCCACGTCTCAAATCTCGGAAAAACTTACGAAATCCGAACACCTGTTCCGATATGAGTCCAACTATACAAAATTTATCAAATTCCGATGTCAAATGGACCTTCAAATCTTAAATTTTCGTTTTTGGAAGATTTTATAAAAATTCCAATTTCTTCCATCTAGATCCGAAATTAATGATAAATATAGACTTAGATTTATGAAATACAATCACTATATGGTAAAGAATACTTATCCAGTTCGAAATCGTGAAAAACTCATTTGAAATCGCCCCTAAACCGAGTTCTAATTGAGGATTTGTGAAAAATGGGAAAAATCCCGTTTTGGATCTGTTTTAAGTCACAGGCGTCAGGCCTTCTTCGCGTTCGCGAAGGGCCTGTCGCGTTCGCGAAGGGCCTGTCGCGTTCGCGATGAGTAGCAGTCCATGGCTTTTGCGTTAGCGAGTCCTCCTTCGCGTTCGCGAAGGTTTTTTCCCCTGGCCTTCGCGTTCGCGTGCTAGTGCTCGCGTTCGCGTAGGAGGACGACTGACCCCTTCCCCAGGTCTCTAAAGCTTCGCGTTCGCGTTAGGCTGGTCGCTTTCGCGAATGGTAAAGTCCCCATATCTTCGCATTTGCGACCCAATCTTCGCGTTCGCGAACAAGGAAAATTCAGCCAGCCCAGTTTGCTCTTCGTGTTCGCGAGAGTACATTCGCGAACGCAATGAAGGAAATACCAGAAGCCTGAAGTTTCAGAAAATCAGATTTTTCTAAGTTCAAAATCATCCCGTATCCTATCCGAAACTCACCCAAGCCCTCGGGGCTCCAAACCAAACATGCACACAAGTCCTAAAATATCATACAAACTTGCTCGCGCGATTAGATCACCAAAATAACACCTAGAACTACGAATCAGACGTCAAATCAAAGGAAATTTTCAAGAAAACTTTAAAACTTATATTTTTACAACCGGACGTCCGAATCATGTCAAATCAACTCTGATTCTCACCAAATTTGACAGACAAGTCATAAATATTATAGTGGACCTATACCGGGCTCCTGAACCAAAATACGGACCCGAGGTCAATAAATCCAACATTAGTAATTTCTTATAAATCATTAAGCTTTCCAACTATTAATTTTTCATCAAAATTCCATATCTCGGGCTAGGAACCTCGGAATTCGATTCCGGGCATATGCCCAAGTCTCAAATCACGATACGGACCTACAGAAATTGTCAAAACACTGATTCGGGTCCGTTTGCTCAAAATGTTGACCAAAGTCAACTTAGTTGAGTTTTAAAGCTCTATTTCACATTTTAATCCATTTTTCACATAAAAACTTTCCGAAAAATTGTACGGACTGCGCACGCAAGTCGAGGAATGATAAATGGTGCCTTTTGAGGTCTTAGAACACAAAATTACTTATTAAATTTAACGATGGCATTTTGGGTCATCACATTCTCCACCTCTAAAACAAACGTTCGTACTCGAACGAAGTTAGAAAAAAATACCTGAGCTGGTGAATAAGTGTGGATATTTACTTCGCATGTCCGACTCGGACTCCCAGGTAGATGCCTTTACCGGCTGACCTCTCTATTGTACCCGAATTGAAGAATAACTTTTAGACCTCAACTGTCTGACCTGCCGGGCTAGAATAGCCACCGACTCCTCCTCGTAAGTCAAATCTTTGTCCAATTGGACTGAGCTGAAATCTAACATATAGGACGGATCACTATGATATTTCGGAGCATAGACACATGGAACACCGGATGAACCGCTGATAAACTAGGTAGTAATGCAAGCCTGTAAGCTACTTCACCCACTCTTTCAAGAATTTCAAAGGTTCCGATATACCTAGGGCTTAGCTTGCCCTTCTTTCCGAACCTCATTACACCTTTCATAGGTGAAACCCGGAGCAATATTCTTTCTCTAACCATGAATGCAATATCACGAACTTTATGGCTGGCATAACTCTTTTGCCTAGACTGAGTTGTGCGAAGTCGATCCTGAATAATCTTGATCTTATCCAAGGCATCCTGTACCAAATCGGTACCCAACAACCGAGCCTCTCCCGGTTCAAACCAACCAACTGGCGATTGTAATCGCCTTTCGTATAATGCCTCATATGGAACCATCTGAATGATCGACTGGTAGCTATTATTATTAGCAAACTCCGCAAGTGGCAGGAAATGATCCCATGAACCTCCAAAGTCTATAACACAAGCGCGAAGCATATCTTCCAATATCTGAATAGTGCACTCTGACTGTCCGTCTGTCTGTGGATGAAATGTTGTACTCAACTCCACCCGCGTGCCTAACTCACGTTGTACAGCCCTCTAGAAATGTGAGGTAAACTGCATACCTCGATCTGAAATAATAGACATGGGCACACCGTGAAGACAGGCAATCTCACGAATGTAAATTTCAGCTAACCTCTCTGAAGAATAGGTAACTTCCACTGGATTGAAATGTGCTGACTTGGTCAACCTATCCACAATGACCCAAACTGCGTCAAATTTTCTCTGAGTCCGTGGGAGCCCAACAACAAAATCCATAGTGATACGCTCCCACTTCCACTCAGGAATTTCTAACTTCTGAAGCAAACCACCAGGTCTCTGATGCTCGTACTTAACTTGCTGATAATTCAGACACCGAGCTACATGTGCAACTATATCCTTTTTCATTCTCCTCCAACAATAATGTTTCCACAAATCTTGATACATTTTGGCGATACCTGGATGAATATAATACCTGGAACTGTGTGCTTCTTCAAGAATTAATTCACGAAGCCCATCCACATTAGGCACACAAATACGACCTTGTATTCGCAGAAACCCATTCTCTCCTATAGTAACCTGTTTGGCATCACCGTGTCCTTAAGGACAAGTAAATGAGGTTCATCATACTGCCTCTCTCTGATGCGCTCATATAAAGAAGACTAAGCGAATATGCAATCTAGAACCCGACTGGGTTCTGAAACATCTAACCTCACGAACTGATTAGCCAAAGTCTAAACATCTGCAGCTAATGGCCTCTCACCAACCGGAATATACGCAAGACTGCCCATACTCACAGCCTTTCTACTCAAAGCATCGGCCACCCCATTGGCCTTTCCGGGGTGATACAAAATGGTGATATCATAGTCTTTCAACAACTCCAACCATCTTCTCTGCCTCAAATTAAGATCCTTTTGTTTGAATAGATACTGAAGGCTACGATGATCAGTAAATACCTCACACGAGACACCGTAGAGGTAATGCCTCTAAATCTTTAGTGCATGAACAATGGCTGCCAGTTATAAGTCATGAACAGGATAATTCTTCTCGTGAACTTTCAACTGCCACGACGCATATGCAATTACCTTGCCATCTTGCATTAATACTATACCAAGCCCAATGTGAGATGCGTCACAATATACCGTTTACGATCCCGAACCTGTGGGTAACACCAACACTGGCGCAGTAGTCAAAGCGGTCTTGAGCTTCTGGAAGCTCAACTCACACTCGTCTGACCATCTGAATAGGACACCTTTTTGGGTCAACCTGGTCAATGGGCGTGCTATAGATGAAAACCCTTCCACGAACCGACGATAATAACCTACTAAACCCAGGAAACTCCGGATCTCTGTAACTGAAGTAGGTCTAGGCCAATTCTGAACAGCCTCAATCTTCTTAGGATCTACCTTTATGCCTTCTGCCGATACAACATGCCCCCAGAAGGCAACTGAGTCTAACCAAAACTCATATTTTGAAAACTTGGCATATAACTGATTATTCTTCAAAGTGTGAAGCACACTTCGAAGATGCTGCTCATGCTCCTCTCGACTGCTGGAGTAAATCAAGATATCATCAATGAATACAACCACAAAAGAATCCAAATAAGGCTTGAACACCCGATTCATCAAATCCATAATGCTGCTGGGGCATTTGTCAACCCAAATGACATCACTAGGAATTCGTAATGCCCATACCGAGTCCGAAAAGCTGTTTTAGGGACATCAGATGCCCTAATCTTTAGCTGATGGTAACCAGACCTAAAATCGATCTTCGAGAATACCTTGGCATCCTGAAGCTGATCAAATAAGTTATCAATTCTTGGCAGCGAATATTTGTTTTTGATAGTGGCCTTATTTAACTGCCAATAATCTATACACATCCGCATAGAGCCATCTTTCTTATTTACAAATAATACTGGTGCACCCCAGGGCGAGACACTGGGTCTAATGAATCCCTGATCAAGCAAGTCTTGTAACTGCTCTTTCAATTCTTTAAATTCTGGCGGGGCCATACAGTATGGTGGAATAGAAATGGGCTGAGTGTCCGGAGCCAACTCAATACAGAAGTCAATATCTCTGTCGGGTGGCATCCTCGGCAAATCTGTAGGAAATACTTCTGGAAATTCACGAACAACTGGTACTGAGTCCATAGAAGGGACATCCGCACTGGGATCGCGAATATAAGCCAATTAGGCTAGACACCCTTTCTCTACCATACGCCGAGCTTTCATATAAGAAATAACTCTGCTGGCAGAATGACCAGGAGTTCCTTTCCACTCTAACCGAGGTAACCCCGGCATAGCTAGGGTCACTGTCTTAGCATAACAATCCAATATAGCATGATAAGGAGACATGTAATCCATACCCAAGATGACATCAAAATCTACTATACCAAGAAGTAGAAGATACACACTAGTCTCAAGATTACCAATAGTAACCACACACGAATGATAGATATGATCTACTACAACAGAGTCTCCCACCGGTGTAGATACACACACAGAAGCACTCAGAGAATCACAAGGCACAACTAAATATGAAGCAAAATAGAAGGATACATAGGAATAAGTAGATCCTAGATCAAATAGAACTGAAGCATCTCTATGGCAAACTGGAAAAATACCTGTGATCACAGCATCAGATGACTTTGCTTCAGGCCTAGCTAGAAAAGCATAAAGTCGGGGCTGGGACCCACCACTATGAACTGCATCCCTAGGACGACCTCTGACTGGCTGGCCTCCAACTATAACAGTCTGACCTCCACCTATAATAGCCTGACCTCTACCTCTAGCTGCTTGACCCCTACCTCTAGCTGGCTGAGCAAGCGGTGAAGCAACCGGTGCCGGTATGATGGCAAGAGAATCTTATCGAGATTTGTTACTCGCCAATCTAGGGCAATGCCTCCTAATGTGACCAATGTTCCCACACTCATAACACCCATCCTGATGCCATGGCTACTGAAGCTGACACTGACCCAAATGGGTCAGATAACCGCTGTAATAACTCTGGAGTGGTGATGCACTGATAGGAGCTGAATGTGCACTGAATACTGGCTGCCCAGAGTAAGGCATAATAGGATCGTGACTCCCTGATACACCGGGAGATATATGAAGTGCTGAAACAATCTGGGAGGATGACCCCTACCAAAATTACCCCTGCTTCCAGACAAGGCACCACTTAAACCATCAAACTGACAAGGCCTTTTATCGGACCTCTGCCCTCTGTCCTGTGCAAGAACCATATCGATCCTCCTTGCGAAATTAGTAGCCGCATGAAAAGAAATCTCACTTCCAGTCTCCTTGGCCATCTAAAGTCTGATAGGGTGAGTAAGTCTCTCAATAAACCTCCTCACTCTTTCTCCCTCCGTAGGTAGTAAAAGGAGAGCATGACGGGCCAAATCCACAAAACGGGACTCATACTGAGTAACAGTCATACTGCCCTACTGTAGACGCTCAAATTACTTGCGAAATTCCTCTCTCAGTGTGATAGGGAGGAACTTTTCCATAAATAGCTGAGAGAACTGCTCCCATGTAAGTGCTGGCGATCCGACTGGTCGGGTCAATGTATAATCTCTCCGCCACCTCTTGGCGGAACCCGTCATCTGAAATACAGCAAAATCAACCCTATTGGTCTCAACTATACCCATGTTCCGCAGCACCGCATGGCAACGTTCAAGATAATCTTGTGGGTCCTTAGAAGGTGTACCATTGAAGTGAACTGGAAAGAGCTTGGTAAATTTATCCAGTCTCAACAACTAGCTGAACTACCCCAACTGGCGGGGCTGCTGGAGCCTAATTCTGGGGAGCCATCTGCTACAGAGCGGGAGTAGTGGGAGTTTGTGCTCCTCCTACAGCCTGTGAAATGGCTGGTGCCATTGGAAATGTACCATTCTGGGCCACGCCCTCCATAAGACTCACCAAACGGACTAGAGCGTCCTGAAGTACTAGAGTAGCTATAAATCCTTCCGGGACATGAATTGGTCCAGCTGGTACATTATGAATTGGAACCTCCTCCTGAGGTCCACCTGAGGTTCTACAACATGTGCAACTGTTCAAGCTCTGGACTGAGCTCTACCTCGACCTCTACCTCGGCCTCTAGCATGACCTCGACCTCGACCTCTACCCCTGGCCATAGTTGCCACAGGGGGTTCTGGTCCCTATCCATCGGTAGAGATATTACGTGTTCTCACCATCTGCGAGAGAATAAGAGTAGAATGGTTCAATCATCGATGATATAATAAAATCGCACGACAGAATAAGAAAAAGTGATATTGTTTCTAAATTTTATAGCCTCTGAGAGATAAGTTCAGGCATCTTTGTACCTATCCTTCAGACTCTACTAAGCTTGCTCGTGACTCGTGAGACCTATGTAACCTAGTGCTCTGATACCAACTATCACGACCCGAAATTCCCACCTTCGGACCGTGATGGTGCCTAACATTTCACTTGCTAGGCAAGCCAACGTTAGAATAATATTAACCAATTTTTAAATAATTTTTAAATTATTAATAATCAAAGAAACAAATGCGGAAGCAAAGTTTGAAATATAGTGAATAATCCATAAAAAAAAATAGTGTCTAAATACAATCCCAGAATTGGTGTCACAAGTGCACGAATTTTTAGAATAAATACAAATAAAGGTCTGAATAAAATAAAGTTGTCTGAAAACAAAACACAGCTAAAGTAAAGTAGACGGGGACTTCAGAACTGCGAACGTCGTGCAGTTATACCTCAAGTCTCCTCTGGTAGCTGAAATCCGAGCAAGTCTATGGTACGCCGCTGGGACCAACTCCAAAATCTGCACAAGAAGTGCAGAGTGTAGTATCAGTACAACCGACCCCATGTACTGGTAAGTGCTGAGCCTAACCTCGACGAAGTAGTGACGAGGCTAAGGCGGGTCACTTACATTACCTGTACGCAATATTAGTAACAACAACAATAATAGAAGTAAATCAGGTAACTCGTTTATAATAATTAAAGCCAACTCAGTAGTCATAACTAATTATTATTTCCATCAATTCTGTTGTAGCGTACAACCCGCTCTAACAATATATTCACATTAAATTCTGTTGCAGCGTGCAACCCGCTCTCACAATATATTCACATTCAGTTCTGTTGCGGCGTGCAACCGGCTCCTCCAATATATTCATTTTAATCAAGTCTGTCATAAATTTATTTCAATCAAGTATATATATACTTTTTAATAAGTCTGTTGCAGCGTGCAATCCGATCCCCCAATATTGACTTTTTAATAAGTCTGTTGCAGCGTGCAACCCGATCCTCCAATATGGAATTTTTAATAAGTTTGTTACGGCGTGCAACCCGATCCTCCAATATAGAGTTTTAATAAGTCTGTTGCGGCGTGCAACCCGATCCTCCAATATATCCATTTACCAATTCTTATAGAAAAAATTTCCCAAATAAATGCAACAATTGATATAAAATTATAAGACAACAAGCATACAATAATTATGATTTAATCATGAACTCAAACAATGACAAATAACAAATTATTATGGAAATCAGGGAAAAAATAGGCAGTTTAATATTTCATATGCTAAATGTCAAATAACAATTAAAACACATAATTCAAATAGCATGTAACAATTAGTGAAGGAATTCAAGAATTAATATTTGACAAAGAATATGAGAGAAACAATTATTATAATAATTAATTTATGATTTAAAATAATTTATGATTTTTCAAGTAAGCAGGAAAACAATTAATTTGACGACGTATAGACACTCGTTACCTCGCCTACACGTCGTTCACATGCATTTCACATAACAAATAATTTAAGGGTTCTATCCTTCAAGTCAAGGTTAACCACGACTCTTAACTCGCTTTGCAAATTCCAATCAATTACTCAACCACAACTTTTCCTTTTAAATTTGACTCTGAAAGCTTCAAATCGATTCACAAACAATTCAATATAATCAATACGAATCATAGGAATTAATTCCATATGAATTTACTAATTTTCTGGATAAAAATTCGAAATTCATTAAAATATTCGGTAGTGGGACCCACGTCTCAAATCTCAAAAAAACTTACGAAATCCGAACACATGTTCCGATACGAGTCCAACTATACAAAAATTATCAAATTTCGATGTCAAATGGACCTTCAAATCTTAAATTTTCGTTTTTGGAAGATTTTATAAAAATTCCAATTTCTTCCATCTAGATCCGAAATAAATGATGCATATAGACATAGATTTATGAAATACAATTACTATATGATAAAGAACACTTACCCAGTTCGAAATCGTGAAAAACTCCTTTGAAATTGCCCCTAAACCGAGTTCTAATTGAGGGTTTGTGAAAAATGGGAAAAATCCCGTTTTGGTTCTGTTTTAAGTCACAGGCGTCAGGCCTTCTTCGCGTTCGCGAAGGGCCTGTCGTGTTTGTGATGAGTAGCAGTCCATGGCTTTTGCATTTGCGAGTCCTCCTTCACGTTCGCGAAGGCTTTTTCCCCCTGGCTTTCGCGTTCATGTGCCAGTGCTCGCGTTCGCGTAGGAGGACGACTGACTCCTCCCCCAGGTCTCTAAAGCTTCGTGTTCGTGTTGAGCTGGTCGCGTTCGCAAAGGGTAAAGTCCCCATAGCTTCGCGTTCGCGACCCAATATTCGCATTCGCAAAGAAGGAAAATTTAGCCATCCCAGTTTGCTCTTCGCGTTCGCGAGAGTACATTCGTGAACGCGATGAAGGAAATACCAGAAGCTTGAAGTTGCAGAAAATCAGATTTTTCTATGTTCAAAATCATCCCGTATCCTATCCGAAACTCACCCGAGCCCTCTGGGCTCCAAACCAAACATGCACACAAGTCCTAAAACATCATACGAACTTATTCGCGTGATCAGATCGCCAAAATAACACCTAGAACTACGAATCGGACGCCAAATCAAAGGAAATTTTCAAGAAAACTTTAAAACTTATATTTTTACAACCGGACTTCCGAATCACGTCAAATCAACTCCGATTCTCACCAAATTCGGCAGACAAGTCATAAATATTATAGTGGACCTATACCGGGCTCCGGAACTAAAATACGGACCCGAGGTCAATAAATCCAACATCAGTAATTTCTTATAAATCATTAAGCTTTCAAGCTTTTAATTTTTCATCAAAATTCCATATCTCGGTCTAGGGACCTCGGAATTCAATTTCGGGCATACGCCCAAGTCCCAAATCACGATACGTGACCTACCGAAATTTTTAAAACACTGATCCGGGTCCGTTTGCTCAAAATATTGACCAAAGTCAACTTAGTTGAGTTTTAAAGCTCTATTTCACATTTTAATTTATTTTTCACATAAATATTTTTTGGAAAATTGTACAGACTGCGCACGCAAGTTGAGGAATGATAAATGGTGCTTTTCGAGGTCTTAGAACACAAAATTACTTATTTAATTTAAAGATTATATTTTGGATCATCACAATTTGAGAAATATACTACTAGCAATTCTACTACAGATGACTTTCTATACTACTACACTACAGCTCCTTCGGGCAAAAAGTTTTATTCTCACTATCATAGTAGTCACTGACTTTTTTTGATGGTGTTTCATAACCAGAAATTCTTTTCCACTCTCCATGTGCCCAAAGATTTGCTGCAAGTTCTTTTATGAAGTTTGCTATGTCCTCAGGTTGGAATTTCTCCACATCCTTTCCCATTATCAACAATTCGACATACTTGATTAGGAATGCACCACAATCCGTCCTAAAAATATTCTAAGAAAGGGAATCAATTAAAAAATATCCTGAATAAGTAAATCTAAAGTATATATAAATTATATAGCAAATGACAACACTTACGATCCAGTTTGTTTCGGTAATCTTTGCGACTGAATATCAAATTTATTGAATGCATTTTAAAAGACTTATGATTATTCTCAAACTATGAGAACTTTAGAAAGTGGGGGATCATGCACGCATACATTTCAATGTGTTTCAATCCGTCCTCATATGGTTCACTATATATAGAATCGTACACATCAATCTTTTTCTCATTCAAGTCCAATACCCCCAAAATAAAATGAGTCTCATCATCATTATCTTCTGAAGGTAGCCGACATGGAAAAAAGATTTTATCAACCTCTGTCCAAGCAATTCCACATCTCCGATTGTCACCCCACACATATGGTGAGAAACAATTGATTATCACCACACCAAAACTCATTTGAAGCATTTTTATTGAATTCCTTATACACAAGTAACATATAGTTATCAAAAACTATATCTGTAGTTGTGTAACGAAATGGATGGGCGCAAGGGTGATAGCATTCCTTCTTTCTCAAATAATACAAGGCATTATCAATATGCTTCATAAAAAGGCAAAATAAAAAAGAAAAAAAAATCCATCAGTCATAAATAATTAAAAAATAATAAATTAAGAAGAAAGAAAAGAAATGCCTTGTAAATTATCAAACCTTATCATCAAGTACATAACTACTTTTTGAAAGCTCAAGGAAGAACATTTTGCTACTGATTTTTTGATTGTGCAATTTATATGGAATCTTTCTCACACCATTATCCTCAGTATAAATATCAGTTTGTCCCCTGAAAATTTGAAATAATATCAAAGTTAGAAAGCTTATAAGTTAGTCCTCAATTCCTCATTAGTAGGGCATAAGCTCATAAGTTAGGACACTTGGTCCTGAACTTAGAGTTGGAAGTTTAGAAATTAAGGACAGATAGTCCTTAACTTAGAGTAACAAGCTCATAAGTTAAGGACACTTAGTCCTGAACTTATAGTTGGAAGTTCAAAAGTTAAGGATACTTAGTCTTGAACTTATAGTTGGAAGTTCAAAAGTTAAGGACACTTAGTCCTGAACTTAGAGTAACAAGCTCATAAGTTAAGGACACTTAGTCCTGAACTTATAGTTGGAAGTTCATCATAAGTTAAGGACACTTGGTCCTGAACTTAGAGTTGGAAGTTCAAAAGTTAAGGACACTTGGTCCTGAACTTAGAGTAACAAGCTCATAAGTTAAGGACACTTAGTCCTGAACTTATCATTGTGCGCCATGGATATTCCTCTTTTGTTTATCTGTTCAAAAGGAGATTGCAATTGCCAACTAAGCTTCTTATTCCTTTTCCCACGACCAAGCTCTTCTTCAACATTTCTGTCACGACCCAAAAATCCGACTAGTCGTGATGGCACCTAACCCACCCGCTAGGTAAGCTACTTAACCACTAACCAATTCCAATAACAATTAATAAAGTAATTTAAGTAAATAATTATCTTAACCTTATACATTCCCCAAGCACTGGTAGTACAAATCATGAGCTTCTAAGAATAGAGTTTGCAAAGTTGGTATGAAGTAAATATATCATATGTTTTAAAAGTACATAAATAGAGTTTTATGAATCTAAGGCTACCATGAACAAGAGGCAGCTACAACCAAAAAGCAGGTACATCTTCAGATCCAACTCCCAATGAACACAGCAACAGCAGCAGCCAACTTCAGCAGCCAACATCTGCACGCAAGGTGCAGAAGTGTAGTATGAGTACAACCAACCCCATGTACTCAATAAGCAACAAACCTAACCTTAGGTTGAAAGTAGTGACGAGCTTTTACCCAGGTCGGGTCCAAAACCAATAGTCCACAATAGTCCATTACAACGTAAAGCAATAATACAAGAAGTAACTCAGAGATAAAATGCTCAGCTAAATCATGATTTCTAAAAATAGTTCTTCCTTTCAAGTACATTAGTAAAAACCCAAATCGTTTACCGAAGTTGCCAAAAATATGAATAAGTTTGAAAATAATAATTTTCCCAAAAATCCTTTCAATAATAAATGAGATGTTTCATTTTATTTCCAGATAACCCGTGTAAAACAAATGCATCATTATGCCCATCTGTCAACATTTGTGAGAAATCATGAATGATGTGATACTGTACAACATGAGGAAAATACATCTCTATGCATGTATGTCATGTGTGCATGTCAATGCGATGCAACTTAGTGATTAAATCATATGCATACTCTTAGAGTATCATTTCACTCAGTCCTCCCAGTCACTCAGTCCTCCCAATCGCTCAGCAGTCGCACTCAGTAGGTACCTGCACTCACTGGGGGTGTGTACAGACTCCGGAGGGGATCCTTCAGCCCAAGCGCTATAACAAGCCAATCATGGCATAAATCAATAAAATATGTTGCGGCGTGCATCCCGATCCCATAAACATCCTCACCATCAGGCCCTCGGCCTCACTCATCCATCAATCTCTCCAGTCTCTCGGGCTAAAAAATATCATGAAAATCAGCCCAAAAATGATGATATGGTGCATCAATAAATAACAATAGAGACTGAGATATGATATAAATGAATGAACATGACTGAGTTTCAAATTTCAATTTAAACAAATTCAACAACAATATGACCTCTATAGTTTCAATAATACTAACATATAGCCTCAGCATGATTTTAACATGATTCTCAGCTCAAATTCCTTTAACATATGACAATACAAGGAAAATTCCAAGATTAGTTTACTATAAAATTCCACGGAATCAATTACGTCATAATTTCAACGGTGCACGCCCACACGCCCATCACCTAACATGTGCGTCACCTCCAACCAAATCATATAACACGTATATTCAGGGTTCATACCCTCAGCTCCAAGTTTAGAAGTCTTACTTACCTCAAACAAGACGAACCCAACGTCGAGCAAACTAATCAATACTCAGGAAATTCCATTCAGTGCGTATCCACCTCTGAATGCCTTCTTGTCTCCTAAATTCAATGCCAACGATCTGAAACTGAAATTCACCCCTTAATAGTACTACAACGATCTACTATACTAAGCAACTTCAATTTACAATATCAACATCCAATGGGACCAACATTAGTAACCAATTCCATAGTTTAGGCCATTTAGACAAATTACCAAACACCTAGTGGGCATACATTTATACATTTCTTAACCATAGAATTAGTTCTTCCAACTACCATCATTTACCAACAATTCATCCCACCATCATTCTTTAACAACTTATAATCCTAACATCATGAAATCTCGGTAAAATACAACATGCTTTAAAAATCAGTGTTTGAATCAAATCATCTCGTTTAAAACCTAGTTCCAGTAAAAATCATTTAAAAATATTTTTCAACAGTTTCAAACAGAGTCTCAATGCAAAGGTGAGCAAAAATGATGAAATCATAAACATCACCTCGGGAAAAACATCACTCATATATAGCCCCTCGGGCAAACCTCACAGTCACTCATGCTTCTCGGGCATACCTCACAATCACTCATACCACTCGGGCATAACTCACAATCACTCATGTCTCCTAGTCACTCAACACTCGGTACTCGGCACTCGCACTCAGTAGGTACCTGCACTCACTGAGAGTATGTACAGACTCCGGAGGGGCTCCTTCAGCCCAAGAGCTATATCAAGCCAAATCATGGCATAAATCACTCAGGCCCTCAGCCTATATCAAACATGCTACAGCGTGCAGCCCGATCTCATAAATATTCTCACAAATCAGGCCCTCGGCCTTACTTATTCATAAACCTCTCAAGCCAATCGGGCTCTCAGTAAAAACAGGGTACTCATCCCAAAACAACATTTATATGAATCAAAACAGAGTAATAAAACCGAGTTATGTAGTAAACAGGTATAACCATGACTAAGTATAGATTTTCAATCGCAAACAGTGAGAGGATAGTAAAAAAAGGCCCCTAAGGGTCCAAACGGCACTGGCACAAGGCCCAAACATGGCATTCCGCCCAATTTACCGAAACTCATTTCTAAAACTCATAAGTATCATATAGTTTCAACAAAATATGTAACTTTACAATTGCTACGCGACAGACCAAGTCACAATCCCCAACGGTGAACGCCCACACGCCCGTCATCTAGCATGTGCGTCACCTCAAAAAAGTAATTGATACGAAATCCGGGGTTTCATACCCTCAGGACTAGATTTACAATCGTTACTTACCTCAAACTGATCAAATCCCCTACTCCGCGATGCTCTTGCCCTTCGATTCGGCCTCCAAACGCTCCGAATCTATTCACAATCAGTACAATATCATCAATTTATGCTAAAGGAATAAATTCCACAAGAAAACTACTAGTTTAGACAAAAAATCCGAAATTGACTCAAACCCGCCCCCCAGGACCACGTCTCAAAATCCGATAAAATTTACAAAACTAGAAAGCCCATTCACTAACGAGTCCATACATACAAAATTTATCAAAATCCGACATCATGTGGTCTTTCAAATCCTTAATTTACTCTCCAAAATCCAAAGCCCTAACCCCTCATTTCACTTCAAAAATCCTACTAATTAATGATGAACAAAGCCATAGATTCACGAAATTTATACCATTATGGGTTAGAATCACTTACCCCAATGTTGCTCCTTGAAAACCTTTGAAACATCGGCCCTCTCCCGAGTTCCTCAAGCCCAAAATTGAAAATGAAAGACAAAACCACGAGCTGGAGGTTTTCTGCCCAGCACTATCGCACCTGCGGCCTCTTTTTCCGCTTCTGCAATGCCGCACTTGCGAAAATTTCCATCACAGGTGCGGAACTCACTAAAAAGCCCAGGTTCCACATCTGCTGCCCAAATTTCCTTTCTTCCCCATTTGCGCCCCAGGTCTCGCACCTGCGGACCCAGCCTACCTCAATACTTTCCCCACATGCGAACTACCACGCGCACCAGCGACCTCGCACCTGCGGTTCTCCCCTCCGCAGGTGCAGAAATATCAGTAGCAGCAGCTTCAACTGCATTTTCCAACTTCAAACAATCCGTTAACCAACTGGAATCACCCCGAGGCCCTCGGGACCTCAACCAAAAATACCAATAAGTTATATATCAACATACAAACTTAGTCAAACCTTCGAATCACTCAAAACAACATCAAATCACCAAATTACCCTCGGATTCAAGCCTAAGAACTTTTAAACTTCCAAATTCGACAACCGATGCTGAAACAAACCAAACCACGTCCGAATGACCTCAGATTTTACACACACATCACAAATGACACCACGAACCTACTCTATCTTCTGGAAATCCATTACGACCCCGATATCAAATTTTCCACTGCTGACCGAAATCGCCAAATTTTCAACTTTCGCCAATTCAAGCCTAATTCCACTACGGACCTCCAAATCACATTCCGGACGCACTCCTAAGTCCAAAATTACCTAACGGAGCTACCGAAAGCATAAAAATTCAAATTCGAGATCATTTATACATAGGTCAACATCCAGTTGACTTTTCCAACTTAAACTTCTAAATAGGAGACTAAGTGTCTCAATCCACTCCGAAACCACTCCGGACCCGAACCAACTAACCTGGTATAACAAATACAGCTGAATAACACATAAAGAAGCAGAAATGTGGAAAATGGGGCTATAAGTCCCGAAACGACCGGCCGGGTCGTTACAACATGTGTGACCAACCATTCTCCCCCAACCAATTAAATTTCATCAAATAATCACTTTTCAATATCTACAATGGCTATTCATTTAAATTGAGAATTTATGGATTCCAATCACTATACCATGAGTTCCAATAGTTGATTCATACTCATATTTCCATAATAAATCCATAAATGTATACATAATATTCTCACACCCAAGAATCATACTTCTTATGACCTACTTTTAATCCAAATCCCAAAATTGAAAACTAGGGTATGGAACCTTACATCTTTGATGAAGACTTGAGGGATTTCTTGTTGGATTTCAAGGCTTGGACAAGAATTTGATGAATAAGACACTTCATCTACTTCCTCTCTCTAGAACACTCTCACTTCTCTCTAAAATCATCAGATAATTGCCCCAAAATAAGCCCCAAAGCCTATTTATCAAAATGGGGTCGGGTTATGAAAATAGAAAATTAACCCTCCGAAATTAGGTATGCGGTCGCATAATGGACCGTAGAATGGGTCTGCGGGCCGCACAATTGATCGCAAAATCGGTGCCCAGAACTAGGCTGTTCTGGTCCATTCTGCGACCAGTTTGCAGTCGCAGAAGCAGTTTCGCGATCGCATAACTATTCTGCGATCACAGAATTGGTCGCAGAATCACATTTTTCCAGCCTTTGGTAATTTGGTCATAACTTCTTGTAGGAATGTCCAAATGATAAATGGTTTAAAGCGTTAGAAACTAGACTCAAAAATATTTTATTTGATAGGTAATACACCATATAACACTTCGTAACATGAGAGGTATGCTCATCTGAAGTTAGGTCTTGTGCGAACTTACTTGAAACTTTAGTCTATTATGAAATTTTCAATTTGACTTGGACTTAGGGCTCTCCCGAGACCCCACATCCCTTATAATATGCCTCGTACACTTATTATCATATCCAATTTATATTCATCATATTAATAGTCCTTGTCTACACACAAAATAATATAATTAGCGCACATCAACTTTCTTACTAGGGCATAAGTGCTTCAAAATATTTCTAGGGTGTTACATTCTCCCCCACTTAAGAACATTCGTCCTCGAATGAGGAGTAGAGTCCGTCCCCAAACACTTAACATAACTCGTTTCTTCCTCCACACATCCTAAGCACCCAAATTTTACTAACTCCTAAATGTTTCAGAAATTTCGGCAGAGTCTCCCCTATAATTGGGCCTATCCACCTGCTAGAGTAACACCGAAACAACTCCTAAGAACACATACACAACCCAACTAGGCACCACAATGTATATATCAATAACACTTATCTCAGCATTATAAGCACTGCATTATCAAATTGATATCTGGGCATGAACTGCACATTTGTTTTATAATCATAACTCCTAGAAAGTACCTTTCAAATCAAAACCAATTGCTATACAATCAAGCGAAAATAGTTTCTTTCCACAACACTTTTGGCCTTCAAGGTGACCTTCCCGACTTACAGACTTTGCCATAACACATTAACGGAGGCAATCCCAACCCCTATACTTATCTAAGAAGAATGACAAACAGATACCCCTCACAAGCCGATTATCCATTAACTTCACCTTCCATAGCTTTCACCAGAACGATAGACAAAGGATTTCCAACTACCTCCTTAGACATTGACACATGAAACACCGGGTACATGGAGGACAGTAATAGGAAAAATATCATACTCATAGTTTGGCCTATTTCCTTCAAGATTTCATAAGGATAATGTGACTACACATACTTTACCCTTATTAGAAATTCACATAACATCCTCACGGAGAAAATATTGAGAATAACCCATTAACTTTCTTCAACTCTAAATATCTATGCCGAACACCCAAACTAAATATTTGGCAACCTCCAACAATTACTCTAAGATGTTCTAGTATAAAATGACCATAAAATTTCCTATCCAATATATATTTGATCACGGGGTGATGCTTCTTCTTTGACATGTTTGAACCTTCAAATCACTATTTCATCTTATCACGCATGCATACCCGAGGTGATCCCATGTCACCCTATCCCACATAGGCCTGACGACACCACATAATTAAAAATTACTAATTTAGCCTTAGCCCATAAACCTTGTAATCCAAATTCCAACATCCATAAAAATACCTTCTTTTCAAGACCCGAATTTCACATCTACACACTGTATAAATTTGAGCAAGCTGTAACCATAACCTTAGATATAATCACACAACATACTATACAACTCGCATATTCGCAACACCATTCCCGATCATAGTAACTACTCAAAACCAACCAAGTACTAGTATTAAACCCCACTTTCCATAAAACCTCATTCTAAAACCTTTGTACACTGCCAATGTTATTCTCCTAAATATACGGTAATCAAATTCGATAGTACTCATTCTAGGTCCAATGGCCTTATCTCAATAAACCTAACCATATTATTGACATTCAACCCAATATTTCCAACCAACTCCTCAAATTTCGTGAAAAGAATAATCGTAGGTACATGTGATAAATTCCTCAAATACCCTGCTCAATAATATTATAGCATGAAGAGGAAGGAAAGATAATTAAATCAGATAAACGATCGAGAAATTCATGAATTCCACGTGCTGCATGGTATAATCCCGGGCCTTCAGTCCAAATACACAATATCAGAGCATTTAAATAGGTATACAGGTATATGATGAGTAGGATAAGATTCTCATGTTCTTGGACTGGTATAAATGACATGCTACAGCGTATGCATGTAAAAAGTGTGCCATCGTAGCTCCAATCGAAAATATTTCACCATTGAGCCTTTTTTTTTTAAATTCGTTCAGGGATTTTAACCCCTATATATGTAGCCTTAATCACGGCTCAAATAGCTCACGCAATGTTATAGATATTAGGAACATCATAGCTTAAAGCTTAACAATCAATTCTAGGCTTATTATAGCCCAAACGCAATCCGAGCATGGATAAATAACCCTCTAAAAAGTCCTCCATAACTTAACCATGACACGTACTATTATCTAGTTAAATTGGCCACACCTTCATAGTCCACGAACCCGAAACAATTTTCTTATGAGAACTCCCAGCTCCTAAATTCATTGAACATATGAACCACCGTAACTGATCACAACTCCAACACTCGAATAACTAGAACATCCTTCATGCACGATCATCCCACTAGGAATACTTCCATAATTCTTCCATGCCACATAACAATAATTTGAATACCAGTAGTCTATCAACCAAGTGAGTTTTGCAATACCCATGAAACATATGTAAGTCAAATCACAATGTGCCTTCTGAAATGCGCATCATTCTCAGAATTTACCGAGCAGTTATAACATTCATCTAAATGTTTAAAACTCACCATGTTGTACAAAATTCGTGACCTTCCATTCAAGACTGAACTGCTCCTCGCAAATGTAAGTCTTAATCCCGCACAACACACCACATCTATCATGCTATCATGTGAAAGGCATGAGAATCTCATTATCAACTCCGAGTCACCATCACATTACATACCCGGTTAGTTAGAAACCTTCCATTTGCTCCCTTGCAGGAGGAAATCATAATACACAACATGTTCCTCACACAGGTAGAAAATATTCGGTTCAAATCATGAAGAACACTTTGAAATCCATTCGCACATAACCAAGCTATCTGAATTGAATCTTTCTAACTCAACCAAGCCACGCTTGTCGCCAAATCCTAGAGTATTGCCATGAAACACTCGTAAGGCCTCATTATAAGACATCCTAACTTAGAACCACACCGCCCTAAGACCCATAAGTCATTGTATTCCTTCTTAAGCACCCTATAAGTACCACCACCGATACACCCACTCTGAAGAGACCTTATGTGAACTTAAAATTGTTCTTTTACCTTTCTTATACTGGAATGCAGAATCCATAGGCATACAGAATTACCACGAGTCTTGACACCATCAAACGCAAATCTCAGATTCTATCCATACATAAGTCCGACAAAATTTTCAATTGCTATATATAAATCTCGGATCCATTAGAACCTTCTCAGGAGTTACCCACCCGGTTCAAAATTGAATTGCACTGCCCAAATGGGCTGAAAGACACGTGCCCATTAGCACAACAACACTCAAGGAGGAAATCTTGCCTTAATATCACTGAACAAATTCATACTCCATGCGCACTATATCATTCACAAATAACAACTCACTCATCCCATGATTTTCATATACTCATAAAGCACAATATAACCCGTATTTAGGAATTTCAGTACTCGAGTCATCCTCGATCTCAACCTTTGCAAGTCATAACTAATCCACAAGTATGCCTCAGACAGAAACTAATTTTTAACATATAAGCATGAATTGAATTGTCAATAGCAGGCTCACCCACTTGGATTAGAACCATAGAACAAAGCATTCCATAATTCACAATACTCATACTCTATTACTTCCATAATATCGCAGTCAGTTCAACAAAAATTCTTATCAAGCCTATGCAACACCAACCATAAAATACTTCAATTATCCGCTAAGTTCGCATTTATTCTCGTGACAGTCAAGTTAACTTTCTCAACTAGATTCAAATTCAAATCTCAACACATATGCCCCGCTGGTAGAAACGAAACTCTCCACTTAAATTATAAGGAACAAACCTACATAGATTACTCCGCAGGGGGATAATCCACCTACTTAGCCTTAAATTGGTATCTTGTTGTCACGACCCGAAATTTCTCATCGATGGGACCGTGATGACGCCTAACATTTTACTTGCCAGGCAAGCCAACGTTAGAGACTCATTAAACCAATTCCTTATTTTCATTCAGTAAATAACAATAATTAACTAAGATGAAATATAATAAGTGCGAAATATCATAAAACTGTATTAATTACTACTGCCCGGATCTGGAGTCACAATTCACGAGCATTCTAGAATTTGCTACTAGTAATAGTCAGAAAGAAATACAACTGTCTGAATTAAAGAAACAGTAGAACAGAAAAGATAGACGGGGACTTCAAGGTCTGTGAACGCCGACAGATCTACCTTGAGTCTCCGGACAGCGGACCGATAGCAAAATCTCGATCAACCCGAGCCGGTATCAAAATCTGCACAGAAAGTGCAGAGTGTAGTATCGGTACAACTGACCCCATGTACTGGTAAGTGTCGAGCCTAACCTTGACGAAGTAGTGACGAGGTTAAGGCAAGGCACCTACAAATCAACCTGTACAATTTAACAATGTATATGCAAATAACAGAAATGAAGAACTAAACAGGAAATGTTGGGAGGGGAACATACTGAGGGGAATACAAGATAAAGAACTACAACAGAATGATCATCGGAGCAGTCAATATACCATGAATCAATAGGAATAGTGAATACAGTAAGGAAACAAAGTGCACGACATCACCCTTCATGCTTTTACTCTCAATCTCACCATAAATTTAATAGAAACGGCACGACATAACCCTTCGTGCATTAACTCTCATATCATGGCACGACATCACCCTTCGTGCATTAACACTCACAATATGGCACGACATCACCCTTCGCTCATTAACACTCACAATATGGCACGACATCACCCTTCGTGCATTAACATCTCCCTTACCATAATGCAATGCATAAATAACAACAGGGAGATAGAATAACAAGTACGAACCATACTTCAACATTTGGTTCCATAATATCAATCTCAACTTTGAAATAAAAACTCAATTATCACCAGAAAATCCGTAAACATGATAAGAACGATAAATTGAACAACACTAGTATAACACGTAGCAATTTGGCATAGGAATGATATAATATAAGAAAAATAGAGAAACATGGAAAACAAGTAAATTGACGACGCATAAGTACTCATCACCTCACATATACGCCGCTCACATGAATTTCACTTAGCAAGTAATCTAAGGTTCCTAATTCCCTCAAGTCAGGGTTAGACACAATACTTACCTCGCTCTGAAGACCACTTAATTCTCAATCACAGCTTTTCCTTTGGAATTAACCTCCAAACCCCTCGTATCGTTTCAAAAATGACTCCATAATATCAAATATTGCTAAAGGAATCAGTTATATTGCATAAATTAAATTTCCCAAAATTTCCTCCAAAAAGTCAAAAAATGGACTCCAGGCCCGCTTGGTCAAAACCCGAGGTTCGGACCAAAATCCTTTTACACATTCACTCCCAAGCCTGAATATGTAATTAGTTTTGGAATCCAACCTCAAATTGGGGTCTAAATTCTCAAATTTTTGAAATCCCTAGTTTCTACCCTAACACCTAATTCTACCATGAAATTCTAGATTTTAGGTTGATAATTCAAGAAATGTAATGGGTAACTGAGAGAAAATGGTTTAGAATCACTTACCAACACTTTGGGAAAGAAAATGAATCTTGAAAATCGCCTCTACCCATTTGGTTCTTGAAAACTGTTGAAGAAATGGCTTAAACTTGTGTTTGGAGTCTGTTTTAAGTCACTGGACAGGCCTTCATCACATCCGCGAGAGGCCTGTCGTGATCGCGATGCACATCGGCCTAAGGCCTTCGCGTTCGCGAGTCCTTCTACGCGTTCGCGTAAGGCAGCTCCCCCAAGCCTTCGCGTTCGCGGCCCAGTGGATACGTTCGCGTAGAAGAACCTGACCCCCTCCCCTAGGTCCCTTAAACTATCACATTCGCATGAGACAGATCGCGTTCGCGAAGGGTACCACCCCCAACGCTTCGCGTTTGCGACCAGTCCTTCGCATTTGCGAAGAAGAAATTTCCCGTGTCCCCATTGTACCTTTCGCGTTCGTGACACTACCTACGCGAACGCGAAGAAGGGCACACCAGAACAGTTGATGCAGCAAAAATCTCAGATTTTCTAAGTGCAAATCACACACAAGTCTAAAAACATCATACGGACCTGCTCGCACGATCAAATCGCCAAAATAACACCTAGAACTCCGAATTTAGCACCAAATCGAATGAAATTCTCAAGAACACTTTAAAATTACTATTTTCTCAACCGAAGGTCTGAATCACGTCAAATTAACTACGTTTCTACCAAATTTCTCAAACAGGTCTTAAATATCATAACGAACCTGTACCGGGCTCCGGAACCAAAATACGGACCCGGTACTAACAATGCCAAACATCAATCAATTCTTAAAAATAATTAATTTTCAGACTTTTAATTTTCATTAAAAATTCATAACTTGAGCTAGGGACCTCCGAATTCGATTCCGGGCATACGCCCAGGTCCCATAATTTGATACGGACACACCGAGACCGTCAAAACACGGATCCGGGCCTGTTTACCAAAAATGTTGACTGAATTCAACTAAATTAACTTTTAAGGTATAAATTCTTAGTTTCATCAATTTTCAACATAAAGCTTTCCGGAAACCTGCCCGGAATATGCACGCAAATCGAGAAGGGTAAAAATGAGATTTTTAAGGCTTACGAGCGCAGATTCGAGTTCTAAAACATAAGATGACCCTTTTGGGTCATCACATTCTCCACCTCTAAAACAACCGTTCGTCCTCGCATGGACATAGAAAAGTACCTGGGATGGTGAAAAGGTGGGGATATCTACTCCGCATATCGGACTCGGACTCCCAAGTAGCTTCCTCAATAGGCTGACCTCTCCACTGCACTCGAACTGAAGGGTAACTCTTTGATCTCAACTAGCAAACTTGCAGGGCTAGAATTGCCACCAGCTCCTCATCGTAAGTCAAATCCTTATCCAACTGGACAGAGCTGAAATCTAACACATGGGACGGATCATCGTGATACTTTCAAAGCATGGACACATGGAATATCGGATGAACAGCTGCTAAACTAGGGGGCAACACAAGCATGTAAGCCACCTCTCCCACTCTCTCCAGAATCTCAAAAGGTCCGATATACCTAGGGCTCAACTTGCCCTTCTTTCCGAACCTCATTACACCCTTCATGGGCGATACCCGAAGTAACACTCTCTCTCCGACCATGAATGCAACATCACTAACTCTACGATCGACATAACTCTTCTGTCTGGACTGAGCTGTGCGAAGTCGATCCTGAATAATCTTGACCTTATCCAAGGTATCCTGTACTAAATCTGTGCCCAACAACCGAGCCTCTCCCGGCTCGAACCACCCAACTGGCGACCGACATCTCCTACCATATAATGCCTCATAGGGAGCCATGTGAATGCTCGACTGGTAGTTGTTGTTGTAGGCGAACTCTTCAAGGGGAAAGAACTGATCCCACGATCCTCCGAAGTCTATAACACAAGCGCGGAGCATATCCTCCAAGATCTGAATAGTACGCTCAGACTGCCCGTCCGTCTGAGGATGGAATGCTGTGCTCAACTCAACCCGCGTACCCAACTAACGTTGTACTGCCCTTCAAAAGTGCAAGGTAAACTGCGTACCTCGATAAAAAATGATAGACACGGGCACACCGTGAAGACGGATGATCTCACGAATATAAATCTTTGCTAATCGCTCCGAGGAATAGGTAACTGCCACAGGAATGAAGTGCGCTGATTTAGTCTGCCTATCCATAATAACCCATACGACGTCGAACTTCCTCTGAGTCTGTGGGAGTCCAACAACAAAATCCATAGTGATACGCTCCTACTTCCACTCAGGAATTTCTAACCTCTGAAGTAAACCACCAGGTCTCTGATGCTCACACTTTACCTGCTGGAAATTTAGGCACCGAGCTACATAGGCAACTATGTCCTTCTTCATTCGCCTCCACCAATAATGCTGCCTCAAGTCCTGATACATCTTGGCTGCGCCCAGATGAATAGAATACCAGGAACTGTGGGACTCTTCAAGGATCAACTCACGAAGTCCATCCACATTAGGCACACAAATACGACCCTGCATCCTCAAAACTCCGTCATCTCCAACAGTAACCTGCTTGGCACCACCGTGCCGCACTATGTCTCTTAGTACAAGTAAATGAGGATCATCATCCTGCTGATCTCTGATGCGCTCAAACAAAGAAGACCGAGCAACTGTACAAGCTAGAACACGGCTGGGCTCAGAAACATCTAACCTCACGAACTGGTTGGCCAAGGCCTGAACATCCAATGCAAGCGGTCTCTCACCAACTGGAATATATGCAAGGCTACCCATACTTACTGACTTTCTACTCAAAGAATCGGCCACCACATTGGCCTTTCCGGGATGATACAATATGGTGATATCATAGTCTTTCAATAGCTCCAGCCACCTCCTCTGCCTCAAATTGAGTTCCTTCTACTTGAACAAATACTGCAAGCTCCAATGATCAGTGAATACCTCACATGGCACGCCATAAAGATATCTAGATCATGAACAGGGTAATTCTTCTCGTGAACCTTCAGCTGCCGCAAAGCATATGCAATAACCTTGCCACCCTGCATCAATACCGTACCCAGACCAATATGAGATGTGTCACAATATACTGTATAAGATACTGAACCTGTGGGTAACACCAATACTGGTGCCGTGGTCAAAGCAGTCTTGAGCTTCTGAAAGCTCGCTTCACACTCGTCTGACCACCTGAACGGGGCACCCTTCTGGGTCAATCTGGTCAATGGGGCTTCTATGGATGAAAACCCCTCCACAAATCGACGGTAATAGCCCGCCAAACCCAGGAAACTACAGATCTCTGTAGCTGATGTGGGTCTAGGCCAGTTTTGGACTGCCTCAATCTTCTTAGGACCCACCTGAATACCCTCTGCTGATACAACGTGACCCAAGAAAGCAACTGAACTCAACCAAAACTCGCATTTTGAGAACTTAGCATATAACTGGCTGTCTTTCAGAGTCTGAAGAACGATCTGAAGGTGCTGCTAATGCTCCCCTCGAATGTGGGAGTAGATCAAGATATCATCAATAAACATAACCACAAAGGAATCTATGTAGGGTTTGAACACCCCGTTCATCAAATCTATGAATGCTGCTGGGGCATTTGTTAGCCATAATGATATCACTAGAAACTCATAATTCCCATACCTAGTCCGAAAAGCTGACTTAGGAACATCGGATGCCCTAATCCTTAACTGATGGTAGCTAGATCTCAAATCAATCTTTGAAAACACCTTGGCACCCTGAAGCTGATCAAATAAATCATCAATCATCGGTAATGGATATTTGTTCTTGATGGTGACTTTGTTCAACTGCCGATAATCTATACACATCCTCATCGATCCATCTTTCTTCTTTACAAACAACACTGATGCAACCCCAGGGCGAGACACTAGGTCTAATGAAGCCCTTATCAAGCAAATCTTGCAACTGCTCCTTCAATTCTTTCAACTCTGGCGGGGCCATGCGATATGGAGGAATGGAAATAGGTTGAGTGCTCGGATCCAAATCAATACAGAAATCAATATCCCTATCGGGTGGCATCCCCGGCGGGTCTGCAGGAAACATCTCTGGAAACTCACGAACAACCGGTACCGAATCTATGGAAGGAACCTCCGCACTAGAATCGCGGACATAAGCCAAATAAGCTAGACACCCCTTCTCGACCATATGTCGAGCCTTCACATAAGAGATAACCCTGCTGGCAGAATGGCCAAGATTCCCTCTCCACTCTAATCGAGGCAACCCCTGCAAAGCTAAGGTCACCGTCTTGGCGTGACAATCTAATATAGTATGATAAGGTGATAGCCAATCCATACCCAATATGACATCAAAATCAACCATGTCGAGAAGTAAAAGATCTACACGGGTCTCAAGACTCCCAATGGTGATCACATACGAACGATAAACATGATCTACAATAATAGCATCTTCCACTGGTGTGGACACATACACAGGAGCAATCAAAGAATCACGGGGCACAACCAAATAGGAAGCAAAATAGGATGACACATAAGAGTAAGTAGATCCCGGATCAAATAGAACTGAAGCATCTCTACTGCAAACTGAAACAGTACTTGTGATAACAGCATCAGATGACTTAGCCTCAGGCCTAGCTGGGAAAGCATAACACCGGGGCTGGGCCCTACCACCCTGAACTACATCCCTGGGATGGCCTCTAACTGGCTGGTCTCCACCTCTAATGACCTGACCTCCACCTCTAACAGTATGGCCTCTACCTCTAGCTGCCTAACCCTTGCCTCTGGCTGGCTGAGCAGGTGGTGCAGCAACTGGTACCGGAACCATGGCATGAGAACTCTGATGCTGTGAGCTGCCCGTTGCCCGAGGGCAAAATCTAGCAATGTGCCTCGGATCACCACAAGTATAACATAACCTCGGCTTCTGTGACTGCTAACCCTGAAACTGACCTTGTCGACCCGAATAACCACCCTGATAACTTTGGAGTGGAGGTGCACTAATAGGAGTTGGTGGTGCACTGTAGGCTAGCTGGTCAGAATAATGCATCTGAGGGCCACGACCACCTGAGGCACCGTGGAATGCTTGGAGCACTGAATAAAACGGCCTGGGAGGATGGAATCTACCAAAAGTACTCCTGCCTCTAGATGAGGCACCGCTGAACTCACCGGAATGACGAGGTCTCTTGTCAGACCCCTGACCTCCTAGAGTAAGTACCATTTCGACTCGTCTGATGACATTAGCAGTCGCCTGAAAAGAAATCTCATTCCCAGTCTCCTTAGCCATCTGCAATCTGATAGGCTAAGCGAGTCCATCAATAAACCTCCTCACCCTCTCTCTCTTGGTGGGAAGCAAAAGAATGGAATGCCGGGCCAAATCCACTAAACGGGTCTCATACTGAGTAACAATCATACTGCCTTGCTGGAGATGCTCAAACTGACGGCGACACTCCTCTCTCAATGTGATAGGCAGAAACTTCTCTATGAAGAGCTGAGAGAACTGGTCCCAAGTAAGAGCAGGCGACCCAGCTGGTCTGGTCAACAAGTAATCACTCCACCATTTCTTGGCGGAACCAGTCATCTGAAATGCAGCAAAATCGACCCCATTGGTCTCCGCTATACCCATGTTTCGTAGAACCTCGTGGCAGCTGTCAAGATACTCCTGGGGATCCTCTGAAGGAGCACCACTGAAGTGAACAGGAAAGAGCTTGGTAAACCTGTCCAATCTCCATAAAGCCTCCGAAGACATAGTTGGCCCATCTCCGACTGTGACGCAATAACCGGCTAAACTAATCCGACTGGCTGAGCTGCTGGAGCCTGATACCAGGGAGCTGTCTACTCTGAAGCGGGAGTGGTGGGAGTCTAGGTTCCTCCTCCAGCCTGAGAGACTGCTGGTGCCATGGGAAATGCGCCAGTCTGGGCCACACTCTCCATAAGGCCCACCAAACGGATCAAAGCATCCTGAAGTACTGGGGTAGCAATGAACCCCTCCAGAACCTGAGCTGGTCCGACAGGAACAGTCTGGGCTGGAACCTCAACGTCAAGCTCTATCTGAGGCTCCACTGTTGGGGCTGCTGCTCGGGCCCTAGGCTGAGCCCTGCCCCTGCCTCGGCCTCTGGCACGGCCTCGACCTCGACCTCTGCCCCGCGTAGGAGCTGTCACTGGAGGATCTGGCTACTGCCCAACTAAGGAAGTGGTACGTGTTCTCACCATCTGCAAGAGAGTAAGAGTAGAAGAGTTCAATCAGTATTGAGAAAGCAAATTCTCACGACAGAGAAGAATATAAGTGAAACTTGTTCCAAAACTTCATAGCCTCTGGAAGAGAAGCACAGACGTCTCCGTACCAATCCTCCAGACTCTACTAAGCTTGCTCGAGAATCGTGAGACCTAGGCAACCTAGTGCTCTGATACCAACTGTCATGACCTGAAATTTTCCACCGACGGGACCGTGATGGCGCCTAACATTTCACTTGCCAGGCAAGCCAATGTTAGAGAATCATTAAACCAATTCCTTATTTACATTCAGTAAATAACAATAATTAACTAAGATGAAATATAATAAGTGCGGAATATCATGAAACTGTATTAATTACTACTGCCCAGATCTGGAGTCACAATTCACAAGCATTCCAAAATTTGCTACAAGTAATAGTCAGAAATAAAAACAACTGTCTGAATGAAAGAAACAGTAGAACAGAAAAGATAGACGGGGACTTCAAGGTCTTTGAACGCCGACAGATCTATCTTTTATCTCCGGACAGCGGACCGATAGCAAAATCTCGATCAACCTGAGCCGGTATCAAAATCTGCACAGAAAGTACTGAGTGCAATATCAGTACAACCGACCCCATGTACTGGTAAGTGTCGAGCCTAACCTCGACGAAGTAGTGACGAGGCTAAGGCAAGGCACCTACAAATCAACCTGTACAATTTAACAGTGTATATGCAAATAATAAAAATAAAGAACTAAACAGGAAATGTCAGGAGGGGAACATACTAAGTGGAATACAAGATAAAGAACAACAACAGAATGATCACCGGAGCAGTCAATATACCATGAATCAACAGGAATAGTGAATACAGTAAGAAAAAAATACACGACATCATCCTTCGTGCTTTTACTCTCAATCTCATCATAAAATTAATAAAAACGGCAAGGCATCACCCTTTGTGCATTAACTCTCATATCATGGCACGGCATCACCCTTCGTACATTAACACTCACAATATGGCACGACATCACCTTTCGTGCATTAACACTCATAATATGGCACGATATCACCCTTCGTGCATTAATACTCACCCTTACCATAATGCAATGCATAAATAACAATAGGGAGATAGAATAACAAGTACGAACCTTACTTCAACATTTGGTTCCATAATATCAATCTCAACTTTGAAATAAAAACTCAATTATCACCAGAAAATCCGTAAACATGATAAGAACGATAAATTGAACAACACTAGTATAACACGTAGTAATTTGGCATAGGAATGAGACAATATAAGAAAAATAGAGAAACATGGAAGCAGGTAAATTGACGGCGCATAAGTACTTGTCACCTCACATATGCGCCGCTTATATGAATTTCACTTAGCAAGTAATCTAAGACTCTTAATTCCCTCAAGTCAGGGTTAGACACGATACTTACCTCGCTCCGAAGGCCACTTAATTCTCAATCACAACTTTTCCTTTGGAATTCACCTCCAAACCACTCGTATCTATTCAAAAATTACTCCATAATATCAAATATTGCTAAAGGAATCAATTATATTGCATAAATTAAATTTCTCAAATTTTCCTCCAAAAAGTCGAAAAAGCGACCCCGGGCCCGCTTGGTCAAAACTAGAGGTTCGAACCAAAATCCTTTTACCCATTCACCTCCGAGCCCGAATATGTAATTAATTTTGGAATCCGACCTCAAATTGGGGTCTAAATCCTCAAATTTTCGAAATTCCCAGTTTCTACCCTAACTCCTAATTCTACCATGAAACTCTAGATTTTAGGTTGATAATTCAAGAAATGTAATGGGTAACTAAAAGAAAATGGTTTAGAATCACTTACTAACATGTTCAAAATCGCTTACCAACATGTTGGGGAAGAAAATGACTCTTGAAAATCGCCACTACCCGTTTGGTTCTTGAAAAATGTTGAAGAAATGGCTTAAACTTGTGTTTGGAGTCTGTTTTAAGTCACTGGACATGCCTTCATCGCGTTCGCGAGAGGCCTGTCGCGATCGCGATGCACAACGGCCTAAGGCCTTAGCGTTCGCGAGTCCTTGTACGCGTTCACATAAGGCAGCTCGCCCCAAGCCTTCGCTTTCATGACCCAGTGGACGCGTTCGCGTAGAAGAACATGACCCCCCTCCCCCAGGTCCCTTAAACTATCGCGTTCGCGTGAGACAGATCGCGTTCGTGAAGGGTACCACCCCCAACGCTTCGCATTCACGAAGAAGAAATTTCCCCTGCCCCTATTTTATCTTTTGCGTTCGCGACACTACCTACGCGAACGCGAAGAAGGGCACACCAGAACAGCTGCTGCAACAAAAAGCTCAGATTTTCTAAGTGCAAATCACCCCGTAGCCTATTCGAAACTCACCCGAGCCCTCGGGGCTCCAAACCAAACATGCACACAAGTCTAAAAAATCATATGGACCTGCTTGCACAATCAAATTGCCAAAATAACACCTAGAACTCCGAATTTAGCACCAAATCGAATGAAATTCTCAAGAACACTTTAAAATTACTATTTTCTCAACTGAAGGTCCGAATCACGTCAAATCAACTCCGTTTCTCACCAAATTTCTCAGACAGGTCTTAAATATCATAATGAACCTGTACCGGGCTCCGGAACCAAAATATGGACCATGTACTAACAATGCCAAACATCAATCAATTCTTAAAAATAATTAATTTTTAGACTTTTAATTTTCATCAAAAATTCATAACTTGAGCTAGGGACCTCCGAATTCGATTCCGGGCATACGCCCAGGTCCCATAGTTCGATACGGATCCACCGGGACCATTAAGGCTTAAGAGAGCAGATTCGAGTTCTAAAACATAAGCTGACCCTTTTGGGTCATCACTCTTGTTATACCCTTTCACAGTCACAATTACTATGCAATCACTTAGTCTATCTGTGTCCAAACTCATTAACAAGACATGAGAATTTAATTTGTTCCAAAATTTAACAACGTGAAAGATCCTTCAAAACATTCATACTCGAGACTGTACGTCACATCAAAACAAAAATCGACCACCAAATGGCCTATCCTTTACATTCCAAGGAAACACTTCTCGTCACATTCAAATCATCTTAACACATTCCGCAGTTACATCATACTCATCACAAAGCCATTCCACTGCTCATTGAGCCACATATCCCACTCGTAGGGATATTACCGGACATATGAGTCCAAATATACAAGTTATAACTGAAGCTACCGAGCTTAAGCTGCGGTCAAAACCTGGCCTCAAGTCCTCCAGACTGGCTCATTACTAAAACACAGAATACACATCACAAACCTTGTTTATAGAATCATAATCCAGTGATGCATAGCTGCTACCGAGCGCTCATGTGAGCATATGAATGCGCGGAAGGAATTCAAAGAGTTATGTCTCAAGCTGAATCAATTTCGCACAATAAGGAAAGAAAGATGGGAAATATATATCCTAAAAGCCCTGTAGCCTCTCGAAGATAAGTATGGACGTCATAATACCGATCCGCAAGACTCTACTAGACACTTGCTCATGACTTGTAAAACCTATGAACCTAGAGTTCTGATACCACCTTGTCACGACTCAAATATCTGACTAGTCATGATGACACCTAACCCACCCGCTAGGTAAGCCACTTAACCACTAACCAATTCCAATAAAAATTAATAAAGCAATTTAAGTAAATAGTTATCTTAACCTTATACATTCCCCAAGAACTGGTAGTACAAATCATGAGCTTCTAAGAATAGAGTTTACAAAGCTGGTATGAAGTAAATACATCATATGTTTGAAAAGTACATAAATAGAGTTTTATGAATCTAAGGCTACCATGAACAAGAGGCAGCTACAATCGGAACGCAGGTACATCTTTAGATCCAGATCCCAACGAACACAACAACATCAGTAACCAACATCTGCACGCAAGGTGCATAAGTGTATTATGAGTACAACCGACCCCATGTACTCAATAAGTAACAAACCTAACCTTAGGTTGAAAGTAGTGACGAGCTTTTACCCAGGTCGGGTCCAAAACCAATAGTCCACAATAGTCTATAACAACCTAAAGCAATAATACAAGAAGTAACTCAAAGATAAAATGCTCAGCTAAATCAGGATTTCTAAAAATAGTTCTTCCTTTCAAGTACACCACTAAAAACCCAAATCGTTTACCGAAGTTTTCAAAAATATGAATAAGTTTGAAAACAATAATTTTTCCAAAAATCCTTTCAATAATAAATGAGATATTTCATTTTCTTTCCAGATAACCCGTGTAAAACAAATGCATCACTATGCCCATCTGTCAACATGTGTGAGAAATCATGAATGATGTGATGCGGTACAGTATGAGGAAAATACATCTCTATGCATGTATGTCATGCGTGCATGTCAATGCGATGCAACTAAGTGATAAAATCATATGCATACTCTCTGAGTATCATTTCACTCAGTCCTCCCAATCACTCAGTCCTCCCAGTCCTCACAGTCACTCAGTCCTCCCAATCGCTCGACACTCGCACTCAGTAGGTACCTGCGCTCACTGGGGGTGTGTACAGACTCCGGGGGGCTCCTTTAGCCCAAGCGCTATAACAAGCCAATCATGGCATAAATCAATAAAATATGTTGCAACGTGCAGCCCGATCCTATAAACATCCTGACCCTCGACCTCACTCAGTCATCAATCTCTCTAGTCTCTTGGGCTCAAAAATGTCATGAAACTCAGCCCAAAAATGATGATATGATATATAAATAAATAACAACAGAGACTAAGATATGATATAAATGAATGGACATGACTGAGTTTCAAATTTCAATTTAAACAAATTCAACTACAATATGACCTCTATTGGTCTCAATAATATTAGCATATAGCCTCAACACGATTTTAACATGATTCTCAGCTCAAATTCCTTTAACATATGACAATACAAGGAAAATGCCAAGATTAGTTTACTATAAAATTCCACGAAATCAATTACGTCATAATTTCAACGGTACACGCCCACATGCCCGTCACCTAGCATGTGCGTCACCTCCAACCAAATCACATAACACGTATATTCAGTGTTCATACCCTCAGCTCCAAGTTTAAAAGTATTAATTACCTCAAACAAGACGAACCCAATGTCAAGCAAGCTAATCAATACTCAGGAAATTCAATTCCGCGCGTATCTACCTCTGAATGCCTTCTTGTCTCCTCAATTCAATGCCAACGATCCGAAACTGAAATTCACCCCTTAATGGTACTACAACGATCTACTATACTAAGCAACTTCAATATATAATATCAACATCCAATGGGACCAACATTAGTAACCAATTTCATTGTTTAGTCTATTTAGACAATTTACCAAACACCTGGTGGGCATACATTTATACATTTTTTAACCATAGAATTAGTTCTTCCAACTACCATCATTTACCAACAATTCATCCCATCATCATTCTTTAACAACATATAATCCTAACATCATATGTGTGACCAACCATTCTCCCCCAACCAATAAAATTCCATCAAATAATCATTTTTCAATCTCTACAATGGGTATTCATTTAAATTGAGAATTTACGGCTTCCAATCACTATACCATGAGTTCCAATACTTGATTCATACTCATATTTTCATAATAAATCCATACATGTATACATAATACTTTCACACCCAAGAATCATACTTCTTATGACCTACTTTTAATCCAAATCCCGAAATTTAAAACTAGGGTATGGAACCTTACCTCTTTGATGAAGACGCGAGGGATTTCTTGTTGGATTTCAACGCTTGAAAAAGAATTTGATGAACAAGACACTTCATCTACTTCCTCTCTCTAGAAAACTCTCACTTCTCTCTAAAATCATCAGATAATTACCCCAAAATAAGCCCCAAAGTCTATTTATCAAAATGGGGTCGGGTTATGAAAATAGAAAAATTAACCATCCGAAATCAGGTCTGCGGTCGCATAATGGACCGCAGAATGGGTCTGCGGGCCACACAATTGATCGCAAAATTGGTGCCCAGAACTAGGCTATTCTAGTCTATTCTGCGACCAGTTTGCGATCGCAGAAGCAGTTTCGCGATCGTATAACTATTCTGCGATCGCAGAATTGGTCGCAAAATTGCATTTTTACAGCCTTTGGTAATTTGGTCATAACTTCTTGTAGGAATGTCCAAATGATGAACGGTTTGAAGAGTTAGAAACTAGACTCAAAGATCTTTCATTTGACAGATAATACACTATATAACACTTAGTATCATGAGAGGTATGCTCATTTGAAAATAGGTCTTGTGCGAACTTACTTGAAACTTTAGTCTATTATGAAATTTCCAATTTGACTTGGACTTAGGGCTCTCCTGAGACCCCACATCCCTTATAATATGCCTCGTACACTAATTATCATATTCAATTAATATTCATCATATTAATATCCCTTATCTACACACAAAATAATATAATTAGCGCACATCAACTTTCTTACTAGCACTTAAGTGCTTCAAAATATTTCTGGAGTGTTACAATTTCCTTCAACATCCATGGACAAACCCTCATCAATACTCGTTTGTATAGTCGGAGGAGTAGGAGTAAGAATAGCAAATGTTTGACCATCAAAACCAATACCATCTCTCTTCCTTTTCCTTGTATATTGGTTAGGGACTGCATTTTTGTTTTGCTCTACAAGCAACACTACATATACATTAGTTTGCTGCTAGACCTCAATTCTAGGATAAATTGTCAAATGAAGAAACTAAAAATCTGGACATAATTTTTGAAATGTCCTGACAATTTGAAGTATGAATCTAATATTAAGGACACAATTCTCCAAAATATACTTAACTTCTGGAATTTAACCTGAAGAACTGAATTTAATACCTGCGTTGGCCACCCTGTATTCTTGTATTTCTTAACAGGCAATGGAGCTAAAATATTGCTTATGCTTGTTCCATCCATTGCATTTTCTTTATCTTGCAACTGTTCTCCATGTTCTTCGCTTGCAAGTTCACAAGATTCTGCATAGATTTACAAGAACTAACACAATTAGTACTTGTTACTAATCTTTGACTAAAACTAACATGTATAAGATCAAACAAAATATCGTCGAACCTTTTGCAACTGTCAGGATCATGCCAGTTAAATCATTATTTTGACTTCCAAAATTGTCTTTAAGAGAGAGAGGTGTAGAGATATCATATGTTCCTTCTATACATCTACAAATAATCTCACTTATGCTTGTTCCTTGGGTATTTTTTATGTCTTGAGATTGTCCTCCACTTCTATCTTTGTAAATTTCCTCATCTTGATGTTCCACTCCATCTCCCTTTCTTTTAATTTGCTCTGCAAGCAAAACTACAATAATTAAGAAGGGGAAAATTTGCAAATCATGCAAGAATGCAGCCTTGTTGAGAGTAAACTAGGTGAAAATTTCCGACTCTCAAATCCACTTGTGCAAAATTTCTGACTCTCAAATACATACACAAAAATCTAAGTAGCAAAACAGCTGAAAGAACATAATTTTACTTCTGCCACCATTTCCTTTTGTATATGTTCAAAATAATCTAATTTTTCAAAGAAAGAACTTAATACCTATGTTGTCCACCCTATCTTCTGCTATTTCTTTAAGAACTGACGGATTTGAGATATCGTATGTTCCTTCAGCATATTTATCTTAAGATTGCACTCCATCTTCTTTTCTTGCAACTTCAGAAGATTCTGTAACATTTACAATTAATACTTGTTACTAATAGTTTACTAAAACTAACATGCATCAGGTCATAAAAATTTCATCTAACCTTGATTAGCATAATTTTGATTTCCAAATTTGTCTTTAAGAGAGAGAGGTGTAGATAGATCGTATGTTCCTTCTACACATTTGCATAGAATATCACTTATACTTGTTCCCAATAGATTTTCTACATCCTGAGATTGCACTCCATATTTACAAATTATTTCTGTTACACTTCTCTCTTTTGGATTTTCCTGATCTTGACATTATACTCTATCTTGAAATTCCACTCCATCACATGATTCTACACACATTTGTAAGCGTAAAATAGTTAATATTTATTACAATATTGTCACGACCCAAAATCCCACCACATGCGTCGTGATGGCACCTAGTCTCTAAGACTAGGTAAGCCGATTTCAATTACATTTTGAAGCCATTATTTTAATTGAATAAGTAACTAAAACTAACAGCGAAATAAATATGAATATACAACTTCCCAAGACTGGTAGTACCGAGTCACGAACTCTAACTGAATACATGGAATGATCACGAGGACCGAATATACAATACTGTTTGATTACAAATTAACAGTACTATGAAATGAAAAGTCTCCAAGGGACTGCGATGACCAAGCAGCTCTACCTTGAATCCTTACGATCCCTCTTTAACTCTGCTCAAGTTCGATATCTCCAATACCTGACTCTGCACAAAAATGTGCAGAAGTGTAGTATGAGTACACCACGGTCGGTTCCCAGTAAGTATCAAGACTAACCTCAGTGGAGTAGAGACGAGGTACAGTCAAGACACGCACTAGTCTAATAACATGTGCAATATAATATACAGAATAATAGGAAGCAATAACAATAAGGGCTGGATAAAACAACCAGTGATATGCACAACAGATAACAAGAATATCATTAATATTACTCAACAATTAATAAATACAATTACACCCAATTAAATCAAGCTCTTCAAATAAATGTCTTTCATATATAATTCCTCCAGATAACTCTCTTTCAGATATAATTTTCTCAAATAATTACTTTTCAAATATAATTCTTTCAATAAATCTTTTCAAATATAATTTTCTCAAATAAATATCTTTCAAATACAATTCTTTCATATAATTCTTTTTGAATAAAACTCCTTCCAAATAAATATTTTGAATATAATTATTTCAATTAAAAAGTCACCATGTGACACCTCATTTCATAATCATAAAAACAAGATGGGTCTCAGCCCATTTTTCATATTTTTCATAAATACGGGTCTCAACCCATTTTCATATTTTCACGGCACCTCGTGCTCATAATTAAATCATCATATTTCCCCAGCACTTCGTGCCCTCATTTCATATCATAACTGCACGGACAATTCACGTGCCAATTATCATTATCATTTTATCACAGAACCTCGTGCCCACATTTCACATCACAAACTGCACGGACAATTCACATTCCAAATATCTTTATTATTTACTCACGGCACCTCATGCCCACATTTCATTTTATAATCTGCGTGGCAATGGCCACATGCTCTCAAGTTCAACATAAATCAGATTGTTATCAATTTACCAACAATAAGACAAATTGCACAAGGTATAAAAATAAACACAAGAAAATCACAACATCACATGAAAATTATCAACACCACAACACCACATCATCACATATTGTCCCTGACAATAGCCACCATTATCACTCCTATTACCGCCCTTATCGCTCCTATAGCCACCCTTATCGCTCCGCCCAGACAATATCAATAGCCACCTTTATCGCTCCTATTGCCACCCTTATCACTCCTATAGCCACCCTTATCGCTCCGCCCAGACAATATTCCAACAAGCACAACAACAATGAAATGTCACCCTTATACCCACATAATATCAATGGTGAAATGTCACCCTTATCTCTCCAAAATAATAACTCACACAACACAATAATTTACATGGAAAATGATCACAACAACATGACAAAAATCAAATTCATATCACAATTTTCCTAATAGCCACAACCAAATTACAAATATATAACAAAATTAATTAATTTCACAACAAATAGCCTAAGGCTCCACACAATGTATATAACACCCAAAAATAATTAATAGAGATATAAATTACTCAACATAAAGCAAAGCCTTCATTAACTCCAAATTTTTCAATAATTATATAATCACCTCTTCTTAAGCTCATTTAATTAATTAATTGTAGAGGGAAGAATCCAAAATAAAATTAAATTCTAATAATTATCAAACCAGCAAATTCACAATATTTCATAAATAATCAAATAACAATCATATCAAATTATCATATAACAACAGATTCAACAACAAGAATTTAGGTACGACAAATAGATGATTAAATATATGCCAACAATTATCCAATTTACTACACAATATGTTCAAGACTTTAACTCAATAAAATTTGCACATATAAACTAAGTACGTACTCATCACCTCGCATACATGATTTTTAATTACACAAATTACACATAAGACTCAATGCCTAAGGAAAAATTCTCCCACTCGAGGTTAAGCAAGACACTTGCCCTTTTGAAGTTATGTTGATATTCCAAAATCGTCTTCTTGATTGAATTGACCTCCGGACCGCTCAAATCTAACCAAATTAATTGTATAACTTCATTAAAATTCATCGGAAACAATTCCGGATAATAATGTGTCGACTTAAAAATTTATTTTCTAAAAAGTCAACAAAAGTCAATGTGGGGCCCGCCCTTCGGAACCCGACATAATTTTTATGAAATCCGAACCTCCCATTCTGATACGAGTTCAACCATACCAATTTTATCAAATTCCGATAACAACTCAACCTCCAAATCTTAAATTTTCGTTTTTGGAAGATTTTACAAAAATCTTGATTTCTTCCATTTGAATCTGAATTAAATGATGAATATAATCATGGATTCATGAAATATAAAAACTTTAGGATATAGAAAACTTTACGATATAGAACACTTACCCCAACCAAGCTTGTAAAAAATTCCTCCAGAATCTCCCAAATCCGAGCTCCAAAAATCCAAAAACAAAAATGGCAAAATGACTAATTTTTAGTCCTTAACATTCTGCCCAGATTCGCACCTACGGTTACTGTTCACACAACTGCGGTACTGTTCATGCACCCGCGGTACTGTTCATGCATCTGCGAATCACTGTTCACGCTTCTGCGAATCATTGTTCATGCTTCTACGAATCACTGTTCATGTTGTTGCCCAGAAAATTCCAGCAGCTTATCTTCATGCCTGAATTGATCCCTTAACCTTCCGAAATCAACCCGAAGCCCTCGGAACCTCAACCAAATATACCAACACGTGTCAAAATACAATACGAACTTAGTCGAGGCTTCAAACCATGTCAAACAACGCCGAAATTACGAATCGCGCATCGAATCGAATTATAAGTTTTTAAATCTTCCAACTTCTATATTTTGCGCCGAAATGTATCAAATCAATCCTGAAAGACTTCAAATTTTGCACACAAGTCATAATTGACTTAATGGAGCTATTCCCATTTCCGGAATCAAAATCCGACCTCGTTATCAAAAATTCATCCGTCGGTAGAATATTTCCAAAATCTTCTATTTTCCAACTTTCGCCAAAATGTGTTAAATTGTCCTACGGACTTCCAAATCCAAACATACGCCTAAGTCAGAAATCATCATACGAAGCTATAGCCATCATCAAAATTCCATTCCGGACCGTTTGCTTAAAAGTCAACTCTTTCCATTTAAGCTTCAGAATGAGAATTTTTCTTTAAATTAAATTCCGAATCTTTCGAAAACCAAACTCGACCACACACGCGGGTCATAATACATGTGTGAAGCTTTTTAAGACTTTAAGTCACTGAACGGGACGTAATTTCTTAAAACGACAAGTCGGGTCGTTACAACTATTGAATATAAATTTACAATGACAACAAAATCAAAAACTCTATCTAACCTTTACCAATTCTGATGCCCATATCAGTTTCATCTTCTAAATGCATATCTCTATAAAAGCTTTCATAACGATCTTCTAGATGCACATCTGTATCGTCACATTTATCATCAACTGCATCTTTGCTAATTGGAACACTAGGTTCTCGCTCTTTGTTCCTTTCATGAGGTTTCTCAAGAAGCTTCAATAAAGTATCAACCTTTGACTCTAGGTTTTTCTTTAAAGCCTATGAGATAGTATTTAAAATAAGAATCAGAATGTTAGCTTCTTATAAGTTAAGGACACTTAGTCCTTAACTTAGAGTTACATGTTCAGCAAATAAGGACATGTAGTCACGAACTTAGAGTTACAAGTTCAGAAAATAAGGACATGTAGTCTTGAACTTAGAGTTACAAGTTCAGAAAATATGGACATGTAGTCTTGAACTTAGAGTTACCAAGTTCAAAAATTAAGGACATGTAGTCCTAAACTTAGAGTTACAAGCTCAAATATTGGACAGGTAGTCCTAACCTTAGAGTTACAAGTTCAAAAATTAAGGACACTTAGTCCTAAACTTAGAGTTACAAGCATAAAAATAAAGGACATCTAGTCCTAAATTTATAATTTAGAAGCTCAAAAATTAAATACATGCTACCTTGATGTCCTTTTGAATCCTTTTTTTATAAAGTTATTTTTTGATGTATTCTAACACTTTCTGCCTACAAATCCTTTTTCAACTTCTCCGATAATCTCTGAATCAAAGACCATAAAAATAAAAAAGTCTCTTAAGCAAAAATAAGCAAAAAAAACTAATGGTATTCAAAGACAGAAAACGTACATTAACAATTTCTTTAAGTAAGCCTTATCAAATTGTGTTGAAGGCATTGAACTATGATCTTGAGATAATTGCACATGCGCACTCGCGAGCTCCGCATCTTCTTAAGAAGAAAGTACCATCTCGAGCAACTTAAACACCTATTATATAAAGGGAAAAAGTAAGTATTTACAACCAAAACACATAGATAAAAAGATAGCCAGTAATCCTATAAACTTACTTTTTCATTATGGAAGTACTTTTTACATAGGTTGTCATAACAGAGATTTCATATCTGAATAACATAGTATACGGGGGAACCCGCATTCTCTGAAGTTCACAAACGGGTTTTCCTGAAAAACTGGGAATACTTCCATAATCCATACACAGAAGGCAAAAGGGAAGCCAAGTATAGAATAATTGTCCTTCTCTTTATCTTTGTCTTTCTCTGTCTCTTTCTCATTCTCATTATTTGAAGTATTTTGTTTGGGCTTCAAGCAACTCTTCCATAATTTGAGTAACTTTTGATAACAAAGAGAGCCCCAATTGAAAGAAGAGCAGAGTTCATTGTCATCAATGATTTTCATTACCCGCTTAGACACATTCCGAGTCTTGCGCTTACCCATTAACACAGATTCAACAAAATAAATTGTTGCCAACTTCACCGCATCGTCGTCGCTGCCTACAAATGATGCAGCTGTACCAGATGGGCGACTAGTAATAAAATGTCACAAATCGCCTAACTCAATTCTATCCTTTCTAGGGGAATAAACTTTAGAAAGCCTATTAGCTCTTTCACTCAAAAAGTTGAAGTCCACAGAAGAAGAACATTTCAATCCAGTAATTATGTAGAAGGCTTCACATGTAAACTTCACTTCATGATCAAAAACCTTGAATGTCATTGAATTCGTATCATTGCTTACAATTTCAGAAAGCAACACACAATGAATAAGTTTGCCACAGAATTTCACACCTTCCAATCGGAAAAAGTTTCCGAAAACACCATCTCTCAACTTCTTTCATTGCGTGTTCGACAAGAAATTTTTTATTGTTTCCTTATACTGAAAATCTCATTTCCAATAGCTCATCAAATTACGCCAATCATCAAACTCGAAAAAACGATCTCCTTCTATTAGCACACTACAAAGAAGGAAATAGAAGGTAAACATTAGGATTATTTTTCTGAAATGTCCTGAATATTTAAACTAAAAAACTAAAATTCAGGACCTAATTAGATGCATCTTTCCTAAACACAGTTAGCATATAAATTTATATTCAGCAACTTCCTTGACACATAGATTATTTAATCAACTGCACATTTACAAGCTGTAGAAAGATTCAGCAAAAAGCTGTGAAATTGAGGAAAAGGTTATGAAGATGAACAATGACAAAAAACTGAAGAATAAGATGGGGCCTGTGAAGATGCCATATGCATTACTCCATCCTACAAGCGAACCATGACTCACCGGCAAAGGAATACCTAACAGTGTCACAATATGAAATTGTTATCTTACTATCATTTGGATAAGATTCCACTTCATTAGCACTAGGATTCAAATAATATGCTTCCTAAATATCTAGTTTGGAACTAAAACTGAACCAACACCAGCTTGTGACTAATATTTTGAATTACTATCTAATGAAGATTTACAACTATTTCTACTATAAACGAAAGCTGATTTCCAGAACAGAGAAAAGCATAAGGATAACAGGAATTCCAAAACCAAATACCAACCAAAAACAGCTTAAGTATACACAATTAAGGTCGTCGCGACGAGTGTTGACATTTCAATAGAAGCATAGTACCAGTTGAATTAACTTTCCATAATCCTTTTATCCTTTTATCGTTCAAACCAGCTCCCATAGCAATAACACCAAAAAAAATATTAGCACAAGTACTTCAAAAAAGTGATCCCATTACCATCTACATAAGCTTAATAAATAACAGAACCAGAATACATTAAGACACAATATAAAATACAAAAAGTGTAAAAGCAAAATAGAAATCATACAATTCGATTCGCGAAAAACGTCGAGAACCTTGGAACTGCAAATCCTGATTTCGATGATGAGAAGAAAAGGCTGGCTGAATTATTGAAATAAGCAAGCAAATCTCACAATAAAAATTCGAAGTCGCTGGAGAAGTGGTCTGCAACGTCGAGAAAGTGGTCTGCAACGTCGAGGAAGTGGTCTGCCTTTGGGTTTAGGATGAAGTCGGGGAAGAACTTACTGCATGGGGAAGAGAAGTAACGAGAGGAGTTTGAAAAATTTTGATCGGGAGAAAGGGTTTTGAAATTTTGATAAAGGGTTTGGGAAGGAAAAAAGATAGAAGAAAGGATAACATCATCTTTTCATATTAATTTTAATAGAGTAGTGACTATTTTTGCTCAACATTAAAAATGCTGAATAAAAAGTAAATACCACTTTAAAAAGTGGCTACCCATATCGTTTCTACGACTTTTGACATTAATTCATTTAAGCCCATTTGACTTGCACTCGAAATCTCGCAAATTTCAACAATAGTGTAGCTCGATGCAACTTGCTGCTGCCTTGCAAATTTCAATAATCGTAACATAGATCATTTTTTTGCCTTTTCTTTATAACTAGTATATAATAAGTGAGGTATGGCGAATGGCATTTGCGTAAATAACACCAAAAGTGAGGCAAGTTTCTAATTAAACTGTGATTCCACGTGTTAATTTTGGACAAATCCACCGGAACTTGGCTCTTCTTTGTGAATTTTATAAGCGAATTTTAGTTTGTTTCTCACTCGCGCTCTCTCTGTCTCTCCTTCTTCCTCCGCGTTTCTCTGCCGGCACTACTTCTCTCACCGGTGAGTTTTGTTCATCCTTTTTTATACCGTTTTCTTCTAATTTCGTTTTATAATTTATATTTTTGCTTACTCTTTGAGTTTCAATAGTGACTTTTTAGTGGCTACAAAAAAGCAGAAAAATCTTGAGCTTAGGTCATTTTTTATTTGATTCACTACATGCATGTTTGAAATTGGTTTAAAAGGTTGAGGCAATGATTATATTCTAGGACATGAAATTACTTGGGCATAGCGACCATCAAAACCCCATCTTGGCTTGGAAAACCTTGGGTGGTATACAGGGGCGGCTCAACGGAGCTCGTGGCTTAAGACGAAACCATATTGAGAGGCCCTCAAATTTATTTTATAAAACACTAACAAAAAAATTTGCTTTCTAAAAAACAAATTAATCATTTAAGACACAAAATAGCGAATTAAAAAAATTAGGACGAAGAGCATAAAGAATAAAGTGGTTGATTATCAAATATTGAGGTCCAGAACTCAAAGCAAAAATTTTAATTTGGCTATCATCACAAACAAGAAAAAGAAATGAATGTACATAGCATAATAGTTTAAGTTTTGAGCATTAATAGTGTCAAAAATATTTACACTGTTCATAATTAAGTAACACTCATTGGCGAGATATTTAAAATAAATTATAAATAACCTAATATAATATGTTGAATTACACTAAAAACAAATTGGTGCATGAATGCTTTTGTGTTCATACGGTTTCAAAGAAGATTGTAAAAGAAATTCATTATATTGTCAATGTATAACTTAATTTCTATATAAAAAGGATAAATTTAAAATTGAAGAGTGAAGCAAATATACTAATAATGAGTGAAGAAAATATCATAATTTATAACTTATTGGTATAAAATAACCTCAATCAAATAGTAACCAAAACAAATACTGTGACACTTTTATTTATAATAATTATTTATATAAATTATATAATAATAATAATAATAATAATAATAATAATAATAATAATAATAATAATAATAATAATAATAATTTGGGGCCTACAAATTTTGGGCCTAAGGCGACGGCCTTAGTTGCCTAGCCTTAGAACCGCCCCTGGTGGTATATGATTTGAGGTTTATATATCACATGCAACATGTTCTTTTGCTTTGGGTATGTGATTTTGCTTTTCCAATTTGAATAGGTTGTCCACTCTATTTTTCCAACAACAACTTCTTCTTTCTCTCTATTTCAAGCAATCTTCAAGGTAAGGAAATACATTCTTTTTGTTTTATTTTGATTTCAAATTTGAAAGAAAGATTTTTGCTTTCTTAAAAAAATTAAATCTTGAATATGAATTATGTTTTCCTCTTTGATGTTTTGATGAAAGTTGTTTAACGAACTAATGCAACTGAGAAATTCTGTTTTCCCTTAGGATGTTCTAGAGATGGGTTTACTGAATAAGTGAGTGAACATGTAATTATATTTTTGGCAGAATATATGAGGATAATAGGTTGAAATTAAGATATTGAACAAGGTGATCAGTTGATATGCGTCTATTCAACTGATAATAGGGTAAGTTTTCTTCAAGTACAATTCTACTGAATTTACATTTTTGTTGTTGCAATGCTATTCTTGCTTGGTATCTGTTACTGGCAGTTGGAGGCTGTAATTGACTAGAGATAAGCTGCTAATAACGTGCCACTTAAAAAGAGAAAACATTGGCACTTTAAACATTGAAAGAGAAAGGTATGTACCCTGTTGTGAACACAATCTTAGGCGAAGCTGATGTGGCAATTGAGAATAAATTGGGTAATGAAGTGATGAAGGGCAATCTGGATAGAGGCAAACTCAAGAAACAACCACCTGCAAAGCTAATGGATTATGTAGTAAGTGCTAAATGAAAGTGTGTGGGCCAGGAGTTAGTTATATATAGCAGACGTAGGCATTGTAGTGATTTAGGCAAAAGTTGTTATGAAAATATCCCCTTCTCATCCCATTCCTCTGTCTCTGATCTCATCCCCTTCTTCTGCTTCTCATCTCCAACTTTTTCTTATTGTCATTTTTAGATGTAATTTCCAGTTGGTATTTTCAATATAATCAAAGTTGTTGTTGTTACTTACTAGTTTAGTAGCCCTTGCTACATTGGTGCTTTCATTCCGTTTATGTCCGATAACAAACTAAAAGCTTCGATTGGTTCTACGCTGGAATTGGTTGAAATTCGTTCCATCATGGATTCTCATTAGTCCATGCTTAAGGATCTGGCTGCTCAACTCGCAGCGTTGAACACTCGCTTTCCCCCTCTCGATGATTCTCGTTCCCATGCTGTCGACGATACCGTGCCGTTCACTGGTTCGTCGTCCTCCACGGCTCAATGTCATAAGCCTGCATGTGTAGAGTTTGGTCGATTCTTTGGTGAGGATCCGAATGATTGGCTTTTCCAGGCAGAACGTTATTTTGATTTCTATGGTATTGTGGAAGAGGAACGTGTGTCTATTGCTTCCTTTTACTTGGACGGTAAGGCTCGAGCCTGGTATCGCTGGTTGTTTCGCAATAAAAAACTAAGTGATTGGCCAAGGATCCTAAAACTTTAAATAAAGCTATTCGGGTGGCCCAATTACAGTAGAGGCGTATTAATTTTGAAAAAGGCCCGGTTCAAACAGCCTTTACTCGGAGCCCAATCCAACTAGATTTGGCCCGTACATTGCCCTTGTTTCCCACCCCATTTGCTCCGACTTACTCTACAATCCCTAACCCTCGTCCAACACCCATGGCTCTTCCAGCCTTGGAATCACAAACGTTGCCTGGCCGTCTACCCCTCAAACGTCTCACTCCTACCGAAATTCAAGGTCGTCGGGAGAAAGGACTCTGTTATTATTGTGATGAGAAGTACTCTGCTTCTCATAAGTGTAAAAATCTTCCCCAACTCCTTTTGTTAACTGAAGAGCATGACAATACCATTCAGTTACCGGAGTTGCAACTTTCTGACGAAGCTCTAGCAGAAGAACTTCAATGCCTTGAGGTGCAAGAGCACTCTTCTATTTCCTTCCATGCTCTGAATACTCTTTGGTTTGTCGGCCATGTGAAAGGTTCTCCAATTCAGGTCCTCGTCGATGGCGGTAGTACAGACAATTTCATTCAAACTAGGATCGCGACTTTCCTTCAATTGACCATTGAACCGATTCCGAGTTTTTATGTCATGGTGGGTAGTGGACAGCGCTTACGCTATGATGCGATTGTTCGGCAAATCCCCCTCACTATCCAAGGCTGTGAGCTCGTTTTGGATTTCTATGTGTTGGCCCTACATGGTGCTGATTTTGTTCTGCGGGTGTCATGGTTGGCCACATTGGGCCCGGTTCTCACTGATTATGCCATGCACGTCCTTGAGTTCTCTCACAATGGCAGCACTATGAGATGTCAAGATAAACCACCAACTATGCTCCAACCGGTGCAATTGCACAGTTTGCACCATTTAGCTTCAACAAATACTATCTCTTCATATTTTCAGTTGGAACTAGTTCAAGAAGAACAAGTGGTTTCTGAGTCTGTGCTTACGGAGTTTCCACCTACCGATCTTCAGGACTTACTCACTTCTTTTGTTGATATTTTTCAGAAACCCCAAGGCCTTCCCAGTGAGTCCTCAAGATCATGTGATCCATTTGCAACCTGGTTCCGGTCCCGTGAATGTAAAACCGTATCTCTATCTATACTTTTAGAAATAAGTTATGGAACAATTGGTTTCATGAATGCTTAAAGAAAGGGTCATTCGACATAGTACGAGTCCTTTTTCGTCGCCAGTATTGCTAGTTCGAAAGAGGATGGTACCTGGCATTTTTGTGTGGATTATCGTGTTGTCAATGCTATCACTGTGCGCTACCATTTCCCTATTCTTACAATCGACGAACTATTTGATGAATTATATGGAGCTCAGTTCTTCTCCAAACTGGATTTGTTATCAGGGTATCATCAAATTTGGGTACGAGTCGAGGACATTGAAAAGACGGCATTTAGAACCCACGACGGTCACTTTGAATTTTTGGTTATGCCATTCGGTTTATCTAATGCGCCATTCACTTTTCAAGCTGCCATGAATTCTGTTGTTCGTCCCTACTTGCGCCGTTTTGTGTTGGTCTTCTTTGACGATATTCTCGTCTACAGTCCAACTTGGGCTAGTCATCTGGAACATCTTAGTTTAGTGTTGAAACTGTTACGCCAACACAGTTTAGTGGCGAAGCAGAGCAAGTGTTTGTTTGGGCAGACAATTGTTGATTACCTTGGACATGTACTATCTGTTCAAGGATTGGTTGTGGATCCTAGCAAAATTGCCATTATACAGCAATGGCCAGCCCTACGAAATATCAAGGAGGTACAGAGTTTTTGGGGCTCACTGAGTATTACATGCGTTTTATCCATCATTACGCTTCTATTGCTGCTCTTTTAGTTAGCATACTGTGTCATGATGCTTTTCTCTGGACTGAGCGCGTACAAAAGGCCTTTGAAACCTTGAAACCATGCTTGAGCTCTACCACTGTCCTCGCTTTGCCTGATTTTAGTCATGAGTTTCAAGAGGAAACAGATGCATCAGGAGTTGGGATTGGTGCGATACTGTCTCAAAAGGGGCATCCTGTGGCATTCTTCAGTCAAAAATAAAGCCCAGAATGTAAGGAGCGTCCACTTATCACCCTGAAATGTTTGTCATTACACAAGATGTTAGTAAATGGCATCAATACCTGCTTGGCAGAAGATTCACAATACTTACAGACCAACAAGATCTCCGTAACCTTACCACGCAAATCATATAAACCCCGGAACAACAGAAGTGGCTTTGTAAGTTAGTCGGGTATGATTTTCGCATTCTATATCACCCCCGGGAAACAGAATTTAGCAGTTGACGCTCTCTCACGAGCCCCTGATGCTAGTTATTTGGCCATTACTATGCAAATACCTGCCCTTGTTGAAGAATTGAACTCAACAAGAACCATCTGGAGTTGCTCGACATTCAGACATCTATTATGCAACAACTAGACTCTGTCATTGACTTCACCTTTAGAGAAGGTCTTTTATTTTATAAAGGACGCTTGGTAATTCCTACTGATTTCCCTCTTAGACAACAACTTTTATCGGAATTCCATGCTACATCCATTGGGGGGACATGCTGGTATAGCCCGTACATTGCACCGTGTGGCCTCAAATGTTTATTGGAAAAATATGAGGAAGGATGTGCATTTGTTTGTCTCAACTTGTTCACTATGTCAACAGATGAAGGATATCCACCATCATCCAGCGTGATTATTGCACCCTTTGCCTACGCCCGATTTGGTATTTGAAGGCATAGCAATGGATTTCATCACCTGCCTTCCAGCTTCAAGGGGCAAAGTAACTATTATGACAGTAGTGGATCTATTGACTAAATTAGGCCACTTTATTGCATTACCCTCAACATAATCTACTCGGACTATGGCTGAGGCGTTCGTTGTCGGAGTCATCATGTTACATGGGCCTCCGAGATCAATAGTAACTGATCGAGACCCAAGATTTATCCATTCCCTTTTGCAGGAACTAAACAGGATGCAGGGCACCACGTTAGCGATGAACACCGCGTACCATCCTCAAATCGATGGTCAATCTGAAGCGCTCAACAAATGTGTAGAGCAATATCTTCGTTGTTTTGTGGCACTCTGATTGGGTGGCTATGTTACCATGGGCAGAATATTGGTACAACACAGCTCTACAAACTTTAGCAGGAATGACCCCTTTCTAGGCTCTTTATGGTCGAGAGACACCTACTATTGCTCGATATATATTGGGCAGCAGCAGTAGTGAACTCGTGGAGTGTAGGATTGTGTAGAGGTGTTCATAACACGCATCGGAAGACAATAACAATCCTAGGGAGAACTTTTCGTGTTTAAAATTTATTTATATGTCAAATATCGGATCTAAGACGTACCTGGTGAAGAGAGTCCCGTTTTAAATTATTTCGATAGTGCGAAGACTCTATGCGTATCTACACCGAGACTGATCCTTGCTATCAACTCTTTGCTCAATGAAATCCCGCGAACAAATTGAATGAAAACATTGTGTCTGAAAAATCTCAACTCAAAGGTAGAAGAACAAGAAATAATTTTCTTGTACTAGTATTTTCTATCTTGGCTTTGTATTGCACTATTACTTTCTCAAAACAATTTTCTTATCAAGAATAACTCTCTTGGTTTTTACATGACTTTACAATATGTATAAGATCTATATCTCCCTAATTCTTAATTAGGACTTACACATATATATACACATAATATCCATTGAAAAATACAAATCATATGCCTTATGGTAAATATTTAAAAAACATGTAACTCATTTATGGAATTCAATTCTAAATTAAATTCTACAACTTAGTCACCATTTTAAAATAAAAAAATGTAACTCATTTATTGAATTCAATTCTAAATTGAATTCTACAAATTAGTCAACATTTTAAAATAAAAACATGTAACTCATTTGGAATTCAATTCTAAATTGAATTCTACAACTTAGTCAACATTTTAAAATAAAAACATGTAACTCATTTATGGAATTCAATTCTAAATTGAATTCTACAACTTAGTCAATATTTTAAAATAAAAACATGTAACTCATTTATGGAATTCAATTCTAAATTGAATTCTACAATTTAGTCATACTTTTAAAATAAAAACATGTAACTCATTTATGGAATTCATATAAACAAATATTAATTATAATTATCAAGTACATATATATATATATATATATATATATATATATATATATATATATCAACCAAGAGATGTAATTTAATTTTCTTATTTAAAATAGAAAACTTCAACTTGTCCACAATATTAATTATATCCTATGTGCTAGCAAATAATATAATAATATTTTATTTGGATTAATAACTAAATTTATTTGACTAATTAAATTCTTTAATTTAATTATCAAATAATAAAGTAATTAATCCTTTAGCAAAGATCAGAACACTCGTTAGTGTGCGACCCCATAGGCTCAATACTAAACCGGTAGTAAATTGATCACATCAATATACTAATCAAGGGTGGTGTCTAGCAACACTCCTTAACGACTGCAATGTTTTAAAAAGCGATCGTTTCGTCGCTTTAAGCGAGAAGCGATGCGAAGCGATGGTTGCTCGCTTTTTCATGCCTGAGGAGACTCGACCAGATGAAGCGCTCACTTCAGTTGAAGAAGCGCGAAGCGACGAAGCGATCGTGAAGCGTAGAACCGCTCGCTTCTTTTCAGAGGGGCCTTTTTTTTTTTAAAAAAAAAAAGTTTGGGTCTGTTTTTTTATTACACAAAACAGACCCCTAAGACCAAATTGACCATTTCTCTCTTCTTCCCAAATTGATCGACCATTGCTGCTGCTAGGGTTTCAACTTCCTCTAGGTAATTTTTCTTCTTCTCCTTTTTTTCTTTCTTCTTTCTTCTTCCTTCTTTCTTCTTCTTGTTTCCGTCCAGCGGTATTTTATCTTTTTTTTCTTTCTTCTTCCTTCTTTCTTCCTTCTTCTTCTTCTCTTCTCTTTTTCACTTTTTCTCGTCCAGCGTTTGCATAGCTAGGGCAGGCGCTGGTTTTCTTTTTTTTTTTCCTCTTTTATTCTTCTTATTTATTAATTTTAATATGTATTTTAGTTTATAAAATTAATTAATATATATATATATATATATATATATATATGTTATATTTTTCAGTTTATTTGATTTTTTTAATGTGTATTTCACTTTATAAAATTAATTATTATATATATGTTATATTTTCAGCTTATTTGATTACTTTTATATGTATTTCAGTTTAGAAAATTAATTATTATATATATATATATATATATATATATATATATATATATATTAGTTTATATTTTCAATTTATTTGAATTTTTTAATGTGTATTTCAGTTTATAAAATTAATTATTATATATATTATATGTATTGCAATTTGATTGTGTCTTTGCAAGGTTTACATTATGTTTTTTAAGAATTGCGCTTCACTTCAATGAAGCGTGCGCTTCGCTTTTGAAGCGAGGCGAGTCCCTGTCGCATTTTTGTGCTTCTCGCTCTCAAAAACACTGAACGACCGGATAGCATGAAATATACAATTTACTTTCAAGGACCTGTAGAAGAATAATGTATTAATTTCTTCTGTCCTTATAGCTCTGGGTCACCCTAGGATATGGTTCAACTGTCAAATCCTAATAGGCGACCGACTATGTGTGTCACGGACCAAAATCCTAACCTGTCGTGATGGCGCCTATCTCGATACTAGGCAAGCAGATAATCTCAATAAACCACAATTTCTCTTAAGTTTAAAAATACAATAATTTAATACAATACAAAATTTCACAAATACTCACACAAACACTCCTCAAAACCTGGTGTCACTAAGTACATGAGCATCTAATATGAATACAAGTATGGAAAATACGGTCTATAATAGTCTGAGACCAAATACAGTAAACAAGGAGATAGAGAAGGAGAGACAAGGTCTGCGGAACACGACAGCTACCTCAAAATCTCCTGAAAATCGACTGCGCGAAATGATCAACACCCTCTATGTCCGGGAACACCTGGATCTGTACACGAAGTGCATAGTGTAGTATGAGTACAACCAACTCAGCAAGTAACAATAATAACTAAGGAACGGAAGATAATGACGAGCTACACAGTTATAGTTCACTTTCAGTAATTCCAGCAAAGAATAGACAGGCTTTCAAATCCGGCAGTTTAAGTCAAATCAATTTTATACAGTTCAAGTTCATGTAATTCGGATATAAAATTCTTTCAGTGATTTCACAACAATGACAGATAGCAACCAAGTGCAACAACAAATGCAAAGCAAGTACATTCTCTCAGACCACAGTCACTCAACTCATCACAACAACTCAACCACTCGGCTCTCAACCCTCAGCACTCACACTCAATGGGTACCTGCACTCACTGGGGGTGTACAGACTCCGGAGGGGCTCCTACAGCCCAAGCGCCATAATTTACATGGACAACTCACATGCTGCACGGACAATTCACGTGCTATAATATCCTGCACGGACAACTCACGTGCCATAATATTCTTACCTCACTGACAGGCCCTCGGCCTTACTCTGTCCTCAACCTCTCTAGTCTCTCGAGCTCTCAGAAATCATAAAGGTCTGCCCAAACAAAGATAACATAGTGTATCAACAAATATCCAGAAAAGGCTGAGGTATAATACGCAAGAAAAATCATGACTGAGTACAAGACAACAATTAGCAAATAATTCAATAAGTACGCGACCTAGGTGGGTCCCAACAGTACTATCACATAGCCTAAGCATGATTTCTAACATGATTTATAGTCAAATTTGTTCAACACATAGAGAGCATGTAGCTAACAACAAATTATTCAACTTTACAGTTTCACAGGACGGACCAAGTCACAATCCCCTCGGTGCATGCCCACACGTCTGTCACCTAGCATGTGCGTCACCTCCAAAATATTCACATGACACAACATTCCGGGGTTGCATACCCTTAGGACCAGATTTAAAACTGCTACTTACCTCAAGCCGTGAAATTCTTATTCTGCAATGTCCTTTCCTCGTGAATTGGCTTCCCAACGCCTCGAATCTAGCCTTAAATAATTCGATTCAGTCAATAAAATTCATTGGAATTAATTCCATAAGAAAATGCTAATTTTCCATAAAAATCCGAATTTTAGCTCAAAAAGCGCCTGTGGGGCCCACATCTCGGAACTCGACAAAAGTTATAAAATACGGAAGCCCATTCAACCACGAGTCTAACCATACTAATTTTATCAAAATCCGACCCCAACTCGACCCTCAAATCTTCAATTTAAACTAAGAGGGTTTTCAAACTTTTCCAACTTAATTCACCAATTAAATGATAAAAACAACCAGGGATTCGGGTAATTTAACCACTATTGAGTTAAAAATACTTACCCCGTTGTTTTTCTTGAAAAACTCCCGAAAATTGCCTCTTCCCGAGCTCAAATCCGTCAAAAACTGAAAATTTCAGAACTAAAACTCTCTGCCCAGACATTTTCTCTACACGATCGCGATCATTTCCACGCGATCGCGAAAAACAATTTTTTTCCATCGCCCAGGTTTAACTTTACGCGATGGTGGACTTTTTCACACGATCGCGATGCATAAGATCACAGACCTACGCCATCGCGAAGCACAAATGCGCGATTTCCATTTCTGCCCAATTTCCTCTACGCGAAAGCGACCTTCTTTACGCGTTCGCGAATAACAAACTCACATAGTTACGCGATCGCGTCCCGCTTCACGCGATCGCGAAGTACAAAATATCACTGCCTCAAATTAACTCTACGTGATCGCAGATATCCCCATGCGATCGTGTAGAACAAAACCCTCACTGACCAATTAAGCCTACGCGATCGCAGACGCATTCACGCGATCGCGTAGAAGGAAAACATCTTCAGATATAAGAAAATTCCAGCAGCTGCTCAAGTCCAAATTTTTGATCCGTTAATCATCCAAAACTCACCCGAGCCCCTCGGGACCTCAACCAAATATACCAACAAGTCCTAAAACATTATACGAACTTAGTCGAACCCTCAAATCACTTCAAACAACGCTAAAACCATGAATTACACCCCAATTCAAGCCTAATGAACTTTGAAATTTTTAATTTCTACAAATGACTCCGGAACCTGTCAAATCACGTCCGATTGACCTTAAATTTTGCACACAAGTCATAAATGACATAACGGAGGTATTAAAATTTTCAAAATCGGATTCCGACTCCGATATCAAAAAGTCAACCCCCGGTCAAACTTTCTAAAAATTCGACTTTCGGCATTTCAAGCCTAATTCCACTACGGACTTTCAAATAATTTTTCGGATACGCTCGTAAGTCCAAAATAACCATACGGAGCTATTGGAATCATAAAAATTCAAATCCGAGGTCGTTTACACATAGGTCCATATCCGGTCCACTTTTCTAATTTAAAATTTTAATTATGAGACTAAGTGTCTCATTTCACTCCGAATTCCTTCCGGACCCAAACCCACTAACCCGGTAAGTCATAAAACATTTATAAAGCATAAATTGAGTAGTAAATAAGGAAAAGGGGTTATAATACTCAAAACGACCGACCGGGTCATTACATTCTCTCACTCTTAAACAAATGTTCGTCCTCGAACAGGTTTAGAACAATACCTAGAGTCTCAAATAAGTGTGGATATATGCTCTGCATCTCCTGCTCAAGCTCCCAAGTAGCTTCTCCGGCCGGCTGGCCTCTCCACCGCACCTTCACTGATGCTATGCTCTTTGACCTTAGCTTTCTAACCTGCCAGTCTAAAACAGTCACCGGCTCCACGTCATAAGTCAAATTACCGTCCAGCTGTACTGTACTGAAATTCAGAATATGAGACAGATCCCCGACATACTTTCGGAGCATGGATATATGGAACATTGGATGAACACCTGATAGACTAGGTGGCAAAGCAAGTTCATAAGCCACCTCTCCAATTTTCTTAAGTATCTCAAAAGGCCCAATATACCGAGGGCTCAACTTGCCTTCTTCCCGAACCTCAACACACCCTTAATGGGTGAAATCTTGAGAAGAACCTTCTCCCCAGCCATATAAGGAACGTCACGGACCTTCCTGTCGGCATAACTCTTCTGTCTAGACTGTGCCGTGCGAAGCCGTTCCTGAATTACTTAGACCTTCTCCAAAGCATCCTGAACCAAGTCAGTACCCAATAGTCTAACCTCCCTCCGGCTCAAACCAACCCACTGGAGACCGACACCGTCTCCCATATAAAGCTTCATACGGATCCATCTGAATACTCGACTGGTAGATGTTATTGTAAGCAAACTCCGCGAGTGGCAGAAATTGATCCCAAGAACCCCCAAAATCAATGACACAAGCGCGTAACATATCCTCAAATATTTGAATAGTGCGCTCGGACTGTCCGTCCGTCTGAGAGTGAAATGATGTACTCAACTGAACCTGTGTGCCCAATTCTCGCTGCACTGCCCTCCAAAACTATGAGGTAAACTGCGTACCCCGATCTGAAATAATGGATACCGGCACACCGTGTAGGCAAACAATCTCGCGAATATAAATCCCAGCCAATCGCTCCGAAGAATAATTAGTACCAACTGGAATAAAATGTGCGGACTTGGTCAGCCGATCTACTATCACCCAAACAACATCAAACTTTCTCAAGGTCCGTGGGAGCCCAACTACGAAATCCATGGTAATACGCTCTCATTTCCACTCCGGAATTTCAAGTCTTTGAAGCAATCCGCCTGGCCTCTGATACTCGTACTTTACCTGTTGACAATTTAAATACTGAGCTACCAACCCAACTATATCTTTCTTCATCCGCCTCCACCAATAGTGTTGCCTCAAATCCTGATACATCTTCGCGGCGCCTGGATGAATAGAGTACCGCGAACTGTGAGCTTCTTGAAGAATCAACTCACGCAAACCATCTACATTAGGCACACATAGCCTGCCCTGCATCCGTAATACACCGTCCTCTCCAATAGTGAATTCCTTGGCATCACCGTGCTGAACAGTGTCCTTAAGAACAAGCAGATGTGGGTCATCATACTGACGTTCTCTAATACGATCATACAGAGAAGACTGGGAAACCACATACGCCAAAACTCGATTCGGCTCCGAAACATCCAATCTAACAAACTGATTAGCCAAGGCCTGAACATCCAAGGCTAAAGGCCTCTCTGCTACCGATAAGTATGCTAAGCTGCCCAAACTTTCCGCCTTACGACTCAAGGCATCAACCACTACATTGGCCTTTTTGGGATGATAAAGAATAGTGATATCATAATCCTTAAGCAACTCTGACCACCTTCTCTGCCGCAAATTAAGATCCTTCTGTTTAAACAAATGTTGTAGACTCCGATGATCGGTATATACCTCACACTAGACACCATACAAGTAATGCCGCCAAATTTTCAAGGCATGAACAATAGCTGCTAACTCAAGATCGTGGACTGGATAATTTTTCTCATGTAACTTTAACTGTCTGGACGCATAGGCAATCACCCTACCGTTTTACATAAGCACTGCACCGAGATCAATACACGATGCGTCACAATACACTGTATAAGACTCTGAACCTATAGGAAATACCAATACTGGAGTTGTAGTTAATGTTGTCTTGATCTTTTGAAAGCTCTCTTCACATTCATCCGACCACCTGAACGGAGCACCTTTCTGGGTCAATTTAGTGATAGGCGATGCAATAGACGAGAATCTCTCCACGAAGCAACGATAATAACCAGCCAAGCCGAGAAAACTCTGAATCTCAGTAATTGAGGATGGTCTGGGCCAATTCTGAACTGCCTCTATTTTCTTCGGATCCACCTTAATTCCTTCACTGGACACTATATGTCCCAAGAATGCCACCGAACTAAGCTAGAACTCACACTTAGAGAATTTAGCATAGAGTTTCTCCTCTCTCAGCCTCTGTAATACAATACCTAAGTGTTGTGCATGCTCTTCCTGGCTACGTGAGTATACCAAAATATTATCAATAAATACCACGACAAATAAATCAAGATATGGCTGGAATATACTAATCATCAAATGCATAAATGCTGCTGGGGTATTGGTTAGCCCAAAAGACATCACAAGAAATTCATAGTGGCCATAACGAGTCCTAAATGCCGTCTTTAGAATATCCGAATCCCGAATTTTCAACTGGTGATACCCAGAGCTCAAATCAATTTTGGAGAACACCTTCGCTCCCTGAAGCTGGTCAAATAAGTCATCAATACGCGGCAATGGATATTTATTCTTGATTGTAACTTTGTTCAACTGCCTATAATCAATGCACATCCGCATAGTACCATCTTTCTTTTTCACAAACAGAACTGGTGCACCCCAAGGTGACACACTATGCCTAATAAACCCCTTTTCAAGGAGTTCCTTGAGTTGCTCTTTCAATTCATTTAACTCAGCTGGTGCCATACGATACAGAGGAATAGAAATAGGCTCAGTGCCCTGCACCAAGTCAATACCGAAATCAATATCCCTGTCGAATGGCATACCCGGCAGGTCTACAGGGAATACATACGGAAAGTCTTGCATGACCGGTACTGAATCAATAATAGGAGTATCATCAACAATCTCTCACAAAGGCCAAATATGACAAGCATCCCTTTCCAACCATACATTGGGCCTTCAAATAAGAAATTACCCTGCTAGGAACAAGATCTAGAGAACCCTTCCATTCAACTTTGGGCAACCCCGGCATCATCAACGTCACGATTTTTTCGTGATAATCCACAATAGCATGACATGGAGACAACCAATCCCTACCCAGGATTACATCGAAATCAACCATACCGAGTAATAAGAGATAACCTCTAGTCTCTAGTTCCCCAATAGTTACCACACACGGCCGATACACACGATCCACAGTAATAATATCACCCACCGGTGTAGATACACAAACAGGTGAAACTAAGGACTTACAGGGCATATCCAGATAATGGGCAAAATATGATGATACATATGAATAAGTGGAACCAGGGTCAAATAATATAGAAGCCTCTCTATGGCACACTGTAACAATACTTGTGATCACTGTATCTGAGGAAATAACATCTGGCCTGGCAGGAAAAGCATAGAATTGAGCCTGCTCGCCACCCGATCGGCCTCCCCCTCTTGGGCGACCCCTAGCCGCTTGACCCCCACCCCGAGCTGGCTGGGTGGGTGGTGTAACTGCTGGTGCCGGTGTCGTTGGTCGAGAACTCTGATGTGGAGTCCCACTCAACAACCTAGGACAATCTCTCTTGAAATGACCCAATTCTCCGCACTCAAAACAACCCCTCCTCTGACGGAACTGCTGCTCTTGATAACTCGAAGAATTACCTGTAGCCTGAGCAGACGAGGCATTATGAGAACTCTGCACTGGTAGTGCACTGAATGAAGACTCGCTTGAGTGAGCCCTGTAAGAACCATGGCTAGCTGATACACCATGATGAGCTAGACGACCCGCCTGAACGTGTCTTGAGAACGGCCCCTACCGCGGTAAAACTGACCCCTTGAAGGAACACCGCTGAAATCACCGGAACCACGAGGCCTCTTAGCCTCCCTCTCAACCCGCTCTTGCCTACGAACCATCTCAATCTGACGAGCAATGTCGACAATCTCGTCGAAAGTAGCACCAGACACTCTCTCTCTTGTCATGAGTAATCGCAGCTGAAAAGTGACGCCATCTATGAATCTCCTGATCCTTTCCTTGTCTGTGGGAATCAACTAGATAGCATGACAGGCCAGTTCTGAAAATCTCATCTCATACTGTGTCACGAACATATCACCCTGACGAAGCTGCTTGAACTGCCTGCGCAGCTCCTCTCTGCGGGACTGAGGCATGAACTTCTCCAGGAATAGACCGGAAAACTGCTGCCAGGTAAGGGGTGCTGCACCGACCGGCCTACACCTCTCATAAGACTCCCACCATCTGAAGGCAGCCCCAGAAAACTGAAAAGTAGTGAATGAGACCCCACTGGTCTCTAGAATACCCGCTGTCTGAAGTATTCGCTGATACTTATCTAGAAAACCCCGGGCATCCTCTGACTCAACACTGCTAAATGGTGGAGGTCTAAGACTCAAATCTCTCAAGTCTTCTTTGCTCATCATTTGCCATAATAGGAACTACCGGGGCCTGAGCAGTTGCAATCAGTTGGGTTGGTAGTGCCCCTGGTATCTGAAGTCCCTGTACTACCTAGTCTAGAGTACGGGCAACAGGGGTATGAGTACCTCCCCCGGCCTAAGAAGTGGCAGGTGCGGCCTGAGCCGAAACCACCTGAGCCAGACCAGTGCAGGCTGCCAATATCTGGGCCAAAGTCTCCTGAAGGCCTGGAATCTCCATGGGCACAACTGGTGCCTGAGCTGATCACGTCGGCTCAGCTATATCTGGAATCTGCTCCTGAGCTGGATCAACTGGTGGTACTACAAGTGCTGGTCCAACTGTGGTACGAGCTACACCTCGACCTCTACCTTGGCCCCGGCCTCTACCACGGCCCCGGCCTCTCGCGGCCCTAACTGGTGGCACTGGTGGCTGACCGTCCGATCTGGTAGTACGTGTCCTCACCATATGTGAGAGAATAAAATAGCAAAAATTTAGTTTCCAGAATCAACAAATTCGCATGACAGAATACAAGAAAGTAAAATTTTCCTAAGGGTTCTGCAACCTCTCAAAGATAAGTACAGATGTCTCCGTACCGATATGCAAGACTCTACTAAACCTGCTCATGACTCGTGAGACCTATGTAACCTAGGGTTCTGATACCAACTTGTCACGTTCCAAAATCCCAACCTGTCGTGATGGCGCCTATCTCGATACTAGGCAAGCCGATAATCTCGATAAACCACAATTTCTCTTAAGTTTAAAAATACAATAATTTAATACAATACAAAATTTCACAAATACTGACACGAACACTCCCCAAAATTCGGTGTCACTGAGTACATGAGCATCTAATATGAATACGAAGTACATGGTGTAGTATGAGTACAATCAACTCAGCAAGCAACAATAATAACTAAGGAACTGAAGATAATGACGAACTACACAGTTATAGTTCACTTTCAGTAATTCCAGCAAAGAATAGATAGGCTTTCAAATCCGGCAGTTTAAGTCAAATCAATTTTATACTGTTCTTCTTCTCCTTTTTTTCTTTCTTCTTTCTTCTTCCTTCTTCCTTCTTCTTATTCCCGTCCAGAGTCTGCTAAGGTATTTCATCTTTTTTTCTTTCTACTTCCTTCTTTCTTTCTTCCTTCTTCTTCTTCTTCTCTTTTTCACTTTTTCTCGTCCAGCATCTGCACAACTAGGGCAAGCACTGGTTTTTTCCCCTTTTATTCTTCTTATTTATTAATTTTAATATGTATTTTAGTTTATAAAATTAATTATTATATATTTGTTATATTTTTCAGTTTATTTTATTTTTTAATGTGTATTTCAGTTTATTAAATTAATTATTATATATATGTTCTATTTTTCAATTTATTTGATTACTTTTATATGTATTTCAGTTTAGAAAATTAATTATTATATATATATATATATATATATATATTGATTTTTTAATATGTATTTCAGTTTATAAAATTAATTATTATATATATTATATGTATTTCAATTTGATTGTGTCTTTGCAAGGTTTACATTATGTTTTTTAAGAATTGCGTTTCACTTCAATGAAGCGTGTGTTTTGCTTTTGAAGCGAGGCGAGTCCCAGTCGCTTTTTGCGCTTCTCGCTCTCAAAAACACTGAACGACCGGATATCAGGAAGTATACAATTTACTCTCAAGAACCTGTAGAAGAATAATGTATTAATTTCTTCTGTCCTTATAGCTCTGGGTCTCCCTAGGATATGGTTCAAATGTCAAATCCTAATAGGCGACCGACTATGTGTGTCAAGACCCAAAATCCCAACCTGTCGTGATGGCGCCTATCTCGATACTAGGCAAGCCGATAATCTCGATAAACCACAATTTCTCTTAAGTTTAAAAATACAATAATTTAATACGATACAAAATTTCACAAATACTGACACAAGCACTCCCCAAAACCTAGTGTCACTGAGTACATGAGCATCTAATATGAATACAAGTATGGAAAATACGGTCTATAATAGTCTGAGACCAAATACAGTAAACAAGGAGATAGAGAAGGAGAGACAAGGTCTTCGGAACACGGTAGCTACCTCAAAATCTCCTGAAAATCGACTGCGCAAAATGATCAACACCCTCTATGTCCGGGAACACCTGGATCTGGACACAAAGTGCAGGGTGTAGTATGAGAACAACCAACTCAGCAAGTAACAATAATAACTAAGGAACTGAAGATAATGACGAGCTACACAGTTATAGTTCACTTTCAGTAATTCCAGTAAAGAATAGACAGGCTTTCAAATCTGGCAGTTTAAGTCAAATCAATTTTATATAATTCAAGTTCATGTAATTTGGATATAAAATTCTTTCAGAGATTTCACAACAATGGCAGATAGCAACCAAGTGCAACAACAAATGCAAAGTAAGTACATCCTCTCAGACCACAGTCACTCAACTCATCACAACAACTCAACCTCTCGTCTCTCAGCCGTCAACAATCACACTCAATAGGTACCCGCGCTCACTGGGGGTGTACAAACTCCGGAGGGGCTCCTACAGCCCAAGCTCCATAATTTATACGGACAACTCACGTGCTGCATGGACAACTCACGTGCTATAATATCCTGCACGAACAACTCACGTGCCATAATATCCTTACCTCACCGACAGGCCCTCGGCCTTACTCAGTCCTCAACCTCTCTAGTCTCTCGGGCTCTACGAAATCACAAAGGTCTGCCCAAACAAAGATAACATAGTGTATCAAAAAATATCCAGAAAAGACTGAGGTATAATACGCAAGAAAAATCATGACTGAGTACAAGACAGCAATTGGCAAATAATTCAACAAGTACGCGATCTCGGTGGGTCCCAACAGTACTGTCACATAGCCTAAGCATGATTTCTAACATGATTTATAGTCAAATTTCTTCAACACATAAAGAGCATATAGCTAACAACAAATTATTCAACTTTACAATTTCACGGGACGGACCAAGTCACAATCCCCTCGGTGCACGCCCACGTGTCCGTCACCTAGCATGTGCGTCACCTCCAAAATATTCACATGACACAAAATTCCGGGGTTTCATACCTTTAGGACCAGATTTAAAACTAATACTTACCTCAAGCCGTGAAATTCTTATTGTGCAATGTCCTTTCCTCTTGAATTGGCCTCCCAACGCCTCAAATCTAGCCATAAATAATTCGATTCAGTCAATAAAATTTATTGGAATTAATTCTATAAGAAAATGCTAATTTTCCATAAAAATCTGAATTTTAGCTCAAAAATCGCTTGTGGGACCCACATCTCGGAACTCGACAAAAGTTACAAAATCCGGAAGCCCATTCAACCACGAGTCTAACCATACCAATTTTATCAAAATCCGACCCCAACTCGACCCTTAAATCTTCAATTTAAACTAAGAGGGTTTTCAAACTTTTCCAACTTAATTCACCAATGAAGTGATAAACACAACCATGGATTTGGGTAATTTAACCAATATTGAGTTAAAAACACTTACCCTGATGTTTTCCTTGAAAACTCCCGAAAATCGCCTCTTCCCGAGCTCAAATCCGTCAAAAGCTGAAAAAATCCGTCAAAATCCCCAGAACTTAAACTCTCTGGCCAGACATTTGCTCTACGCGATCGCGAACATTCCCACGCGATCTCATAGAACAATTTTTTTCCATCGCCCAGATTTAACTTTACGCGATGGCGGACTTTCCTACGCGATCGCGATGCACAACATCACAGACCTACGCGATCGCGGACCAAACCATGTGATCGCGAAGCACAAATGCGTGATTTCCATTTCTGCCCAATTCCCTCTACGCGAACGCGACCTTATTCACGCATTCGTGAATAACAAACTCACATAATTACGCGATCGCATCCCGCTTCACGCGATCGCGTCCCACTTCACGCGATCGCGAAGCACAAAATGTCACTACCTCAAATTAACCCTACGCGATCGCAGATATCCCCACGCGATCGCGTAGAACAAAACTCCCACTGACCAATTAAGCCTACGCGATCGCAGACGCATTCACGCGATCGCGTAGAAGGAAAACATCATCGGATATTAGAAAATTCCAGCATTTGCTCAATTCCAAATTTTTTATCCGTTAATCATCCAAAACTCATCTGAGCCCCTCGGGACCTCAACCAAATATACCAACAAGTCCTAAAACATCATACGAACTTAGTCGAACCCTCAAATCACCTCAAACAATGCTAAAACCATGAATTACATCCCAATTCAAACCTAATAAACTTTGAAATTTTTAATTTCTACAAATGACTCTGGAACCTGTCAAATCATGTCCGATTGACCTCAAATTTTGCACACAAGTCATAAATGATATAACAGAGGTATTCAAATTTTCAGAATCGAATTTCGACCCCGATATCAAAAAGTCAACCCTCCAGTCAAACTTCCCAAAAATTCGACTTTCGGCATTGCAAGCCTAATTCCACTACGAACCTTCAAATAATTTTCCAGATACGCTCCTAAGTCCAAAATACCATATGGAGCTATTGGAATTATAAAATTTCAAATCCGAGGTCGTTTACACATAGGTCTATATCCGGTCCACTTTTCTAACTTAAATTTTCAATTATGAGACTAAGTGTCTCATTTCACTCCGAATTCCTTCCGTACCCGAACCCACTAACCCAGTAAGTCATAAAACAACTATAAAATATAAATTGAGCAGTAAATGGGGGAAAGGTGTTATAATACTCAAAACAACCGGCCGGGTCATTACAATGTGTTCATGTCAAAAATAATCGACCATTGAATGACCTAAGAAACTCTTTTCTTCTTTCATTTAATCGCCCTGGGCGAAGTCTTAATTTGGTCGGTTATAATTTATGACAACATGGAGCTTAAACTCATTACCAAGAGTTGACAGATTCCATCTTGATCAATCACTAATTCTATAAGTATTTAATCGTACCCAATATCCTTTCAACTATCGCCCTAGGGCCATAGGTGTCTAGTATCAAAGAACAATAAATAACTTGTTGTGATGACCCAAAATATCATCTTTAAATTTAATAATTAATTTTGTATTCTAAGACCTCGAAAAGTACTATTTATCATTCCTCGACTTTCGTGCGCAGTCCGTAAAATTTTTCGGAAAGTTTTCAGGTGAAAAATGGATTAAAATGTTAATTAGAGCTTTAAAACTCAACTAAGTGGACTTTGGTCAACATTTTGAGCAAACGGACTTGGATCAGTGTTTTGACAGTTCCGGTAGGTCCGTATCGTGATTTGGGACTTAGGCATATGCCCAGAAACAAATTCCGAGGTCCCTAGCCCGAGATATGGAATTTTGATGAAAAATTAAAAGTTTAAGTTCAAATAGTGACTGTATGTCAAATTATGTACAAACGACCCCGTAATAGAATTTTGATGATTCCAAAAACTCCGTATGGTGATTTTGGACTTAGGAGCGTGATCAGAATTTTATTTGGAAGTCCATAGTGGATTTAGGCTTGAAATGCCAAAAGTTGAATTTTTGGAAAGTTTGAACGAGGGGTTGACTTTTTGATATCGAGGTCGGAATCCGATTCTGGAAATTGGAATAGGTCTGTTATGTCATTTATGACTTGTGTGCAAAATTTGAAGTCATTCTGAATTGATTTGATGTGTTTCGGCACAAGATATAGAATTTGAAAGTTCAAAGTTCATAGATTTTGATTTGAGGTGCGATTCGTTGGTTTGATGTTATTTGATGTGGTTTGAAGCCTCGACTAAGTTCGTATTGTATTTTGGGACATGTTGGAATAATTGGTTAAGGTCTCGAGGGTCTCGGGTGGATTTCAGAAGGTAAACAGAATGGATTTCGGACAAAGAGGGTTGGTCGAAGTTTCTGTTGCAAAACTTTCACCAGAAATTTCTGGTGCGTGGAGCCAACGTTGGAAGCTTATATCTCGCAATTCATAAGGAATAGGAGAAGTTTTAAAACATGAAAGTTGTAGTAGTTTGATTCTAGTTTCCAGAAAGTTAAACCATTCATTATTTGGACATTTGTACAGAAAGTTATGATAGATTGAATGAAGGCTGGTAGAGCAGTTTCGCCAGAAATTTCTGATGCGTGGAGCCGACTTTGGAAGCTTTATATCTCGCAATTCATAAGGAATCGGAAAAGGTTCAAAACATGAAAGTTGTAGTCGTTTGATTCTAGTTTCCAGAAAGTTAAACCATTCATAATTTGGACATTTGTACATAAAGTTATGATCGATTGAAGGAAGGCTGGTACAAGCAAGTTCTGGTGGACTTTTAGTGATGGAAAATGGACTTTTAGTGACAGATGGGCAGAAACTTAAGGACAAAAAATGGTCATTTCCTTCATTTCGTTTTGGATTTTTGGAGCACGGTTCTTGGGCGATTTTCACGGGAAAACATTGGGGGTAAGTGTTCCTTATCCTATATTGATTATATTTCATGATTCCATACTTATTTATATTATGAATCCGTGAATTTATGGAAGAAAAATCAAGATTTTTGCAAAAAAACAAAAATTTAAGATTTGGAGGTCGAGTTGTTATCGGAATTTTGTAAAAATGGTATGGGTGGACTCGTAATTGAATGAATTATCGGATTTTATAAGTTTCGTCGGATTCCAAGATGTGGGCCCCACGGGAAAATTTTGAGCTAATTTCGGATTTTATTGGAAAATATAATATTTTCTTATGAAATTGATTACTATAATTTTTGTTGACTGTATCGAATTAATTATGACTAAATAAGAGTCGATCGGAGTTGGAAAATTGAGGAAAAAACATAATACTTGATTAAATTGAAGCAAATCGAGGTAAGTGACTTGTCTAACCTTGTGTGGGGGAAATTCCCCCTACGATTGATAATTGTAATGTATGGAAAGTTGTGTACACGAGGTGACGAGTGTGTACACGGGCTAAATGTGAAAGATTCTATTTTAAATTGTGTAGATCACTGTTGCACATTAATTAAATTATTTCATTTTGTTATATTCTTCATTATTGATTTAATGTTTATATTTTAAATTTGCTTGACCTTTTCTTGCTAATTATTTTATCTGTTTAGTTGGAACTTGGTTTCTTTTATTCTGTGCATTATTTGAATGTTGATTTTCTTTAAATTAAATATTATTAATATGAAGTATTTGACATTTTTAAACTTGATATTGAAGCAACGTATTAAAGATTTTGAAATATTATTTTCCTGAATTATTTACTCCTGAATATTTTTGAAAGATTTTCGTACTCATTGTGATGGAGCAGTGAACTCTTTATTGTGGAAAAATATTATTGTTGAATTATTTTGATATGAGCCGTGAGCTCTTTATTGTGAAAAAATATTATTGTTGAATTATTTTGGCAAGTTAAATTATTTGAGCACCTGAGGTGCAAATTGTAATATATTGTGATATTGATACGCATGCGGTGAGATAAGGGTGGCTTGATATGCGTGGCTAGTTGGAGGAACTACTAGAAGTCATGCGGTGTGATAAGGATGGCTAAAACGCGGGATGCTATTTCGGGAAAAATGTTTTCTTTAAAATAAATTGTGAAGGCTCCCGCGGTGAGATAAGAAAATGAGATATTGTGAATTTATTTATGATTTGGGGCTACGAGGCGGTACCTCGGGAGTGCCCTTGTTGATATTGATTTATGGCCGCAGTTGCCTTTGATTATTGTTGTGATTTTCTTAAAGTTGAAAAGAATTCTGTTTTGTTTTCACGAGGTATTTATTTGCCATTATTTGATGTAATTAAATGTGACATACTACTTGATTCATTGCCATTGTCATTTTATCTTATAATATTATTTAAACATTTTACCATGCCATTATTTATTCTCCAGTAGGGCCTGACCTGACCTCGTCACTACTCTACCGAGGTTAGACTTGGCACTTACTGGGTACCGCTGTGGTGTACTCATACTACGCTTCTACACATCTTTTTGTGCAGATCCAGGTATATCTTATCAGACCACGAATCAGTAAATTAGCTGTACGAGGAGACTTCGAGGTATATCTGCCATCGTACGCAGACTCCGGTGTCCCCTTCTATCTTACTATGTTGTCTTCCTTATTTGCTTTAGACTCTGATGTATAGAGACATAGAGAATAAATTCTTAGAAGCTTGTGACTTATTTCTACCAGGTTATGAGAGTTAAAATTATTTGAATTATAGTTTATTTATTTCAGATATTTATTAGTATTCCGCATTGATAGGCTTACCTAGTCTTAGAGACTAGGTGCCATCACGACATCCTATGGAGGAAATTTGGGGTCGTGACAAGTTGGTATCAAAGTACTAGGTTAATAGGTGTCATGAGTCACAAGCAGGTTTAGTAGAGCCTTATGGATCGGTACAGAGACGTCTGTATTTATCTTCGAGAGGCTATGGAACTGTTAGAAAATATTCACTTCTTTGATTCCTTATCGTGCGTTATTGATTTAGCTTGAAACATATATCTTATATTCTTTTGTATCCACTCGTGTATGACATTGCGCACTCGGTATCAGTTGTGCATCGATGGTTCGTGATGCCGCAGATGGACTACGAGGGAGCCAGAGATGCTCAAACATTGCCTCAACGTGTGGTTCCGACTGAAGATGCAGGTGTATTGAGAGATCACCTAGTGAATCATGTGTGTGTGTGTGTGGGGGGGGGTCAACGGACGTTGGCGTCTGGTTGATTTATACGATTTGTGAAGGTTATTATTGTGGATCATCGGACGTTGTGACTTATGACTTCACGCCATCCACTATCAATGGGTGGATTGCGGGGTCATGTATTATATCCGTTTTGGGCCTGAAATGTATATATGTGGTACTGAAAGGTTCCCTAAAATTTACACCTGTTTAAGGCCTGAGATTTTGTAGAAGATAAGGTTGGGACTTGCGGTATGTCCGCCTCCTTAATAATCCTACACTTCAATACCAAAGGAGTTATAGAAACAACTCTAAATTTGTAGAAGGTCTACTCAGCGTGGATGACATTGTTACGGATTTTGGGGTGCTTCGGAGGAAGTACACTTGTTGACGAGAGTTTGGACTACGTGGTTCATGACAAGATTTGTCTGTATGGAGCTCTACTTCTGTGGTCGTTGTATATAAATAGGGGTAAGGGTTACCCCAAAGAAGAATCGAAGAGTATGTTAAGAAATGGGTCAGCTTAACAGTGTTGAGTTAGCATCACAAAAGAAGAAATTTGCCGTGAGAGAGATAATTCTCCATCGGTGTTCGTGGAAAGCCTATAAAGAGGGCAGATCAGCCAATGCAACACCGCCCATTTGGCTCAGTTCTCAGAAACGCTTTTGAAAGAGTTTGTTTCCCGGACTCTCCATAATGCGTGGCGCATGGGGTTTGAACGGTTGCGTCAGGTCACCATTGACGGTGTCAAAATATGCCATCATGTTCAATAAGTTAGCCCGTCATACTCCTACTTTGCTTCCTATAGCCAGAGGGCGAGTTCACAGACTCATTAAAGGACTCAATTATGATCGTAATATTTTGTACAACTCGGGAGCTACAAGCTGATACTTCATTTATGCTAGTTGTACAAATTTCCAAGATATTAAAATGTGTTCGGGGTGAGGAAAAAAGAAAACTAAGGAGACCAAGACGTCTCGAGGTTCTGGGGGATTCAGTGGATTCTACTCTGCAAGTATAAATCAATATGGCGGGGACTCGGTCAGTCGGCCATCCCAGTCTGCATATCGTATTACTCGGGGTGCTCCAGTAAGTTCTTTTAATGCACCACCGACATGAGTTCCTACAATGGTTATTTCAGTTATCTGGCACAGACTCAATATGAGCAGCCTAACTTGCAAAGGAGTTGTTATGAATACGGTGATACTAGGCACATCATGAGAAAATTGTCCTAAACTTGGGAGAGACTTATTTCATCAAAGCACTCAGGCTACGTGCCCCATTACAGTTACTACACTACCCACACGACCAGTTAGGGGTGGAGGACAGACGGATAGAAGACGTCCTAGAGGTGGAGACCCAGTCGTTGATATATTTGTTTTATGGTATGGCGGAGGTCGCTACATTAGTTGGTGTCGTTATAGGTACGACCTTGATATAATATAAAGGAATAATTTCCTTAACTTGATTCGGTTTTGAGTATCGAGACGAGTCCTCCTATTGTGCTCCACCTATGAGTGAGCTTCGTAATTCTATAATCTACTTATGTGTTTACTCCTGTTGGGAGATTCCATGGAGATAACTACGCCTATCATTCCATGTTGGTCACTAATAAGACCTGTGAGGCTAAATGTGGCTTTCTGTTACTCATTTCGGTAAGTTTTGATGTAATTTACGGATAATTAATTAGAAATTGTGAATTATATGCCCTACCGGTATGGGGTTCATTATGTGTTGTGATTTTGTTTAACGGAAATTATTTAGAAGGAGCAAATGAAAAGTTTCGATTGGCACGATGTGCATATTACTTGTGATTCAGAGCCGATCCTCACATTTTAATATAAACTGATATGTTTAAACCAGGCTACGAGCTGCGGTGGAAGTTATATAAGAACGATATCCTTGTGAGAAAAATTTTTGTGTTTAAGTTCTCCCTTGTGAAATTTAATTTGTACTATAGTACTAATAGGGAGTCATGCCTGTTAGGCTTATTTGAAAATTCTATATGAAATTCTCTGTGCATACTTGCCAATTTTGTGTTGTAATTATTGAGTTTTAACCTACGAGGTAGGGTCCCGCACAGGTGACGTTAAATGTGGCTCTTTAATTCGGGTAAATAATTATGAGATTTTCATGCCTCGTGTCTCGTTAACAGTATTGTGAAGGTTTGAAACGATATTTTTGTTAACATGAAGTTAATTGACGATTCTGTAATTGATTATAAATTACTATTAAGACCAGATTGACCCAGAAGGGTGCTCCATTCATATGGACTGAGGAATGTGAGGAGAGCTTCCAAAAGCTCAAGACAGTTTTGACTACAGCCCCAATGTTGGTATTGCCTACAAGTTCAGGGCCTTATATTGTGTATTGTGATGCGTCGCGTATTGATCTCGGCGCAGTGTTGATGTAAGACGGTAGGGTGATTGCCTACGTGTCCAGACAATTAAAGGTGCATGCGAAGAATTATCCTGTACACAACCTTGAGTTAACAGCTATTGTTCATGCCTTAAAGATTTGGCAGCATTATTTATACGGTGTCCATTGCGAGGTCTACACCGATCACCGAAGTCTACAATATCTGTTTAAAAAGAAGGATCTTAATTAGCGGCAGCGGAGATGGTTGGAGTTGCTTAAGGATTATGATATCACCATTCTCTATCATCCTGGGAAGGCCAATGTAGTGGCTGATGCCTTGAGTCGTAAGGCGGAGAGTTTGGGTTGCTTAGCATATTTACCGGTAGCAGAGAGGCCTTTAGCCTTGGATGTTCAGGCCTTGGCCAACCAGTTTGTTAGACTGGATGTTTCCGAGCCGAGCCGAGTTTTGGCATATGTGGTTTCTCAGTCTTCTCTTTATGACCGTATCAGGGAACGTCAATATGATGACCCCCATCTGCTTCTCCTTAAGGACACAGTTCGGCACAGCAATGCCAAGGAAGCCACTATTGGAGATGAAGATGTATTACGGATGCAGGGCAAGCTATGTGTGCCAAATGTGGATGGTTTGCGCGACTTGATTTTCCAGGAGGCTCACAGTTCGCGGTACTCCATTCATCTCGGTGCTGCAAAGATGTATCAAGACTTGAGACAGCACTATTGATGGAGGCAGATCAAGAAAGACATAAAGGAATATGTAGCTTGGTGCCTAAATTGTCAGCAGGTGAAATATGAGCATCAACGACCGGGTGGATTGCTTCAGAAGTTGGAAATTCCAGAATGGAAATGGGAGCGGGTCACTATGGATTTCGTTGTTGGGCTCCCACGAACTCGGAGGAAGTTCGATGCAGTTTGGGTGATTGTGGATAGATTGACCAAGTCAGCTCATTTCATTCCTGTGATTACTACTTACTCTTCAGAGCAACTAGCTCAGGTATATATTCGTGAGATTTTCAGATTTTACGGTATACCGGTATCTATGATCTCTAACCGGGGTACACAGTTTACCTCACGATTTTGGAGGGATGTACATCGAGAGTTGGGTACTCGTGTGGAGTTGAGTACAACATTTCACCCTCAGACGGAAGGGCAGTCCGAATGCTCTATTCAGATACTGGAGTATATGCTTTGTGCGTGTGTGATAGATTTTGGGGGTGCTTGGGATCAGTTCTTACCAATTGTGGAGTTTGCTTACAACAACAATTGCTAGTCAAGCATTCAGATGGCTCCATATGATGCTTTGTATGGCAGGCGGTGCTGGTCTTCAGTGGATTGGTTCGAACCGGGCGAGGCTAGACTATTGGGTACAGACTTGGTTCAGGATGCCTTGGAAAAGGTTAAGTTGATTCAGGATCGACTTCATACAGCCCAATCTAGACAGAAGAGTTATGCGGATCGGAAGGTTCGTGATATTGCATTCATGGTTGGTGAGCGGGTATTGCTCCGGGTTTCGCCTATGAAGGGTGTGATGAGGTTCGGGAAGAAAGGCAAGTTGAGCCCTGGTATATTGGGCCTTTTGGAGATTCTTGAGAGAGTTGGAGAGGTGGCTTACAAACTTGCACTACCACCTAGTCTCTCTGCGTGTCACGACCCCAAATTCCCTCCGTAGGATGGAGTGATGGAACCTAGTCTCTAAAACTAGGTAAGCCTAACAATGCGGAATAATAATAAATATCTAAAATAAATAAACTAAAATTCAAACAATTTCAACTCCAAAAACCCGGTAGAAATAAATCACAAGCTTCTAAGAATTTATTCTCAATGTCTCTATATATCAAGGTCTAAATAAAATATAAGGAAACAACATAAAATAATAGAAGGGGACTCCGGAGTCTGCGGACGCTGGCAGATATACCTCGAAGTCTCCGTGCGCAGGTAACTCACTGACGTCTAGGTTGGTAAGATGTACCTGGATCTGCACAAAAAGATGTGTAGAAGCATAGTATGAGTACACCATAGCGGTACCTAGTAAGTGCCAAGCCTAACCTCCGTAGAGTAGTGACGAGGTCAGGTGAGGCCCTACTGGAATATAATAATGGCATGGTAAAATGTTTAACAATATAGTAAAATAAAATGATATTGGAAATGAATCAAGTAGTATGTCACCATTTAATTACGCAAAATAATGGCAAATGATATCTCGTGGAAACAAAACAGAATTTCCTTTCAACATTAAGAAAATCACAACAAATAATCAAGGCAACTGCGGCCATAAATCTATATCAACAAGGCACTCCCGAGGTACCGCCTCGCAGTCCCAAATCATAAATAAATTTACAGTATCACATTTTCTTATCTCACCGCGGGAGCCTTCATAATTTATTTTAAAGAAAATATTTTTCCTGAAATAGCATCCCGCGTTTTAGCGATCCTTATCACACCGCATGACTTCTAATAGTTTTCCCTACTAGCCACGCATATCAAGCCACCCTTATCTCACCGCATGCGTTTTAATACCTAGATCTTATACCACTGCATGCGTATCAATATCACAATATATCACAATTTGTACCTCAAGTGCTCAAATAAGTTATCTTGTCAAAATAATTCAACAACAATATTTTTTCATAATAAAGAGCTCACGGCTCATGCCAAAATAAATCATCAATAATATTTTTCCACAATAAAGAGCTCACGACTCCATCACAATGAGTACAAAAATATTCAAGAATAAATAATTCAGGAAATTAATATTTAAAAATCTTTAATACGTTGCATTCAATATCAAATTTAAAAGCAATTCAGCTCTAGGTGGCAGTTCATCCAATGTGCCCAATTATCAAGGATAAACATAGTGTTTTATTGCAGTAATTTATGAAATAAAATTATGTTTCCAATGGGGTTAAATCTAATTGATATTCAGCATTAAATATTCAATACAACGATTTAACATACACCCCAAGAAATAAATAAAACAATTGTCATTCACCATTATCGTCGCTGTCTGGCACTATTTCATTGTCATTGTCTTCGTCTTCTTCGTCAACATCTTGTACGCACCCTTCTGGACCGAGGGCATCGTAATCTAGGCCCCAGTTGATACACATTTCTCATATTTTATCGTTATCATCAATAAGACCACTTTCTTGATTTCTACAATAATATGAGACTCATACGTCCAACGTATGTGGTATAAACTTAGGTAGTCCCTCCCACTCGACAACTATTTGAAAAACAGGATAATCATTGTTTCTATGTAATTTTTTATTTTCTAATAAATCCCAGTATTGATCCTCCGTTCCTTCCAGGTAGTAAAGATCATCCATTGCATGAGGAATAGCTAATACCTTTTCCATCTCTAGATTCTCCTTCATCAAATGATGTATCACTTCTGGTTCATTTTTGTGTGTGTTTGTTTGGAAGGTTGCAGACAATGCTTGTGGTACAACAAGCCCATGCCAGTGGCATAGTACTTCATAATCACATCGTTTTGAGTAAAGAGGAACCCATTGGAGTTTTTCGCCCCAAATTCGCATACCTTCAGGCTTTATAGAATGTGTTTCGCCCTCAATAATGTGCCCTGCAACTTTGAGATCAATGTGTATATTGATAGACTTATTTTTCAAGGAATGCAGAACACCATACCACTTGTCATTGCCAAATCAGTATAGCAACCTGGAATATTTTTTTCAAGGTAGGGATCAATTGTGTTATGACGTGTTCCATGTGGATCTTTTGAACTACCTTCACCTTTTTCCTCTTCTTAAACCACTTATTAAATGTTAGTGACATTTTTGAAATAGATGCTGTAATAGTTCTTCAAATGGTATTTGAATACTGATATCTTGGTTCAACTTAAGAAGAACTAAAATATACGAACTTGTATATTAAACGTAGTGTATCACCAATATGCATCAAGTGTATAGTCATGTCAGGCTGAAAAAGCTGTCGACCTGAAAAAGTTATCGACCTGAAAAAGCTGCATTTACTTGTACCCGAAAGAATCATTATCACGCGAAACATAGCGCCTCACCAATATGCGTTATGTGTATTGTCATGTCGAGCTGAAAAAGCTTTCAATCTGAAAAAGTTGTCGACCTGAAAAAACCAGACCCACTTGTACCCTAAAGAATCATTCACGCGAAACATAGTGCCTCACCAATATGCGTTATGTAACCTAAAATTACTCTTAGTTGCCTATAAAAATCTCGCGCATTTTAGTTATTATTTGCGTGGTAATGAAACGAATAGAAAAACTTTCCATTAATTTTTCATTTTCGAGCATTACAACATGTTTGGACTCAATTACGTACCAAGGTGCTACTGTGGCAGACGTGCGATTTTGAAGCCATGTTGGTCAAATTGCAATCTAGAGCACAGGCGTTGGATGTGTACAGAAGTTGTAAGTAATTATTCTTGGAAAAAATATTTGTTAATACTTTTTTATATAACATGTTAATTAATAGTCTTGTGTTATTTTTCCATTGGTAGGACAAAAATCAATGTGGTTATGAATAATGGTATGATGAACCCACGAATCAGGAATACTACAGACCATATTTGCTAAACATTTGGAATATGACCGGTGAATACGAACTCCAGATCGTGAAATTACAAGAACAACTTGCGACAGTGAAGGAGAAACTAAAAGAGGCAGAAGAAGAAAAAAATAGGTTGGAAGATAAATTTAAGTGGTTGAAGCATAGAATAATGGGCGATAGTGACTAAACAAACACATGGATGCATTGAGTGTAGTATTTTATTTTTATGTTGTACGTGACATGTATTATTTTTAATTGGTAACGAATTTAAATTTATGGTAAGCTATGGTTGTTTTTTGTGTTCTAGTGTTAAATTAATAAATAACCCGAGAAATAAGAACACATGCGTAAATTATGTAAAACATAAATAATGTTGCTATTATATATTTAATGTCATATATACAAATAATATTAAATGTCAATGTGTCCCACAACCTGTATGCTTTGAAGCATTGGCTGGCCTGAGGCGCATCCCATCTCGCCCGGCTACGCTATCAGTATCATTCTCATCACGTCACCTCTTTATCGGAGGATGCGCTACAACATGATCGACGGTAAGGCTGGCAGACTCGGTAGAAGTGGCCGTCGGGCCAGTAGTAACCTATAAAATAATAAGATATTTTAGTATATGAAATATAAATTACTAATGTACGTGTTAGCAAATAAATTTTTAATGGTCATACCATGGTCTCACCGGGCTCCTGAATAAGATCATTTGTCTCCGGCATGTTAGTATCGCACAATATGGCCTCCATGACGGGCAATGACGATGTCTTTAAAAAAAATAAAAATGTTTAGATATTACTGACTAATCAATTTGATAAAAACAAGTAGAAATAATATTAATACAAACAAATTTGTGCCTCAGTAGCGCCACTCGCTCGGTGGCATGATGCTCGACTATATCAAGACATAACAGTGGGACGGAAGAACTCCATATAGCTCGGCCGCGGGAGCAATAATTGGGCAAACCATCTATGAGCGCGTCGTTGTATGGCCTCCATACGAACTATTTATTAAGCACAAGAATCGTGAGTAAACGCAACACAAATAAAGCTAGACCAAATAAACTTAAGTATATATGTACATGCGCGCCTTCAAGCAAATCCAACAAATCCCTGTAATAGGGGAGATGTTGTCGAGCCTCGACCTCGCATCCGTAGCCTCTCCTATCAACCCACCTCCAAGATAAAGGGAGAAACGGTGGAGATGGCGCATCCGGAGCGATCGGTGGTAGAGGTGGCTGGAACTACAGGAACCGCTCCCAAGCCCAAACCTAATATAGATTGTGGACGTAAAATTTAAGGTCTTTTTTTATTATGTATGTTATAATCATGAAAATAATTGACTATGTTTTCACCAGCAGTAGCGGTAAAAATCCAGCAACTTCTCTCTGGGTGCCCATGCACGCCCGACACATCTGCCTATACAGATAACCTAGAACAACTGCACCCTAATTGTAACCAAGTAAATCATCTAGCTCTCCAGATGATGTAGAAATCTCAAACTGACTAGGTTTCCCGAAGTATTGGGGAACAGTACACCACCTAACATCAACAGCAACATCAATCTTGTGTGCCGGTCGATATCCTCCGACGATGAATCATCTGTAATCTCCGCATCCATCGCTGGCAGATGTTGCCGGATGGGCGTCAGCTGCAATCGACTAACCCTACTCAATGCAGTCGGCGCCACTGGCTGGAAACCGGTGAGCCACTGCAGCATATGCAGGTAATGCACTCCCTATAGTCTCTAAGAGCATGCAGATAAGCTACAGGTAATCCATCAACCGACAGCCCGAAAAGAACCTCCACGTCCTTAAGCGTGATGGTCGCCTTGCCGATGGGTAGATGAAACGTGTGCATCTCCGGTCGCCACCGCTCTATCATAGCCGTGATCAACGCCCAGTCGAACTGCAACCGACCGATCTTTATGATCCTGTAGAAACTCGTATCCTGAAGGCGTCTAACTATACGGGGATGGAGTGGGTGGTCCCTAATGAACTCCTACATATCGTGTATACGTCTAGGGCGGAATGTCTGGGCCACACACTGCTCATCCCAGATGTATGAAGACCTATGGTTGTCCTATAGTAATAGTAGCTCTCGAGATGCAGGTCCGGGATGCACATGGGAACCTCCATGACGATATCTATAAATTGAAAAATATTAATTAAAGTATTTTTCTTTTTGATTGCTTAACATCTTTAAATATATTGCAATATCTTTTATATTAATATTTAGTCGATACTGTTACTATATTATTACTTAGATTGATACATTTTTTATAATATTATTTATATGTTAGTTTATTATTTTATATGTTTGTTTTTTATTTTATATGTTAGTTTATTATTTTATATGTTTATTTTTTACTCATCTATTTTTGTGTATAATAGAATTAAATAATTAATTTTTATAACTATACATGATATAATTAATAAGTATTCATATAAAAATACTTAGTTTGACAAATATTGTTGTTTTTATGTTATTTCTTACATCTGTTGGCTAAAATTTGAGAGAGTTTGTGTTTGAACTATCATCGTTTTTCAGATAATTTTGGGGTTAATAGATAACTAAATGATTAATTTCAATATCTACAAAGATAATTTAGTAATTATTCATATAACAAAATTTAGGTTGATAAATTTTCTATATTAATATTTCATATGGTAGTTTATACAAAGTCAACTACCATTAGCTAAAGTTATTATCAGTTTTACTAGGGCACTATATTACAATTACAGGCACAACATAACACTAAAGGGAACTAAACAACAATAAAGTAACATATTAATATACGTACAACAATAAAATCCAAATAACATTAATAATTCATAAAAAAATAATTTATCTAATTTACTAATTTTTAAGCACATAAATAATCTAATCCGGATAAAAAATAATAAATTAATTTAATCACAAAACAATCACGAAAAAATATATACCACAGTAAAAAATAACTAATAAATATTTTTTATAACAACTAATAACATTAATTATTCATAAAATAACAATTTATCTATTTTACTAATTTTTTAGCAAATAAGTAATCTAATCTGAATAAAAAATAAACAATTAATTAAATCACAAAACAGTCACGAAAAAACATAGACCACATTAAACAAACAACTAATACACATTTTAATACATGAGTTTTACCAAAAAGTAAGTTGGAATAGCTCGATTTAAATTTTTTGAAAGGTGAAGATTTGATGATTTGGGGGCCGAAACGAGCAATCCACTACGCGATAACCACTTAGATCCGGTGTTAGCTTGCTACAATACGGAGAAGATAAACTTTTTATGGGATGGGTGGGCTCCAATGAGGTTTTTTGCTTTAAAAATGGGGGGGGGGGGGGGGAGGGGAGGGAGGCGCTCGAATGGGAAAGGGGGAGTTACTGATTTTCTGGTCGGTGAAGATGGAGGTCCGCTTTTTTAAGTAGGTATAGCGCATATATAGGATGCGCTATACTATAGCGCGTCCTATATGTGCGCTATACCTCCCGCCCTTTTTGAGTTCAAATATAGAGCGGTTATTCACCGCGCTATACTTTAACGGACAAACGTGCCGTTAAGGTATAACGCGGTGAATAATCGTGCTATATATAATATGGTACACATTTTTATTTTTACCTATTTGTATCGTTTGAGTCCAAAAGAACTACACTTTAATTTCGGATTCGACTATCGCTTCCTTGATAAGGTCCAGAATGACACAAGTTGCGAGAAATGCTCATCCTTCGAGGTTTGAAAGTACCATAAAATCACAAACCACAGGAAAATAGTTTCCAGCATGAACCTTGCACAAGGAGAAAAAGAGGTAGGTTATTGACATATACTTGAATATCATTGCATATTTATTAATAGAATATATCCAAAATAAGTAAAAACTGTTACTACTCTTCGAGGAATGTACAATTTATTGTTGGCATGTATTTCCTCTAAAGTAAGTTAAATGAGATTATACTCATAACCTCTAGGCCTTGAACTACCATGCAATCCTCAAAGGATTTTTAGAAGTGGAATGTAGAAAGAAAGGGGAACAAAAGGAAAATGCTTTCAACATTCATTAATTTTCATGTAATCTAATTTTTAAGTTTTAAGTGGGTAATAAGTCACACTTGCACATAGGATCACCAAATATGATTACATGAACTATAAAAATCCTCAAAGAACGAAACTCACAAGAATAATTGGAATTTAAGCAAGGAACTTAATGATGCGAAGAATGGTGGTATTGATTCTGGACTTTATTTTTCATAAGACTTACCAAAAGAAAATAACCATCTTATTTACACCAAAGTTATCTCATCTCTTTTGGTCTCACGCTAGGAAGCAATCTCATTTGTGTAAGTTTATAATGACAAAGAATAGAATGTAGAATCCTCCGTTCTTTCATGTCCAATATGTTTTCACTTTAAGTTATAAAATCAGAAAGTATTTTGATCATAGATAAAAAAATTATTATTGTAACCATTCTAAAAGAATCCAGCACCCACCTCTTTCACCACAACAAACAGATTTAACCAAACAAAATATAAAAAGCTCCAAGTTTTAGAATAACAAAACATATGCATCATATTTATTCATGGATACACAAAGGTCATTTTATGCCCCCCAAAAAAAGTTATCCTCTCTGAGCTCCTAAAAAGTGCACTCACTTACAGGGTATGTAGCAAGGGCTACTAAACTAGCAAGTAACAGCAGCAACTTTGATTATATTGAAAATACCAACTGGAAATTACATCTAAAAATGAAAATAAGAAGAAGCCGGAGATGAGAAGCAGAAGAAGGGGATGAGATCAGAGATACAGAGGAGTGGGATGAGAAGGGAATCTTTTCATAACAACTTTTGCCTAAATCACTACAATGCCTACGTCTGCTATATATAACTAACTCCTGCCCCACACACTTTCATTTAGCACTCACTACATAATCCATTAGGTTTGCAGGTGGTTGTTTCTTGCGTTTGCCTCTACCCAGATTGCCCTTCATCACTTCATTACCCAATTCATTCTCAATTGCCACATCAGCTTCGTCTAAGATTGTGTTCACAACATTACCCCATCTCCAACGAGAACCTTGTCCTCAAGGTTCAGTTCGCTGGGAGGCATATATAGCAGCAGCAAAATCAGTCAGCTGAAGAGGTGTAATCTGATTGTCAGGCTGGCCGGTACACTTCTTGAGCATGGATATATGAAAGACAGGATGAATCCTAGCAGCAGCTGGCAGCTCCAGCTTATAGGCAACATCTCCTACCCTTTTCAAGATGCGAAATGACCCAAAATATCTTTTACCCAGCTTATGTTGCTTTTGTAGTCGCACATAATGTTAACGATACGGTTTAAGCTTCACATAGACCCACTCCCCGACTTTATAGTGTAGTTCTTTTCGATGTTTATCAGCCAGTGCTTTCATCCGTCATTGAGCCTTAGCTAAATTATGCTTTAGGAGTTCCAAAACTATATCACGCTGCACAAGGAACTTCTCAATTTTAGGGATATATTAGATATGCCCTAGATCCAATCTCATATTTGATGACATGAGCATATGTTAGTGAATGTTATTTGATATAAAAATATAAATGGCATTTGATATTCATTTATCATAATTATTATTGTTAATTTCTTGATTAATTAAATAAGGCTCTTGATTAAATTTTGAGACTCGCCATCATGATGGAATCATGATAATGAGAGTAAAGTCTCTTACAATTTACCTAAATTTTGTTCTTGATCGTAAGATTATTAATTTGGACATTAGTAATCCGGTTAGATCAATATTTATGTGATCGTCTTTATGGGATAAAGGTTAGTTGATCTCATTAACTAAATAATATAAATAGATGATGCATATAGAGAAATGATCACTGAACCGATTCATTGGATAATTCCTAATGGTTAGAATTACCATAAACTGTCAATAGGATATTCTCTTGAAGAATGTGATGAAAGAGTTTCCTTTGACCAAATATCATCATAGTAATTGACAAGTTATTTATTATGCTTTGATACTAGACACCTATGGCCATAGGGCGATAGTTGAAAGGATATTGGGTACGATTAAATATAGAATTAGTGATTGATCAAGATTGAATCTGTCAACTCTTGGTAATGAGTTTAAGCTCCATGTTGTCATAAATTATAACTGACCAAGTTAAGACCTTGGCCAGGGCGATTTAATGAAAGAAGAAAAGAGTTTCTTAGGTCATTCAATGATCGATTATTTTTTACACGAACACATAGTCGGTCGCTTATTAGGATTTGACAGTTGAACCATATCCTAGGGTGACCTAGAGCTATAAGGTGTAACGACCCGGCCGGTCGTTTCGAGAGTTATAATCCTATTTTTTCTATTTCTACTTATTTTTATGTTATTTAGCTATATTATGTTATATCAGATTAGTTGGTTCGGGTTCGGGAGGAACTCTGAGTGAAATGAGATACTTAGTCTCATAATTGAAAACTTGAGTTAGAAAAGTGGATCGGATATGGACCTATATGTAAACGATCTCGGATTCGAATTCTGATAATTCTAATAGCTCTGTATGGTGATTTTGGGCTTAGGAGCGTGTCCGGAATATGATTTGGAGGTTCGTAGAGGAATTATACTTGAAATGCCAAAAGTTTAATTTTTGAGAAGTTTGACCGGGGGGTTGACCTTTTGATATCGGGGTCGGAATCCGATTCTGAAAATTAGAATACCTCTGTTATGTCATATATGACTTGTGTGCAAAATTTGAGGTCAATCGGGCGTGATTTGATAGGTTTCGGAGTCGTTTGTAGAAATTAGAAATTTCAAAGTTCATTAGGCTTGAATTGGGGTGTAATTCATGGTTTTAGCATTGTTTGAGGTGATTTGAGGGTTTGACTAAGTCTGTATGATATTTTAGGACTTGTTGGTATATTTGGTTGAGGTCCCGAGGGGCTCGGGTGAGTTTTAGATGATTAACGGGCTAGATTTTTGGACTTGGAACTCTGCTGAAATTTTTCTGATACACCATCTGGTTTCCTTCATCGCGTTCGCGAGTGGAGCCTCGCGTTTGCGAAGAGGAGCTGGGAGGCTGGCAATATTTTCTCTTCGCATTCGCGAAGAGAGGCACGCGTTCGGGAAGAGAAACACGTGTTCGCAAAGGGTGGACTGGGTGTGCATCGCGAACGCGAGAGGTGTTACGCGTTCGCGAAGAAGAGAGGAAGCAGCCGAAGACCCCAGGCAATTGGTCTACGCGTTAGCGTAGGGGGATATCGCGTTCGCGTAGAAGGCATTGAGGCAGAGGCATTTTGTGCTTCGCAAACGCGAGGGTGATATCGCATTCGCAAAAGAGGAATTTGGACGGGAGTTATTTTGTGCTTCGTGAACGCGAGGCACTGATCGCGTTCGCGAAGAAGAAAAGTCTGGGCAGTGAGTTTAAGTTCGGAAAATGGGACTTCGTCCCATTTTCAGTTTTTGGAGATTTGGAGTTCGGAATTGAGGCGATTTTGGGTGATTTTCAGAGGAAACAACGAGGTAAGTATTCTTAACTCAATATTGGTTAAATTACCTAAATCCATGGTTGTTTTTATCATTTAATTGGTGAATTGAGTTGGGAAAATTTGAAAACCCTCTTGGTTTAAATTGAAGATCTGAGGGTCGAGTTGGGATCAGATTTTGGTAAAATTGGTATGGTTAGACTCGTGATTGAATGGACTTCCGGATTTTGTAACTTTTGTCGAGTTTCGAGGTGTAGGCCCTGCAGGCGAATTTTGAGCTAATTTTCGGATTTTTATGAAAAAATATTATTTTCTTATGGGATTAATTCCAATAAATTTTATTGACTGAAACGAATTATTTATGACCAGATTTGAGGCGTTTGGAGACCAATTAACGAGGAAAGGACATTGTAGAATAAGAATTTCGCGGTTTGAGATAAGTAATGATTGTAAATCTAGTCCCGAGGATATGAAACCCCGGATTTTGTATCATTATACTATTTTTAGTGACGCACATGCTAGGTGACGGGCGTGTGGGCGTGAGCTGTTGGGGATTTGTGACTTGGTCTGTCCCGTAGTAACTGTAAAGTTGCATACTTTGTTGAAACCATATGATACTTATATGTTTTAGAAAGAATTTCTGTAAATTAGGATGAATGCCATGTTTGGGCCTTGCACCAATGCTGTTTGGACCCTTAGGGGCTGTTTCTTACCATCCTCTCATTGTTTTCGATTGAAAATCTATACTCAGTCATGTTTATACTTGTTTACCGCATAACTCAGTTTTATGACTCTATTTGATGCATATAAATGTTTTGGGCCGAATGTCCTGTTTTACTAAAATGCCCGAGTGACTTGAGAGGTTTATGATTGAGTGAGGCCGAGGGCCTAATTTGTGAGGATGAGAGTGGATCGGGGCTGCCCACATGCAGTATACTTTATTATTATGGTACGTGAGTTGTCCGTACAGATTAGCTGAAAGAGCCCCTCCGGAGTCTGTACACACCCCCAGTGAGCGCAGGTACCTACTGAGTGCGAGTGGCGAGTGCCGAGTGACTGGAAGGCATGAGTGATTGTGAGGTATGCCCGAGTGGCAAGAGTAATTGTGAGTTATGCCCGAGTGGCACGAGTGACTGTGAGGTTTGCCCGAGTGGCACGAGTGACTGATGTTTTGCTTGAGAGGTTGTTTATGTGTGATGACACAAAATGTCATCTTTAAATTTAATAAGTAATTTTGTGTTCTAAGACCTCGAAAAGCACCATTTATCATTCCTCGACTTGCGTACGCAGTCCGTAAAATTTTTCGAAAAGTTTTCATGTGAAATAGAGCTTTAAAATTCAAGTGAGTTGACTTTGGTCAACATTTTTAGCAAATGGACCCAGATCAGTATTTTGATAGTTTCGGTAGCTCTGTATCGTAATTTGGGACTTGGGCATATGCCCGAAATTTACTTTGGAGGTCCCTACCTCAAGTTATGTTCAATTAACGGAACTAGCAATTTAAAGGCTAAATATTCCAAGTTTGACCGCAGGGTTGACTTTTTGATATCGGAGTCGGAATCTGAATCTGGAAATTTGAACAGCTCCGTTATGTCATTTATGACTTGTGTGCCAAATTTGAAGTCATTCCAGATTTATTTAATATGTTTTGGCACGAGATTTGCAAATTGAAAGTTTAAAACTCAAAGTTCGAATCGGGGTGTGAATTATAATTGCAGTATTGTTTGACGTGATTTTAGACCCCGAGTCAGTCCGTATTATGTTACGAGACTTGTTGGTATATTCGGACGGGATCCCGAGTAACCCGAGTGTGATACGAATTGAAATCGGAACAAGAATTGGACTTAAGCAAAATCTGAAATTTTGGGTTCTGGTGTAATCGCACCTGCGGATTTTTGACCGCAGGTGCGAGCTTGCAGAAGCGAGACTTCCATCGCAGATACGGGATTGGTCTGGCCTGGGGTCTTCGCAGGTGCGGCCATTTTGCGCAGATGCGGATGTCGCAGGTGCGACAGGGGTGTCCGCAGATGCGGAACTTTACCTGGAAGCCTGACATCGCAAATGCTAGCTTTGTCTCGCAAATGCGAGTCAGCAAATGCAGAACTTTTGTCCGCAGATGCGAAAATGACTGGGCAGAACCCATAAATTCAAAAGTCGCCATTTTTACTCATTTTTGAGTTTTAAGTCTCGGATTTAGGCGATTTCAAGGGGGATTTTCACGACTTTGAATTAGGTAAGTGTTCTTTAACCAAAAGTGATTATATTTCACAAATCCATGTCTATATTCATCATTTATTTTGGATTTAGATGGAAGAAATTAAAATTTTTGTAAAACTTTCCAAAAACAAAAAATTAAGATTTGAAGGTCTATTTGATATCGGAATTGGACAAATTTGGTATGGTTGAACTCGTATCGGAATGGGTGTTCGGATTTCGCAAGTTTTTTCGGGATTTGAGACGTTGTCCCACTGCCGAATATTTTAATGAATTTCAGATTTTATCCGAAAAATTTATAAATTCATATGGAATTAATTCCTATGATTCGTATTGAATATATCGAATTGCTTGTGAATAGATTTGAAGCTTTCGGAGGTAAATTTAAAAGAAAAAGTTATGGTTGAGTAATTGATTGAAATTTGCAAAGCGAGGTAAGTGTCGTGGTTAACCTTGACTTGAGGGAATAGAATCCTTAATTTAATTGTTATGTGAATTGCATGTCAACGACGTATAGACGAGGTGACGAGTGTCTATACGTCGTCAAATTAATTGTTTGCCTGCTTACTTGAAAAAAATTATAAATTATTTTAAATCATGAATTAATTATTATAATAATTATTTCTTTCCTATTCTATACCAAATATTAATTCTTGAATTCCTACATTAATTGTTACATGCTACTTGAATTATGTGTCTTAATTGTTATTTGACATTTAGCATATTAAATATTAAACTGCCTATTTTCTCCCTGATTTCTATAATAATTTGCTATTTGGTCTTGTCTGTTTCATGATTAAATCATAATTATTGTATGCTTATTTTCTTATAATTTCATATTAATTGTTGTATTTATTGGGAAAATTTCTTCTATAAAAATTGATTGGAAAAGTTCATATTGGAGGATCGGGTTTCACACCGCAACAGACTTATGAAAAGTTAATATAGGAGGATCGGGTTGCACGCCGCAACAGACTTATTAAAAGTTAATGTTGGAAGATCGGGTTGCACGCCGCAACAGACTTGTTAAAAAGTTAATATTGGAGGATCGGGTTGCACGCCGTAACAGACTTATTAAAAGTCAATATTGGGGGATCAGATTGCACGCCGCAATAGACTTAATGAAAAGTCGATATTGGGGGATCGGATTGCACGCCGCAACAGACTTATTTAAAAGTCTATATATATACTTGATTGAAATAAATATATAACAGATTTGATTAAAATGAATATATTGGTGGAGTGGATTGCACACTGCAACAGAACTGAATGTGAATATATTGTGAGAGCGGGTTGCACGCTGCAACAGAAATGAATGTGAATATATTGTGAGAGCGGGTTGCACGTTGCAACAGAATTAATGAAAATGATAATTGGTTATGACTGTTGAGTTGCCTTCAATTATTATAAATGAATTACATGATTTATTTCTATTATTGTTGTTGTTACTAATATTGCGTACAGGTTAATGTAAGTGAACCGCCTTAGCCTCGTCACTACTTTGTCAAGGTTAGGCTCAGCACTTACCAGTACATGGGGTCAGTTGTACTGGTACTATAATCTGTACTTCGTGTGTAGATTTTGGAATTAGTCCTAGCGGCGTACTATAGAGTTGCTCGGATTTCAGCTACCAGAGGAGACTTGAGGTATAACAGCATGGCCTCCGCAGTTCTGAAGTCCCCGTCTATTTTACTTTAGCTGTGTGTTTATTCCCAGACAGCTTTATTTTATTCAGACCTTATTTGTATTTATTCTAGAAGCTCGTGCATTTGTGACACCAATTCTGGGATGGTATTTAGATACCGTTATTTTTATGGATTATTCACTATATTTCAAACTTTGCTTCCGCTTTTGTTTTCTTGATTATTAATAATTTAAAAATTATTTAAAAATTGGTTAATATTATTCTAACCTTGGCTTGCCTAGCAAGTAAAATGTTAGGCACCATCACGGTCCGAAGGAGGGAATTTCGGGTCGTGACAGTTGGTATCAGCGCACTAGGTTACATAGGTCTCACGAGCAAGCTTAGTAGAGTCTAAAGGATCGGTACGGACACGTCTGTACTTATCTCTCAGAGGCTATGAAGTTTAGGAACAATATCAGTTCTTTCTTATTATGTCGTGCGGTTTCATTCTATCATCGATGATTGAACCATTCTAATCTTGTTCTCTCGCAGATGGTGAGAACACGTAATACCTCTACCGATGGACAAGGACCAGAACACCCGGTGGCAACTATGGCCAAGAGAAGAGGTCGAGGTCGAGGTCGTGCTAGAGGCCGAGGCAGAGGCTCAGGTAGAGCTTAGTCTATAGCTCGAGCAGCTGCACCTATTGTAGAACCTCAGGTGGACCTTCAGGAGGAGGTTCCAGTTCAGAATATACCAGTTGGACCAGTTCAGGTCCCGGAAGGATTCATAGCCACTCTAGTACTTCAGGACGCTCTAGTCCGTTTGGTAAGTCTTATTGAGGGCGTGGCCCAGAATGGTACCTTTCCAGTGGCACCAGCCATCTCACAGGCTGGGGGAGGAGCACAAACTCCCACTACTCCGGCTCCGGAGCAGATGGCTCCCCAGAATCAGGCTCTAACAACCCCGCCAGTTGGGGTAGTTCAGCCAGTTGTTGCGGCACAGACCGGTGTATCATGACCCAAACTAACCTCTATCGTGATGGCGCCTATCGTGGAACTAGGCAAGCCGACTCATTTCCAAACAAACTGATATTTTTCATTTCAAAGATAATTTCAATACTAGTTAACATAAAACCTTCATTTAAGGAGTTCAAATTGAAGAAAATAGAAGTGCAGAAAAGAAAAGCCCGACATCGGGATATCACTAGTCATGAGCATCTACTACAATCTGTCTAACAATATCAAGGCTAACTCAGCCTAGAAAATAGCTAAATACAACTAGAGGAAGATAAGAGAGAGAAGAGCAGGGGCTTCGATCGCCAAACAGCTACCTTGCTATCTCCAGAAAAATCTGCAACCAGAACACTCAATAACCACTACCGTGTCCAGCTACTCCTGAATCTGCACACAAGGTGCAGGGAGTAACATGAGTACGCCAACTCAGTAAGTAACAACAATAAATAAAGACTGAGCAGTAATGACGAGCAATAAAGCATTTAACGTTCATATCAGGAAATCTCAGTAAAATACAACATGCTTTAAAAATCAGGATTTGAATCAAACATCTCGTTTAAACCCAGTTCCAGTAAAAATCATTTAAAGATATTTTTCCAACAGCTTTTCAAACAAAGGCTCAATGCAAAGGTGAGCAAAAATGATGAAATCATAATCAGCCCCTCGGGCAAAACATGACTCATACACAGCCCCTCGGGCAAACCTCACAGTCACTCGTACCACTCGGACATACCTCACAATCACTCTTGCCACTCGGGTATATCTCACAATCACTCATGCCTCCCAGTCACTCAGCACTCGGCAATTAGCACTCGCACTCAGTAGGTACCTGCGCTCACTAGGGGAGTGTACAGACTCCAGAGGGGCTCCTTCAGCCCAAGCGCTATAATCTGCATGGACAACTCACGTGCTATAATAACAAAGTATGATGCAGGCGGGCAGCCCCGATCCACACTCATCCTCACAGATCAGGCCCTCGGCCTCACTCAGTCATAAATCTCTCAAGCTACTCGGGCATTTCTGTAAAACAGGGCATTCGGCCCAAAATATTTATATGCATAAAAAAAGAGTCATAAAACTGAGTTATGCGGTAAACAAGTATAAAAATGACTAAGTATAGATTTACAATCGAAAACAATGAGAGGATGGTAAGAAACAGCCCCTAAGGGTCCAAACAGCATTGGCCCAAGGCCCAATCATGACATTCAGCCCAATTTACAGAAATTCTTTCTAAAACATATAAATATCATATGGTTTCAACAAAGTATGCAACTTTACAGTTGCTACGGGACAGACCAAGTCACAAATCCCCAACAGTGCACACCCACACGCCCGTCACCTAGCATGTGCGTCACTAAAAATAGTGGAATGATACAAAATCCGGGGTTTCATACCCTCAGGACCAGATTTACAATCATTACTTACCTCAAACCGGTCAATCTATACCCCGCAATGCTCTTGCCTCTGGAATCGGCCTCCAAATGCTCCAAATCTATTCACAATCAGTACAATACCATCAATATATGCTAATGGAATGAATTCCACAAGAAAAGCTTCAAAATTAGACCAAAACCCGAAATTGGCTCAAACCCGGACCCCAGGCCCACGTCCCAAAATCCGACAAAATTCCCAAAACTAGAAATCTTATTCACTAACGAGTCTAACCATACCAAATTCATCAAAATTCGACATTGTTTGGTCCTTCAAATCCTTAAATTACTCTCCAAATATTCCAAGCCCTAACCCCTCATTTTCACTAATTACCATGATTAAAACAACGGAAAATCACCATATATACAAGTATTAGGGCTCAAGTAACTTACGTCAACGAAACCCCCTTGATTCCATCTTCAAACCCCTCCAAAAGCTCCAAAAACCGAGTTGAAATTGTGAAGAATGACCAAAATTCGTGAAGGGTTCTATTTATGGTTTCTGCCCAGGTTTTTCGCACCTGCAGCCATTTTCTCGCACCCGCGCGATCGCATCTGTGGTCCAAGGAGCCGTACCTGCGCAACTCACTTAATCACCCAGCTTCCGCACCTGTGGACCCCTTCCTCGCACCTGCAGACTCGTATCTGCGAAACCAGTCCAAACTCCTCATCTCTGCATCTGCGCTCAAGGCCTCGCACCTGCGGGCTCGCAGATGCGGCCAATTCTTTGCACCTGTGTTCCCAGCCTTGGCCCAGCGTCGCCCGCACCTACGCACTCCCCACGCGCACCAGTGGCCTTGCACCTGCGACCCTTTCTTCCGCTGGTGCGGAAATAGCAGAAGTAGCAACTCCAGCTGCAAAGTCAAACTTCGACCAATCCGTTAACCACCCGGAATCACCCCGAGGCCCTCGGGACCTCAACCAAAAATACCAACAGTCATGTAACAGCATACAAACTTAGTCGAACCTTCGAATCACTCAAAACAACATCCAAACACCAAATTACCCTCGGATTCAAGCCTAAGAACTTCTAAATTTCCAAATTCGGCAACCGATGCCGAAACCAACCAAACCACATCCAAATGTCTTCAAATTTTGCACACACGTCACAAATGACACTACGAACCTACTCTAACTTCCGGAATTCCATTCCGACCCCGATATCAAATTTTCCACTGCCGACCGAAATCACCAAATTTCCAATTTCGCCAATTCAAGCTTAATTCTACCACGTATCTCCAAATCACATTCCGGACGTACTCCTAAGTCCAAAATCACCTAACGGAGCTAACGGAACCATTAGAATTCAAATCCGAGACCGTTTACACATAGGTCAACATCCGGTTAACTTTTCCAACTTAACTTTCTACTTAAGAGACTAAGTGTCTCAATTCACTCTGAAACCACTCCGGTCCCGAACCAACTAACCCGATATAACATAATATAGCTGAATAACACAAAAAGAAGTAGAAATGGGGAAAACGGGGCTATAACTCTCGAAACGACCGGCCGGGTCGTTACATCCTCCATCTCTTAAACATTCGTTCATCCTCGAACGGGTCTAGAAACATACTTGGAGTTTCGAATAGGCGTGGATATCTGCTCTGCATCTCCCGCTCGGTCTCCCAGGTGGCCTCCTCCATCGGGTGACCTCTCCATTGCACCTTTACTGAAGCTATATCCTTTGACCTCAACCTTCGAACCTGCCGATCCAAAATAGCCATCGGCTCCACATCATAAGTCATATCACCCTCCAATTTAACCGTGCTGAAATCCAAAACATGGGACGGATCTCCAATATACATCCGGAGCATGGAAACATGAAACACTAGATGCACACTCGACAAGCTAGGTGGCAAGGCAAGCTTATAAGCCACCTCCCCTATTCTCCGAAGCACCTCAAAAGGCCCAATGAACCGGGGGCTCAACTTGCCCCTCTTCCCAAAACCTCATAACACCCTTCATGGGTGATACCTTCAGCAAAACCTTCTCCCCAACCATGAAAGACGCATCACGGACCTTCCTATCCCCGTAGCTCTTCTGCCTAGACTGCGTTGTGCGAAGCCGCTCCTGAATCAATTTCACCTTATCTAATGCTTTCTGAACCAAGTCTATACCTAAGAGCCTAGCCTCACCCGGCTCAAACCATCCAACCGGAGATCTACACCTCCTCCCATATAAAGCCTCGTACGGAGCCATCTGAATACTCGACTGATAACTGTTGTTATATGCAAACTCCGCGAGTGGCAGAAACTGGTCCCGTGAACCTCCAAAGTCAATGACACAAGCACGCAACATGTCCTCCAATATCTGAATAGTGCGCTCGGACTGCCCGTTCGTCTGAGGGTGAAAAGTTGTGCTCAACTCAACTTGAGTACCCAACTCTCGCTGCACGACCCTCCAAAACTATGATGTGAACTGAGTACCCCTATCTGAAATGATGGAAACTGGGCGCCATACAGGCGAACGATCTCTCGGATGTAAATCTCAGCCAACCGCTCTGAAGAGTAAGTAGTACCAACTCTAATAAAGTGGGGGTCATCATACTGACGCTCCCTGATACGGTCATAAAGAGAAGACCTGGAGACCATACAAGCCAATACCCGACTAGGCTCTGAAATATCCAATCTGACAAGTTAGCCTGCTAAGGCTTGAACATCCAATGCCAAAGGTCTCTCTACTGCTGGAAGATATGCTAAACTCCCCAAACTCTCTGCCCGACGACTCAAAGCATCAGCCACCACATTGTCCTTTCCCGGATGGTACAAAATAGTGTTATAATAGTCCTTAAGAAGCTCCAACCATCTCCGCTAACGCAAATTAATTTCCTTCTACTTTAACAGATACTGCAGACTCCGCTGATCAGTATAGATCACACAATGAACCCCATACAAATAATGACGCCAAATCTTCAAGGCGTGAACAATGGCTGCTAACTCAAGATCATGGACATGATAGTTCTTCTCATGGGTCTTCAAATGGCGAGGCATAGGCAATCACCCTACCCTCCTGCATCGAAACACAACCAATGCCTATCCTCGAGGCATCACAATACACGGTGTAAGAACCTGAAGCTGATGGTAGAACTAACACTGAAGTTGTGGTCAAAGCAGTCTTGAGCTTCTGAAAGCTCTCCTCACACTCATCTGACCACCTGAATGGAGCACTCGTTTGGGTCAATTTGGTCAATGGCGATGCAATAGATGAAAATCCCTCCACAAAGCGACGGTAGTAACCCGCCAAACCAAGAAAGCTCCTAATCTTCGTGGCTGAGGACGGTCTAGGCCAACTCTGCACTGCTTCTATCTTCTTCGGATCCACCTGAATACCCTCCTGGACACCACATGTCCCAAGAATGCTACTGAACTGAGCCAAAACTCACACTTGGAGAACTTTGCATAAAGTTTCTCCTCCCTCAGCCGTTGTAATACAATCCTCAAGTGTTGAGCGTGCTCCTCCTGGCTACGAGAGTACACCAGGATGTCATCAATGAATACAACGACGAATGAGTCCAAATAGGGCTGGAATACACTGTTCATCAAATGCATGAACGTTGCTGGGGTATTGGTCAGCCCAAAAGACATCACCAAGAACTCATAATGGCCATATCGGGTCCTAAAAGCTGTTTTAAGAATATCTGGATCCTGAATCTTCAGTTGGTGATAACTGGACCTCAAATCAATCTTAGAGAACACCCTCGCTCCCTGAAGCTGGTCGAATAAATCATCAATGCGAGGCAAAGGATACTTATTCTTGACTGTGACCTTGTTCAACTGCCTGTAATCAATACACATTCTCATGGAACCATCCTTCTTCTTCACAAATAGAATCGGTGCACCCCAAGGTGACATACTAGGCCGAATAAACCCCTTATCAAGGAGTTCCTGAAGTTGTTCTTTCAATTCCTTCAACTTTGTCGGTGCCATATGATACGATGGAATAGAAATGGGCCGAGTGCCCTGCACCAAATCAATACCAAAGTCAATATCCCTGTTAGGCAGCATGCCCGGCAGGTCTGCAGGAAACACATCCGAAAAATCACGTACCACCGGAACAGAATCAATGACAGGAGTCTCTGCACTAACATCCCTCACAATAGCCAAATAAGATAGGCAACCCTTCTCAACCATGTGCTGAGCCTTCAAATATGAAATCACCCTACTTGGTACATAATCTACATAACTGCACCACTCAACCCTCAAAATTCCCGGCATAACCAACTTTACCGTCTTAGCGTGACAATCTAGAACAGCATGACATGGAGATAACCAATCCATACCCAATATCACATCAAAGTCAACCATACTGAGCAACAATAGATCCACTCGGGTCTCCAGACCCCCAATAGTCACCACACATCACCGATATATGCGGTCCACAATAATAGTATCACCCACAGGAGTAGATATATGTACAGATGAAACTAAAGACTCACGGGGCATATCCAGAAAATGGGCAAAATACGAGGAAACATATGAATACGTGGAGCCAGGGTCAAATAATACTGAGGCATCTCTGTGACAAACTGAGACAATACCAGTAATCACAGCATCTGAAGCAATAGCATCTGGTCTGGCAGGGAGAGCATAGAAATGGGCATGACCACCCCCTAATCTGCCTCCCCCTCTAGGGCGACCCCTAGCTGACTGACCTCCACCCCGAGCTGAAATGACGACCTCTATCGTGCTGGAACTAACCCCAAAAGGAGCACCGCTGAATCCAACCTGACCATGAGGCCTCTTGGCCTCTCGCTCAACCCTTTCCTGACCGCGAACCATCTCAATCTGTCAAGCAATGTCGACAACCTCATCAAAGGTAGCACCCGAAACCCGTTCCCTGGTCATGAGCAACTGTAACTGATAAGTGAGGCCATCAATAAACTTCATGATCCTCTCTCTGTCTGTGGGAACCAACCAGATAGCATGACGGGGCAACTCAGAGAATCACATCTCATACTGTGTCACAAACATATCGCCCTGGGGAAGCTGCTCAAACTGTCTACGCAACTCCTCTCTGCGGGATCGAGGCACGAACTTCTCCACAAAGACCACGGAGAACTGCTGCCAAGTATGGGGTGCTGCGCCAACAGGCCTACGCCTCTCGTAAGTCTCCCACCATCTGAGTGCAGCCCCAGAAAACTGAAAGGTAGTGAATAAGACTCCACAAGTCTCATAAATACCAGCAGTACGGAGTATCCTCTGATACCTGTCCAAAATGTCCTGAGCATCCTATCTCTTTGTGCCACTGAAAGGTGGTGGCTGGAGTCTCCCAAACCTCTCCAACCTACGCTGATCATCCTCAGGCATAGCAGGAACCACAAAAACAAAAGAGTCATAAAACTGAGTTATGCGGTAAACAAGTATAAACATGACTGAGTATAGATTTTCAATTGAAAACAATGAGAGGATGGTAAGAAACAGCCCCTAAGGGTCCAAACAGCATTGGCGCAAGACCCAAACATGGCATTCAGCCCAATTTACAGAAATTCTTTCTAAAACATATAAGTATCATATGGTTTCAACAAAGTATGCAACTTTACAATTGCTATAGGATGGACCAAGTCACAAATCCCCAACAGTGCACGCTCACACGCCCGTCACCTAGCATGTGCGTCACTAAAAATAGTAGAATGATACAAAATCTGGGGTTTCATACCCTCATGACCAGATTTACAATCGTTACTTACCTCAAACCGGTAAAATCTCTACCCCGCAATGCTCTTGCCTCTGGAATCGGGCTCCAAATGCTCCAAATCTATTCACAATCAGTACAATACCATCAATATACGCTAATGGAATGAATTCCACAAGAAAAGCTTCAAAATTAGACCAAAACCCAAAATTGGCTCTAACCTGGCCTCCGGTCCCACATCCCAAAATCTAACAAAATTCACAAAACTAGAAAGCTCATTCACTCACGAGTCCAACCATACCAATTTCATCAAAATTCGACATTGTTTGGTCCTTCAAATCCTTAAATTACTCTCCAAATATTCCAAGCCCTAACCCCTCATTTTCACTAATTACCATGATTAAAACAACAGGAAATCACCATATATACAAGTATTAGGGCTCAAGTAACTTACCTCAACGAAACCCCCTTGATTCCCTCTTCAAACCCCTCCAAAAGCTCCAAAAATCGAGTTGAAATTGTGAAAATGATCAAAATTCGTGAAGGGTTCTATTTATGGTTTCTGCCCAGGTTTTTCTCACATGCAGCCATTTTCTCGCACCCGCGCGACCGCACCTGCAGTCCAAGGAGCCGCACCTACATAACTCACTTAATCACCCAGCTTTCACATCTGCGGACCCCTTCCTTGCACCTGCGGACTCGCATCCGCGGCCTCAGGTCCGCATCTGCAAAACAAGTCCAAACTCCTCATCTCCGCATCTGCGCTCAAGGCCTCGCACCTGCGGGCTCGCAGATGCGGCCAATTATTCGAACCTGCGTTCCTAGCCTTGGTCCAGCGTCGCCCGTACCTGCGCACTCCCCACGCGTACCAGAAGCCTCGCACCTACAACTCTTTCTTCCGCAGGTGCGGAAATAGCAGAGGCAGCAGCTCTAGCTGCAAAGTCCAACTTCGACCAATCCGTTAACCACCCGGAATCACCCCGAGGCCCTCGGGACCTCAACCAAAAATACCAACAAGTCATGTAACAACATACAAACTTAGTCGAACCTTCGAATCACTCAAAACAACATCCAAATACCAAATTACCCTCGGATTCAAGCCTAAGAACTTCTAAATTTTCAAATTCGGCAACCGATGCCGAAACCAACCAAACCACGTCTGAATGACACTACGAACCTACTCCAACTTCTGGAATTCCATTCCGACCCGATATCAAATTTTCCACTGCCGACCGAAATCGCCAAATTTCCAATTTCGCCAATTCAAGCCTAACTCTACCACGGACCTCCAAATCACATTTCGGACGCACTCCTAAGTCCAAAATCACCTAACGGAGCTAATAGAACCATCAGAATTCAAATCCAAGATCGTTTATATATAGGTCAACATCCGGTTGACTTTTCCAACTTAAGTTTCTTTTTAAGAGACTAAGTGTCTCAATTCACTCTGAAACTACTCCGGTCCCGAACCAACTAACCCGATATATCAAAATATAGTTGAATAACAAAAAAAGAAGTAGAAATGGGAAAAAGGGCTATAACTCTCGAAACAACCGATCGGGTCGTTACACGGTGATAGGCCCACCATGTCTTTTGAGGCCTTATTGAGACTGGATAAGTTCACTAAGCTCTTTCCAGTTCACTTTAGTGGTACACCTATTGAGGACCCACAAGATTATCTTGAACGCTTCCATGAGGTGCTGCGAAACATGGGTATAGTTGAGACCAATGAAGTTTATTTTGATGTATTCCAGATGACGGGTTCCGCCAAGAGGTGGTGGAGAGATTACACATTGACCCGACCAGTCGGATCACCTGCACTTACCTAGGAGCAGTTCTCTCAGCTATTTCAGGAGAAGTTCCTCCCTATCACACTAAGAGATGAATTCCGCAAGCAATTTGAGTGTCTACAGCAGGGCAATATGACTGTTACTCAGTATGAGTCCCGTTTTGTGGATTTGGACCGTCATGCTCTCCTTTTACTACCTACGGAGGGAGAGAGAGTGAGGAGGATCATTGATGGACTCACTCACCCTATCAGACTTCAGATGGCCAAGGAGACCGGAAGTAAGATTTCTTTTCAGGCGGCTGCTAATGTCACAAGGAGGATCGAGATGGTTCTTACACAAGCAAGAGGGCAGAGATCCGATAAGAGGCCTCGTCAGTTCGGTGGTTACAGTGATACCTCGTCTGGAGGCAGGGGTAATATTTGTAGGGGTCATCCTCCCAGATCGTTTCATTCATCACTTCATGTATCTCCCGGTGCTTTAGGGAGTCACAGTCCTATTATGCCTTACTCTGGGCAGCCAGTATTCAGTGCACATTCAGCTCCTATCAGTGCACCACAACTCCAAAGTTACTACAGTGGTTATCCGGCCCATCTGGGTCAGCTTCAGCTTCAGCAGCCACGGCATCAGGATGGGTGTTATGGGTGTGGGAACATTGGTCAGATCAGGAGGTATTGCCCTAGATTGGCGAGTAACAGATCTCGGCAAGATTCTTGTGCCATCATACCGGCATCGGCTGCTTCACCGCCTGCTCAGTCAGCTAGAGGTAGGGGTCAGGCAGCTAGAGGTAGAGGTCAAGCCATTAGATGTGAAGGTCAGACCGTCAGAGGTGGAGGCCAGCCAGTTAGAGACCGTCCCAGAGACGCAGTTCAGAGTGGTGGGGCCCAGCCCCGATTTTATGCTTTTCCAGCTAGGCCTGAGGCCGAGTCATCTGATGTTGTGATCACAGGTATTATTCCAGTTTTCCATAGAGATGCTTCAGTTCTATTTGATCCAGGATCTACTTATTCCTTTGTGTCCTCCTATTTTGCTTCATATTTGGCTGTGCCTTGTGATTCTCTGAGTGCTTCTGTGTATGTATCTACACCGGTGGGAGACTCTGTGGTAGTAGATCATGTCTATCATTCATGTGTGGTTACTATTGATAATCTTGAAACTAGTGTGGATCTTCTACTTCTTGATATGGTATATTTTAATGTCATCTTGGGTATGGATTGGTTGTCTCCTTATCATGCTATATTGGACTATCATGCCAAGATAGTGACCTTAGCTATGCTGGGGTTACCTCGGTTAGAGTGGAAAAGAACTCCTGGCCATTCTGCCAGCATGATTTTTTCTTATATGAAAGCTCGGCATATGGTAGAGAAAGGGTGTCTAGCCTATTTGGCTTATATTCGCGATCCCAGTGCGGATGTCCCTTCTATGGACTCGGTGCCAGTTGTTCGTGAATTTTCAGAAGTATTTCCTGCAGATCTGTCGGGGATGCAACCCGACAGAGATATTGACTTCTGTATTGATTTGGCTCTAGGCACTCAGCCCATTTCTATTCCACCATACTGTACGGCCCCGCTAGAGTTGAAAGAATTGAAAGAGTAGTTACAAGACTTGCTTGATCAGGGATTCACTAGACCCAGTGTCTCGCCCTGGGGTGCACCAGTATTATTTGTAAAGAAGAAAGATGGCTCGATGCGGATGTGTATAGACTATCGGCAGTTGAACAAGGCTACTATAAAAAACAAATATCCGCTGCCAAGAATTGATGACTTATTTGATCAGCTTCAGGGTGCCAAGGTATTTTCGAAAATTGGTTTGAGATTTGGTTACCATCAGTTGAAGATTAGGGCATATGATATCCCTAAGACAGCTTTTCGGACTCGGTATGGGCATTATGAGTTCCTAGTGATGTCATTTGGGTTGACAAATGCTCCAGCAACATTTATGGATTTGATGAATCGCGTGTTCAAGCCTTATTTGGATTCTTTTGTGGTCGTATTCATTGATGATATCTTGATTTACTCCAACAGTCGAGAGGAGCATGAACAACATCTTCGAAGTGTGCTTCACACCTTGAAGAATAATCAGTTATATGCCAAATTTTCAAAATGCGAGTTTTGTTTAGACTCAGTTGCCTTTTTGGGGCATGTTGTATCGGCAGAAGGCATAAAGGTGGATCCTAAAAAGATTGAGGCTGTTCAGAATTGGCCTAGACCTACTTCACTTACAGAGATCCAGAGTTTCCTGGGTTTGGCAGGTTATTATCGTCGGTTCGTGGAAGGGTTTTCATCTATAGCAAGCACATTGACCAGACTAACCCAGAAGGGTGTACCATTCAGATGGTCAGATGAGTGTGAGTTGAGCTTTCAGAATCTCAAGACCGCTTTGACTACGGCACTAATATTGGTATTACCCACAGGTTCAGGATCATTTACGGTATATTGTGACGTATCTCACATTAGGCTTGGTGCAGTATTAATGCAAAATGGCAAGGTAATTGCATATGCGTCGCGACAGTTGAAAGTTCACGAGAAGAATTATCATGTTCATAACTTAAAATTGGCAACCATTGTTCATGTGCTGAAGATTGGAGGCATTACCTCTGCGGTGTCTCATGTGAGGTATTTACTGATCATCGTAGCCTTCAGTATCTGTTCAAACAAAAAGATCTTAATTTGAGGCAGAGAAGATGGTTGGAGTTGTTGAAAGACTATGATATCACCATTTTGTATCACCCCGGAAAGGCCAATGTGGTGGCCGATGCTTTGAGTGGAAAGGCTGTGAGTATGGTCAGTCTTGCGTATATTCTTATTGGTGAGAGGCCATTAGCTCCAGATGTTCAGAATTTGGCTAATCAGTTCGTGAGGTTAGATATTTCAGAACCCAGTCGGGTTCTAGCTTGCACAGCTGCTCGGTCTTCCTTATATGAGTGCATCAGAGAGAGGCAGTATGATGATCCTCATTTACTTGTCCTTAAGGACACGGTGCGGCACGGTGATGCCAAACAGGTTCCTGTGGGGGAATTTGGAGTTCTGCGAATGCAAGGCCGTATTTGTGTGCCTAATGTGGTTGGGATTCATGAATTAATTCTTGAAGAGGCACCCAGTTTCAGGTATTCTATTCATCCAGGTACCACTAAAATGTATCAATATTTGTGGCAACATTATTGGTGGAGGAGAATGAAAAAGGATATAGTTGCACATGTAGCTCGGTGTCTGAATTGTCAGCAAGTTAAGTATGAGCATCAGAGACCTGGTGGGCTCCCAAGGACTCAGAGAAAATTTGACGCAGTTTGGGTTATTGTGGACAGGTTGACCAAGTCAGCCCATTTCATTCCAGTGGCAGTTACCTATTCTTCAGAGAGGTTAGCTGAAATTTACATTCGTGAGATTGTCTGCCTTCACGGTGTGCCCGTGTCTATTATTTCAGATCGAGGTACGCAGTTTACCTCACATTTTTGGAGGGCTGTACAGCGTGAGTTAGGCACGCGGGTGGATTTGAGTACAACATTTCATCCACAGACAGACGGACAGTCAGAGTGCACCATTCAGATATTGGAAGATATGATTCGCGCTTGTGTTATAGACTTTGGAGGTTCTTGGGATCATTTCTTACCACTTGCGGAGTTTGCTTATAATAATAGCTACCAGTCGAGAATTCAGATGGCTCTATATGAGGCATTATATGAAAGGCGATGCTGATCGCTAGTTGGTTGGTTTGAACCGGGAGAGTCTCGGTTGTTGGGTACCGATTTGGTACAGGATGCCTTGGATAATGTCAAGATTATTCAGGATCGACTTCGCACAGCTCAATCTAGGCAAAAGAGTTATGCCGACCATAAAGTTCGTGATATTGCATTCATGGTTGGAGAATAAATATTGCTCCGGGTTTCACCTATGAAAGGTGTAATGAGGTTCGGAAAGAAGGGCAAGTTGAGCCCTAGGTATATCGGACCCTTTGAAATTCTTGAAAGGGTGGGTGAAGTAGCCTATAGTCTTGCATTACCACCTAGTTTATCAGCGGTTCATCCGGTGTTCCATGTGTCTATGCTCCGGAAATATCATGGTAATCCGTCCCATGTGTTAGATTTCAGCTCAGTCCAATTGGACAAAGATTTGACTTACGAGGAGGAGCCGGTGGCTATTCTAGCCCGGCAGGTCTGACAGTTGAGGTCAAAGAGTTATCCTTTAGTTCGGGTGCAATGGAGAGGTCAGCCGGTAGAGGCATCTACCTGGGAGTCCGAGTCGGACATGCAGAGTAAATATCCACAACTTTTCTCCAGCTCGGGTACTTTTTCTAACTCCGTTCTAGGACGAACGTTTGTTTTAGAGGTGGAGAATGTGATGACTCAAAATGTCATCTTTAAATTTAATAAGTAATTCTATGTTCTAAGACCTCGAAAAGCACCATTTATCATTCCTCGACTTGCGTGCGCAGTCCATAAAATTTTCCGAAAAGTTTTCATGTGAAAAATGGATTAAAATGTGAAATAGAGCTTTAAAATTCAAGTGAGTTGACTTTGTTCAATATTTTTAGCAAACGGACCCGGATCAGTGTTTTGACCATTTCGGTAGCTCCGTATCGTGATTTGGGACTTGGGCGTATGCCCGGAATTTAATTTGGAGGTCCCTAGCTCAAGTTATAACCATTTAACGGAACTAGCAATTTAAAGGCTAAATATTCCAAGTTTGACTGCGGGGTTGACTTTTTGGTATCGGAGCCGGAATCCGAATTTGGAAGAAATTGGAATTTTTGTAAAACTTTCCAAAAATGAAAAATTAAGATTTGAAGGTCCATTTGATATCGGAATTGGACAAATTTGGTATGGTTGAACTCGTATCGGAACGGGTGTTCGGATTTCGCGAGTTTTTCCGGTATTTGATATGTGGGTCCCACTGCCGAATATTTTATTAAATTTCGGATTTTATCCGGAAAATTTGTAAATTCATATGGAATTAATTCTTATGATTCGTATTGAATTTATCAAATTATTTGTGAATAGATTTGAAGCTTTCGGAGGCAAATTTAAAAGGAAAAGTTGTGGTTGAGTAATTGATTGAAATTTGCAAAGCGAGGTAAGTGTCGTGGTTAACCTTGACTTGAGGGAATAGAACCCTTAATTTAATTGTTATGTGAATTGCATGTGAACGACGTATAGACGAGGTGATGAGTGTCTATACGTCGTCATATTAATTGTTTGCCTGCTTACTTGAAAAAAATTATAAATTATTTTAAATCATGAATTAATTATTATAATAATTGTTTCTTTCCTATTCTATGCCAAATATTAATTCTTGAATTTCTGCATTAATTGTTACATGCTACTTGAATTATGTGTCTTAATTGTTATTTGACATTTAGCATATTAAATATTAAACTGCCTATTTTCTCCTTGATTTCTATAATAATTTGCTATTTGATCTTGTCTGTTTCATGATTAAATCATAATTATTGTATGCTTGTTGTCTTATAATTTCATATTAATTGTTGCATTTATTGGAAAAATTTCTTCTATAAGAATTGATTGGAAAAGTTAATATTGGAGGATTGGGTTGCACGCCGCAACTGACTTATGAAAAGTTAATATTGGAGGATCGGGTTGCATGCCACAACAGACTTGTTAAAAAGTTAATATTGGAGGATCGGGTTGCACGCCACAACAGACTTGCTAAAAAGTTAATATTGGAGGATCGGGTTGCACGCCGCAACAGACTTGTTAAAAAGTTAATATTGGAGGATCGGGCTGCATGCCGCAACAGACTTATTAAAAGTCAATATTGGGGGATCGGATTGCACGCCACAATAGACTTAATGAAAATTTGACATTGGGGGATCAGATTGCACGCCGCAACAGACTTATTTAAAAGTCTATATATATACTTGATTGAAATAAATATACAACAGACTTGATTAAAATGAATATATTGGAGGAGCGGGTTGCACGCCGCAACAGAACTGAATGTTAATATATTGTGAGAGTGGGTTGCACGCTGCAACAGAATTGAATATGAATATATTGTTAGAGCGGGCTGCACGCTGCAACAGAATTAATGGAAATGATAATTAGTTATGACTACTGAGTTGCTTTCAATTATTATATATGAATTACCTGATTTATTTCAATTATTGTTGTTATTACTAATATTGCGTACAGGTTAATGTAAGTGAACCGCCTTAGCCTCATCACTACTTCATCGAAGTTAGGCTCAGCATTTACCAGTACATGAGGTCGATTGTACTGATACTACACTCTGCACTTCTTGTGCAGATTTTGGAGTTGGTCCCAATGGCGTACCATAGACTTGCTCGGATTTCAGCTACCAGAGGAGACTTGAGGTATAACTGCATGGCGTCCGCAGTTTTGAAGTCCCCATCTATTTTACTTTAGCTTTGTATTTATTCCCAGACAGCTTTATTTTATTCAGACCTTATTTGTATTTATTCTAGAAGTTCGTGCACTTGTGACACCAATTCTGGGATGGTATTTAGACACCGTTATATTTATGAATTATTCACTATATTTTAAACTTTACTTCCGCTTTTGTTTCCTTGATTATTAATAATTTAAAAATTATTTAAAAATTGGTTAATATTATTCTAACGTTGGCTTGCCTTAGCAAGTGAAATGTTAGGCGCCATCACAGTCCGAAGGAGGATATTTTGGGTCGTGACATTATGATTTCATCATTTTTGCTCACCTTTGCATTTTTCCTCTGTTGGAAAACTGTTGAAAAATATCTTTAAATGATTTTTACTGGAACTAGGTTTAAACGAGATGTTTTGATTCAAATCCTGATTTTAAAAGAATGAGGTATTTTACTAAGATTTCATGATATGAACATTATATGCTTTATTGCTCGTCACTACTGCTCAGTCTTTATTTATTGTTGTTACTTACTGAGTTGGCGTACTCACGTTACTCCCTGCACCTTGTGTGCAGATCCAGGTGTAGCTGGACACGGTTGCAGTTGTTGATTGCAGATTTTTCCGGGGATCGCAAGGTAGCTGTCTGGCAATCGTAGCCCTGCTCTTCTCCCTCTTATCTTCCTCTAGTTGTATTTAGTTACTTTTTAGGCTGAGTTAGCCTTGATATTGTTAGACAGTTTGTAGTAGATGCTCATGACTACTGACACCCCGATGTCGGGCTTTTCTTTCCGCACTTTTATTTTGATTGGAACTCCTTTAGGTTTTTATGTTAAATAACATTGAAATTATCTTTGAAATGAAATTATCGGTTTGTTTTGGAAATGAGTCGTCTTGCCTAGTTCCGTGATAGGCACCATCACGACAGGGGTTAGTTTGGGTCGTGACATAAGGACAGAAGGAATTAATATATTATTCTTCTGCAGGTTCTTGAGAGTAAATTGTATACTTCTGTCACGACCCGAAATTCCCACCGACAGGACCGTGATGACGCCTAACATTTCACTTTCTAGGCAAGTCAACGTTAGAGAATCATTTACCAATTCCTTATTTCCATTCAGTAATTAACAATAATTAACTACAATAAAATATAACAAGTGCGGAATATCATAAATCTCTATTAACTACTACCACCCGGATCTGGAGTCACAATTCACGAGCATTCTAGAATTTACAACAAGTAATAGTCTGAAGGAAATACAACTGTCTGAATGAAAGAAAACAGTAAGACATAAAGGATGGACGGGGACTTCAAGGTCTGTTAACGCCGATAGATCTACCTTGAGTCTCTGGACAGCGGACCAGTAGCAAATCTTGATCAACCTGAGCCGGTATAAAAATCTGCACAGAAAGTGCAGAGTGCAGCATCAGTACAACCGACCCCATGTACTGGTAAGTGTCGAACCTAACCTCGGCGAAGTAGTGATGAGGCTAAGACAAGACAGTCACATATAACCTGAACAGTCTAATCATGCTAGAGGCAACAACAATAAATAAAACAATAATGCAGAAATAATGGGAGGGGAACATACAGTGGGGGAATACAACATAAAGAGTGAGAATAATGAAAAAACATAATTAAAGCGGAAGTCCTTAAACGAATTGAGCAATTAAGACAATAAGGAAAACTGCACGGCATCACCCTTCGTGCTTTTACTCTCAACCTCACCAAATAACAAATAAGACTACACGGCATCACCCTTCGAGCTTTTGCTCTCTTCCTCACAATATAAATAAATTATGCATAGCATCAACCTTCGTGCTTTACACTCTTCCTCACAATATAATTAAATTATGCACGGCATCACCCTTCGTGCTTTACACTCTTCCTCACAAAATAATTATATTATGTACTGCATCACCCTTCGTGCTTTACACTCTTCCTCACAATATAATTAAATTATGCATGGCATCACCCTTCGTGCCTTACACTCTTCCTCACAATTAATAGAATCAATAACAACGGATAGAGAGGAGTTTCACAAGAAAATCAATATTTCATAAATGATTACTTTCACAATTTAACATCTCAACCTCGAATTAATATTCACAATTTTATCGACCTTGGTGGAACCGGATACAAGTTTCCCAACATTTCAACAACAACAATAAGCATGGATAACAAGATTTAAGACTACAAATTTGCAAGAATGGAATTTCACTCGCGTGCTATGACTCGACCACAACGTATAGATGCTCGTCACCTCAACTATACGTCGTATTCAACAATAAAACACGTAGAAAATACTCACACATAACCTATTCCCTCAAGCCAAAGTTAGGCACAACACTTACCTCACTCCGAAGGCCACTTAATTCTCAATCACAGCTTTTCCTTTGGAATTCACCTCCAAACCACTCATATCTATTCAAAAATGACTCAATAATATCAAATATTACTAAAGGAATCAATTATATTTCATAAATTAAATTTTTCATTTTTTCCTCCAAAAAGTCGAAAAATTGACCCCGGGCTCGCTTGGTCAAAATCCGAGGTTCGGACCAAAATCTTTTTACCCATTCACCCCCGAGCCCGAATATGTAATTAGTTTTGGAATCCGACCTCAAATTGAGGTCTAAATTCCCAAATTCCCGAAATCCCTATTTTCTACCCTAACCCCTAATTCTACCATGAAACTCTAGATTTTAGGTTGAAAATTCAAGAAATGTAATGGGTAATTGAAATAAAATTGTTTATAATCACTTACCAACAATTTGGAGAAGCAATGACTCTTGAAAAATCGCCCCTCACCGTTTGGTTTTTGAGAAAAATGAGTTTTTTGGCAAAACTCCCGTTTTGGATTCTGTTAAGTGCTGGGTGACAGTGTTCATCGCGTTCGCGAGAGCACAGCCGCGTTCGTGAAGGGTACTGGCTGCCAAGCCTTCGCGTTCACGAGGCAGTGCTAGAGTTCGTGTAGGCTACCCTTCACTAGTCTTCACGTTCGCGAGACGTTGCTCGCGTTCGCGATGAAGAAAAGGCTGACTCCCCCCTCCCCAGTGCCTAACACTACGCGTTCGCGATGGGCTTGTCGTATTCGCAAAGGGTAACGCCCCCATCACTTCACGTTTGCGTTCGCGAAGAAGAAATCCTCAGCTGCCCAGTTTACTCTTCGTGTTCGCGAGAGTACCTTCGTGAACGCGAAGAAGGACATGCCTTTTGATAATATCAAAAGGGACTTACCTCAAAAGGGACTTACCAGATTCGTGAAAGCTTTTATGTTGAAAATTAATGAAAATAAGAATGTTTGCCTTTTGATAATTTCTACTCCATAATATTGAATTATCATTGAATAATCCGACTAGATTACATGTTTTTGAGGTGTAAATCGGCGGTTTTGAACTTAGGGATTTGAAATAAGATTTGATGATTTGGAGGTCGAGTTGATGTCGTATTTTGATAAAATTAGTATGGTTAGACTTGCGGTGGAATAAGATTTCGAATTTTGTAACTTTTGTTGGGTTCTGAGACGTGGGCCCCACGAGCGATTTTTGAGCTAATTTTTGGATTTTTATGGAAATTCATTATTTTCTTATGGAATTAATTCCAATGAATTTTATTGACTGAAATGAATTATTTATGACCAGATTCCAGGCGTTTGGAGACCAATTCACGAGGAAAGGACATTGTAGAATAAGAATTTCACGGCTTGAAGTAAGTAACAGTTTTAAATCTGGTCCTGAGGGTATTAAACCCCAGATTTTGGTATCATCTAACTATTTTGGAGGTGACGCACATGCTAGGTGATGAGCGTGTGGGCGTGCACCGAGGGGATCATGACTTGATCTGTCCCGGGAAACTGTAAAGTTGAATAATTTGTTGTTAGCTATATGCCCTCTATGTATTGATAAAATTTGACTGTAAATCATGTTAGAAATCATGCTTAGGCTATGTGCTGGTACTGTTGGGACCCACAGAGGTCGTGTACTTGTTGAATTGCCTGCTAAATGCTATATTTACCCAGTCTCAGTTTTCACTTGCACATTTTATCTCACTATTATTATTATTGATACATCATATCATTGTTGTTTGGGCTGATTTCATGATTATTGAGAGCCCGAGAGACCGGAGAGATTTATGACTGAGGGAGGCCGAGGGCCTGTTTGTGAGGATATTTTATGGATCGGGGATGCCCGCCTGCAGGAGGCCTTATTGTCTTATTATTGCACGTGAGTTGGCCGTGCGGATCCTTATATTATTATTACACGTGAGTTGTCCGTGCATCACGTGAGTTGGCCGTGCGGATCCAGATATTTATATTATGGCACGTGAGTTATCCGTGCTTATAGTGCTTGGGCTGTAGGAGCCCCTCATAAGTCTGTACACCCCAGTGAGCGCGGGTTCCCATTGAGAGTGAGTGATGAGGGCTTGGAGCTCTGTGAATGATGAGGGCTGGGAGCCCAGTGAATGATTGTTGTCCTAAGAGGTTGTACTTGATTTCCAATTGTTGTTGCACTTAGTTGCTATCTGTCATTGTTGTGAAATCTTTGAAAGATTGTTGATATACGGAATACATGAACAGGAACTGTATAAAAAAAATGATTTGACATTAAATTGCCAGATTTGATTGCATGTCTATTCTTTTGCTAGAATTACTGGAAATGAACCATAACTGTGTAGTTCGTTACCATCTTCAGTTCCTTATTTATTATTGTTACTTGCTGAGTTGGTTGTACTCATACTACACCCTGCACTTTGTGTGCACATCCAGGTGTTCCCGGACATAGCGGGTGTTGATCCTTTCGCGCGGTTGATTTTTAGGAGATTTTGAGGTAGCTACCATGTTCCGCAGACCTTGTCTCTCCTTCTCTATTTCTTTGTTAACTGTATTTGGTCTTAGACTAATATAGACTATACTTTTTAGACTTGTATTCATATTAGATGATCATGTACTCACTGACACCAGGTTTTGGGGAGTGTTTGTATTCTATTTAAATATTATATTTTCAATCTTGAGAGAAATTGTGGTTTATTGAGATTTTCGGCTTGCCTAGTATTGAGATAGGGTCCATCACGATGGGTGAGATTTTGGGTCGTGACAAGTTAGTATCAGAGCCTAGGTTAAATAGGTCTCACGAGTCATGAGCAGGTTTAGTAGAGTCTTGCGGATCGGTACGGAGACGTCTGTACTTATCTTCGAGAGGCTGCAAAAACCGTAGGAAAACTTCACTTTCTTGTATTCCGTCATGCGAATTTGTTGATTCCGAAAACTAAATTTCTATTAATCTATTCTGTCACAGATGGTTAGGACACATACTACTGGATTGTACGGTCAACCACCAGTGCCACCAGTTAGGGCCGCGAGAGGTCGGGGTCGTGGTAGAGGCCGGGGCCGAGGTAGAGGTAGAGGTGTAGCTTGTACCACAGTTGGAAAATAAACTGTAGTACCACCAGTTATTCCAGCTCAGGAGCAGAATTCAAATATAGTTGAGCCGATAGGATCAGCTCAGGCACCAGCTGTGCCCATTGAGATTGCAGGCTTTCAGGAGACTTTGGCCTAGATATTGGCAGCCTGCACTGGTCTTGCTCAGGTGGTTTCGGCTCAGGCCGCACTTGCCACTTCTCAGGCTGGGGGAGGTAATCATACCCCTGTTGCCCGTACTCCAGACAAGGTAGTGTAGGGACTTCAGATACCAGGAGTGCTACCAGCCCAGCCGGCTATAGCTGCTCAGGCCCCGGTAGTTCCTGTTATGGCAGATGATGAGCAGAGTAGGCTTGAGAGATTTGAGAGGCTTCGACCTCCACCATTTAGCGGTACTGAGTCAGAGGATGCTCAGTATTTTCTGGATAGGTGTCAACGGATACTTCAGACATCGGGTATTCTGGAGACCAATGGGGTCTCATTCACTACTTTTCAGTTTTTTGGGTCTGCACTCTGATGGTGGGAGACTTACGAGAGATGTAGGCCTGTTGGCGCAGCACCCCTTACTTGGCATCAGTTCTATGTGGTCTTTTTGGAGAAGTTCGTACCTCAGTCCCGTAGAGATGAGCTGCGCAGATAGTTTGAGCATCTTTGCTAGGGTGATATGTCCGTGACACGATACGAGATGAGATTTTCTGATTGGCTTGTCACGCAGTTTGGTTGGTTCCCACTGATAGGGAGAGGATTAGGAGGTTCATTGATGGCCTCACATATCAGCTGCGATTACTTATGACCAGGGAGAGTGTATCTGGTGCTACTTTTGATGAGGTAGTGGACATTGCTCGGCAGATAGAGATGGTTCGTAGCCAGGAACGTGGAGAGAAAGAGGCTAAGAGGCCTCGTGGTACGGGTGATTACATCGGTGTTCCTTCAGGGGTCAGTTTTACCGTGGTAGGGGTCGTTCTTATAGACACGCTCAGGCGGGTCGTCCAGTTTATCATGGTGCATCAGCTAGCCTCGGTTCTTATACTGCTCACTCAGGCCAGTCTTCCTTCAGTGCACTACCAGCGCAGAGTTCTCATCATGCCTCGTCTGCTCAGGCTTCTACAGGTAATGCTTCGGGTTATCATGAGCAGCAGTTCCATCAGAGGAGGGGTTGTTTCGAGTGCGGAGAATTGGGTCATTTCAAGAGAGATTGTCCTAGCCAGTTGAGTGGGGCTCCACAACAGAGTTCTCGACCAACGGCACCAGCACCAGTAGTTACACCACCCGCCCAACTAGATCGGGGGGGGGGAGGGGGTCAGCCAGCTAGGGGTCGCCCAAGAGGGGGAGGCCGATCAGATGGCGGTCAGGCCCGATTCTATGCTTTTTCTGCCAGGCAAGATGTTGTTGCTTCAGATGCAGTGATCACAGGTATTGTTTCAGTGTGCCACAGGGAGGCTTCTATATTATTTGACCCTGGTTCTACTTATTCATATGTATCATCGTATTTTGCTCATTATCTGGATATACTCTGTGAGTCCTTAGTTTCAATGTTAGTGTATCTACATTGGTGGGTGATGTTATTACTGTGGATCGTGTGTATCGGTCGTGTGTGGTAACTATTGGGGAACTGGAGACTAGGGTTGATCTCTTATTACTCGGTATGGTTGATTTCGATGTAAAAAAAGGCTATGGATTGGTTGTCTCCATGTCATGCTATTCTAGACTCTCACGCAAAAACCGTGACGTTGACCATACCGGGGTTGCCAAAGCTTGAGTAAAGAGATTCTCTAGATTTTGTTCCTAGCAAGGTAATTTCTTATTTGAAAGCCCAACATATGGTTGGGAAAGGGTGTTTGTCATACTTGGCTTTTGTGAGAAATGTTAATGTAATACTCCTACTATTGATTCAGTACCAGTAGTGAGAGACTTTCCTGATGTATTTCCTACAGACCTGTCGGGTATGCCGCCCGACAGGGATATTGATTTCGGTATTGACTTGGCGCAGGGCACTCAACCCATTTCTACTCCTCCGTATCGTATGGCACCAGCCGAGTTAAAAAAATTGAAAGAGCAACTTCAGGAACTCCTTGAAAGAGGGTTTATTAGGCCTAGTGTGTCACCTTGGGGTGCACCGGTTCTGTTTGTGAAAAAGAAAGATGGTACTATGCGGATGTGCATCGATTATAGGCAGTTGAACAAAGTTACAATCGAAAATAAATATCCCTTGCCACGTATTGATGATTTATTTGACCAGCTTCAGGGAGTGAGGGTGTTCTCCAAAATTGATTTGAGATCTGGGTATCACCAATTGAAAATTCGGGATTCGGATATACTGAAGACGACATTCAAAACTCGTTATGGCCACTACAAATTTCTTTTGATGTCTTTTGGGCTAACCAATGCCCCAACGACATTTATGCATTTGATGAGTAGTGTATTTCAGCTGTATCTTGACTCATTTATCGTGGTATTTATTGATGATATCCTGGTATACTCACATAGCCAGGAGGAACATGCACAACACTTGGGTATTGTATTGCATAGTTGAGAGAGGAGAAACTTTATGCCAAATTCTCTAAGTGTGAGTTCTGGCTTAGTTCGGTGGCATTCTTGGGACATATAGTGTCCAGTGAAGGAATTAAGGTGGATCTGAAGAAAATAGAGGCAGTTTAGAGTTGGCCCAGGCCATCTTCAGTTACTGAGATTCAGAGTTTTCTCGGCTTGGCCAGTTATTATCATCTCTTCGTGGAAGGATTCTCATCTATTGCATCGCCTATGACTAAATTGACTCAGAAAGGTATTCAGTTCAGGTGGTCGGATGAATGTGAAAAGAGCTTTCAGAAGCTCAAGATAGCTTTGACTATAGCTCCAGTATTGGTGTTGCCTAGAGGTTCAGAGTCTTATACTATGTTCTATGACGTGTCGCGTATTGGTCTCGATGCAGTGCTGATGCAAGACGGTAGGGTGATTGCCTATGCGTCCAGACAGTTAAAGGTACATGAGAAGAATTATCCAGTCCACGATCTTGAGTTAGCAGCTATTGTTCATGCCTTGAAAATTTGGCAGCATTACTTGTACGGTGTCCAGTGTGAGGTGTACACCGATCATCGGAGTCTACAACATTTGTTTAAACAGAAGGATCTTAACTTGCGGCAGCGAAGGTGGTTGGAGTTGCTAAAGGATTACGATATCACCATTCTCTATCATCCCGAAAAGGCCAATGTGGTGGCCGATGCCTTGAGTAGTAAGGCGGAGAGTTTGGGCAGCTTAGCATACTTACCGATAGCAGAGAGGCCTTTAGGCTTGGATGTTCAGGCCTTGGCTAATTAGTTTGTTAGATTGGATGTTTCCGAGCTGAATTGAGTTTTGGCCTGTTTAGTTTCTTAGTCTTCTTTATATGATCGCATCAGAGAGTGCCAGTATGATGATCCATATCTGCTTGTCCTTAAGGATACGGTTCAGCATGGTGATGCCAAGGAAGTCACTACTGGATATGACGGTGTATTACGGATGCAGGGCAGGCTATGTGTGCCTAATGTAGATGGTTTGCATGAGCTAATTCTCCAGGAAGCTCACAGTTCGCGGTACTCTATTCATTTAGGTGCCGCGAAGATGTATCAAGATTTGAGACAACACTATTGGTGGAGGCGGATGAAGAAAGATATAGTTGGGTTTGTATCTCAGTATTTAAATTGTCAACAGGTAAGTACGAGCATCAGAGACCGGGCGGATTACTACAGAGACTTGAAATTCCAGAGTAGAAATGGGAGCGTATTACCATGGACTTCGTAGTTGGGCTCCCACGGACCTTGAGAAAGTTTGATGTTGTTTGGGTGATTGTAGATCGGCTAACCAAATCTGCGCATTTTATTCCAGTCGGTACTAATTATTCTTCGGAGCGGTTGGCTGGGATTTATATTCGCGAGATTGTTCGCATACACGGTGTGCCGGTGTCCATTATTTCAGATCGGGGTACGCAATTTACCTCAAAGTTTTGGAGGGCAGTGCAGCAAGAATTGGGCACACAGGTTCAGTTGAGTACAACATTTCATCCTCAGACGGACGGACAGTCCGAGCGCACTATTCAGATATTGGAGGATATGCTACGCGCTTGTGTCATTGACTTTGGGGGTTCATGGGATCAATTTCTACCACTCGCAGAGTTTGCTTACAATAATAGCTACATGTCAAGCATTCAGATGGCTCCGTATGAAGCTTTATATGGGAGACGGTGTCGGTCTCCAGTGGGTTGGTTTGAGCCGGGTGAGGTTAGGCTATTAGGTACTGACTTGGTTCAGGATGCTTTAGAGAAGGTCAAAGTGATTCAGGAACGGCTTCGCACAGCACAGTCTAGACAGAAGAGTTATACCAACAGGAAGGTTCGTGATGTTGTTCACATGGTTGGAGAGAAGGTTCTGCTCAAGATTTCACCCATGAAAGGTGTGTTGAGGTTCGAGAAAAAGGGCAAGTTGAGCCCTCGGTATATTGGGCCTTTTGAGATACTTAAGAGAATTGGAGAGGTGGCTTATGAACTTGCTTTGCCACCTAGTCTATCAGTGTTCATCCAGTGTTCCATGTATCCATGCTCTGAAAGTATGTCGGGGATCCGTCTCACATTCTGGATTTCAGTACAGTATAGCTGGACGGTAATTTGACTTATGATGTGGAGCCGATGGCTATTTTAGACCGGCAGGTTCGAAAGCTGAAGTCAAAGAACATAGCATCAATGAAGCTGGAGTGGAGAGGCCAGCCAATCGAAGAAGCTACTTGGGAGACTGAGCAGGAGATGCGGAACAAATATCCACACTTATTTGAGACTCCAGGTAAACCCGTTCGAGGATGAAAGTTTGTTTAAGAGGGGGAGAATGTAATGACCCGGCCGGTCATTTTGAATATTATAACTCCATTCCCCAATTTACTGCTCAAATTATGTCTTGCAATTGATTTATGACTTATCGGGTTAGTTGGTTCGGGTCCGAAAGGAATTCAGAATGAAATAAGACACTTAGTCTCATAATTGAAAATTTAAGTTAGAAAAATAGACCGGATATGGACCTATGTGTAAATGACCTCGGATTTTAATTTTGATGATTCCAATAGCTCCGTATGGTGATTTTGGACTTAGGAGCGTGTCCGGAATATTATTTGGAGGTCCATAGTAGAATTAGGCTTGAAATGTCGAAGTTGAATTTTTGGGAAGTTTGACCGGGGGGTTGACTTTTTGATATCGGAGTCGAAATCTGATTCTGAAAATTAGAATACCTCCGTTATGTCATTTATGACTTGTGTGCAAAATTTGAGGTCAATCGGACGTGATTTGATAGGTTCCGAAGTCATTTGCAGAAATTGGAAATTTCAAAGTTCATTAGGCTTGAATCTATGTGTGATTCGTGTTTTAGTGTTGTTGGATGTGATTTGAAGGCTCGACTAAGTTTGTATGATGTTTTAGGACTTGTTGGTACATTTGTTTGAGGTCCCGGGGGCTTGGGTGAGTTTCGGATGGTTAACGGATCAAATTCGGACATAGAAGAAATAGCTGAAGTTTCTGCCCTCTGCTGCAATCGCACCTGCGGAAATTCCATCACAGGTGCGAGCTCGCAGAAGTGAGCCTGGCAAGCGCAGATGCACAAATGGACTGTGGGGCAGTGGTCGCAGGTGCGAGGGAAATTCCGCACCTGCGTGAGCACAGATACGGAGGGACGCGCGCAGAAGCGGCTTGCGCAGGAGCGCAAATAGGCGCGTAGATGCAGGCAAAGGCCCAAATGCGGGACTTTTTCCGCACATGCGGTTGGCGTAGAAGCAGCCAAGTTGCCGCAAGTGCGAAAACCTCTAGGCAGTATAAAAACAAAGGGATTCCAAGCTTTTGCCATTTTTGGGCATTTCAAGCTCGGGTTGGGCGATTTTGAGCAAGGTTATCACGGGAAAACTTGAGGTAAGTCTCTTATGATCATTTCTACTCCATAATATTGAATTATCATTGAATAATCAAACTAGATTACATATTTTTGAGGTGTAAATCGGGGGTTTTGAACTTAGGGATGGAAATAAGATTTGATGATTTGGAGGTCGAGTTGATGTCGGATTTTGGTAAAATTAGTATGGTTAGACTCGTGGTGGAATGAGCTTTCGGATTTTGTAACTTTTGTCGGGTTCCGAGATGTGGGCCCCACGAGCGATTTTTGAGCTAATTTTTGGATTTTTATGGAAATTCATTATTTTCTTATGGAATTAATTCCAATGAATTTTATTGACTAAAATGAATTATTTATGACCTGATTCCAGGCATTTGGAGACCAATTCACGAGGAAAGGACATTGCATAATAAGAATTACACGGCTTGAAGTAAGTAACATTTTTAAATCTGGTCCTGAGGGTATTAAATCCCGGATTTTGGTATCATGTGACTATTTTGGAGGTGACGCACATGCTATGTGACGAGCGTGTGGGCGTGCACCGAGGGGATCGTGACTTGGTCCGTCCCGAAAAACTGTAAAGTTGAATAATTTGTTGTTAGCTATATGCCCTCTATGTGTTGATAAAATTTGACTGTAAATCATGTTAGAAATCATGCTTAGGCTATGTGATAGTACTGTTGGGACCCAAAGAGGTCGTGTACTTGTTGAATTGCCTGCTAAATGCTATATTTACTCAGTCTCAGTTTTTACTTGCACATTTTATCTTAGTCTCTGTTATTATTATTGATACATCATATCATTGTTGTTTGGGCTGATTCCATGATTATTGAGAGCCCAAGAGACTGGAGAGATTTATGACTGAGGGAGGCCGAGGGCCTGATTGTGAGGATATTTTATGGATCGGGACTGCCTGCCTGCAGCAGGCGTTATTGGCTTATTATTGCATGTGAGTTGGCCGTGCGGATCCTTATATTATTATTACACGTGAGTTGGCCGTGCAGCACGTGAGTTGGTCGTGCAGTACGTGAGTTGGCCGTGCGGATCGAGATATTTATATTATGGCATGTGAGTTGTCCGTGCTTATAGCGCTTGGGTTGTAGGAGCCCCTCATGAATCTGTACACCCCCAGTGAGCGCAGGTACCCATTGAGAGTGAGTGATGAGGGTTGGGAGCCCTGTGAGTGATGAGGGCTAGGAGCACAGTGAGTGGTTGTTGTCCTAAGAGGTTGTACTTGATTTCCATTTGTTGTTGCACTTATTTGCTATCTGTCATTGTTGTGAAATCTTTGAAAGATTGTTGATATATGGAATACATGAACAGGAACTGCATAAAAAAAATAATTTGACATTAAACTGCCAGATTTGATTGCATGTCTATTCTTTTGCTAGAATTACTGGAAATGAACCATAACTGTGTAGTTCGTTACCATCTTCAGTTCCTTATTTATTATTGTTACTTGCTGAGTTGGTTGTACTCATACTACACCCTGCACTTCGTGTGCACATCCAGGTGTTCCCGGACATAGCGGGTGTTGATCCTTTCGCGCGGTTGATTTTTAGGAGATTTTGAGGTAGCTACCATGTTCCGCAGACCTTGTCTCTCCTTCTCTATTTCTTTGTTAACTGTATTTGGTCTCAGACTAATATAGACTATACTTTTTAGACTTGTATTCATATTAGATGATTGGGGAGTGTTTGTATTGTATTTAAATATTATATTTTCAATCTTGAGAGAAATTGTGGTTTATTGAGATTTTCGGCTTGGCTAGTATTGAGATAGGCGCCATCACGACGGGTGAGATTTTGGGTCGTGACACCACCCTTGATTAGTATATTGATATGATCAATTTACTACCGGTTTAGTATTGAAGGGCCGCACACTAACGAGTGTTCTGATCTTTGCTAAAGGATTAATTACTTTATTATTTGATAATTAAATTAAAGAATTTAATTAGTCAAATAAATTTAGTTATTTGTCCAAATGAATTATTATTATTATTATATTCTTTTCTAGCACATAGGATATAATTAATATTGTGGACAAGTTGAAGTTTTCTATTTTAAATAAGAAAATTAAATTATATCTCTTGGTTGATATATATATATATATATATGTGTGTGTGTGTGTGTGTGTGTGTACTTGGTAATTATAATTAATATTTGTGTATATGAATTTCATAAATGAGTTACATGTTTTTATTTTAAAAGTATGACTAAATTGTAGAATTCAATTTAGAATTAAATTCCATAAATGAGTTTCATCCTTTTATTTTAAAATATTGACTAAGTTGTAGAATTCAATTTAGAATTGAATTCCATAAATGAGTTACATGTTTTATTTTAAAATGTTGACTAATTTGTAGAATTCAATTTAGAATTGAATTCCATAAATGAGTTACATGTTTTTTAAATATTTACCATAAGGTATTTGATTTGTATTTTCCAATGGAAATTATGTGTATATATATGTGTGAGTCCTAATTAAGAATTAGGAAGATATAGATCTTATACATATTGTAAAGTCATATAAAAACCAAGAGAGTTATTCTTGAGAAGAAAATTGCTTTAAGAAAGTAATAGTGCAATATAAAGCCAAGATAGAAAATACTAGTACAAGAAAATTATTTCTTGTTCTTCTACCTTTGAGTTGAGATTTTTGAGAAAACTTTCAACACAATATTTTCATTCAATTTGTTCGCGGGATTTCATTGATCAAAGAATTGATAGCAAGGATCAGTCTCGGTGTGGATATGCATAGAGTCTTCACACTATCGAAGAAATTTAAAACGAGACTCTCTTCACCAGGTACGTCTTAGATCCGATCTTTGACGTATAAATAAATTTTAAATACGAAAAGTTCTGCCTAGGATTGTTATTGTCTTCCGTTGCGTGTTATGAACACCTCTACGCAATCCTACAGTGGTATCAGAGCCGTGGTTTATTGTGTCTAAGCAAATTTTACGAAATATTTTAAGATTATATTTGAAGAGTTCAAACCATAATACATGTGTCTTGTGCAATAGTCAAATTATTTGAATGCATATGGATTGATATTATTTTATTGTGAATAAAATATGTATTCATATAAGTTAAACTATTGAGATAGTTCGTAACTTGAATTTAAAATTTCGTACAAAATACGACGGTAATCTATAATAGGTTATTAGATTATACAATTATTTTAATTGTTATTAGTTTATGAGCTATAAATTAATAATAATGTTCTAGCATGAATTATTTTATGTGACATATAAGATAAACATGTTAGAAGATGTTGAATTTCGTTTTTATGTCACGTGCTTATTCATTACATAATTTTGAATTATTTATTACATGTGGTGTAAATTAATTTAGGACTAAGCATGTAGACAACTTGAACTAAATTCACATTCTATAAAAGATTTGATCTTTATGTTATTAAAAATTATTTTAGTAACAATTCCCTCTTACTAAAATTTGAGCTCTTAAATAATAAAATATAAGATATTTTATTGTAAAGCTATCCATCAAAATAAATAATTTTATTTATTTCTTGTTTATAAGGAGCGGCCTGACAACTAGGAGACTTATAGTTCGAGAATACGTTAAAATTATTTATTGCATTAGATATATGGATTGAAAGAATTATTTAATTTTATAGTAGATGCCTGGACTACCCGGGGGAGTATAAAATTTAATAAGTTCTTTGCTTTCATGATGGTTGAACTCAACTATGCCAATAGGATCGACCTGACTACCAAGGGATTATTTGACATAGAGCTATTTAAGGATATTGTATGGGGATATAATTGGTAAAAGTACCTATCTTTAAAATATACGTGAGAAACGACTTGACATCTAAGGGGCTCATACATATTGTTATAGGATTCCTTTACTCCACTAAAAAAAATAGAGATTTCTTAAACTATAATGGGGGTAAATAGTTTAAAATAATTAGTGGAAATATCATTTAGATAAAAGTTCATGTCTTTATGATATATATGTAAATATGTCCTTATATTATCGCCTTTTCTTTTCCATATTTAGATTTCTCAATATGTCTATTATATCACTGCGTGAAATACTTGAGACCAACAAGTTGGTAGGACCAAACTTTGATGACTGGTATAGAAATTTAAGAATTGTTCTCATGCATGAAAAGCTCATTGATGTGATCGATAATCCTGCAAAGATAATCCCACCAGAGAATGATGTTCAAGGCACCAAGGTTTATCAGAAACACTTGGAAGAATGCCTTGCTATTAAACGCATCATTCTCGCTTCTATGAGTTCTGAACTCCAGAGGAAACATCAAAATATGGATCCAACTGCAATCATTGAATATGTTAAGAAGACGGTTGATACACAATTGGACATTGAAAACTCTCTAGTTGAACCCCTTGTCAATCATGTGATTGTTCTTACTGAAGAATATGAGAAGTTGGGGTACAAGCTTGGAAAAACGATTTCTGAAGATCTGATCTTGCAGTCAGTATATGATGCCGAATGTTTTCACTCTAAGAAGAAAGGGCATTGGAAGAGAAACTGCAAGGAGTATCTTGCAACTCTTAAGGACAAGAAATAAGGTGAGACATTAATGAAAAATGTTTTCAAGGTTTCTTTAGCTACTAATAATTCTTCATTGTGGGTATTAGTTACTGGCAGTGGTTATAACATCTGCAATATGTCGCAAGGGTTCAAGATAAGTAGGATACTAAAGAAAGGAGAAGTTAATCTACAAGTTGGAAATGGTGCAAAAGTTGAAGCCATAGTTGTAGGATCAATTTCTTTAATAATGCCTTCGGGCAAAATACTTATGTTAGATGATTGTTATTATATTCCTAAATTTATTTTGAACATAATTTCAGCTTCTATGTTGGACAAGCGTGGGTTTCGCATTAACATAAGCAATGGTATTTGCTCTATTTATTATGGTGATAATTTATATGTGAATGGCTATCTCCAACATGATGTTTATGTCTTACCTAATGTGAATGCTAATTAGATTATGCATGTTTCAAGTCTTAAGAGGAAAAGAGATGATCAAGTAAATCATACATACCTTTGGCATTGTAGACTTGGTCATATTGGAGAGAAAAGAATTAACAAGTTGTACAAGGAAGGGTACCTTGACAAGTATGATTTTGAATCATATCCACCTTGTGAATCTTGTCTCAAAGGAAAAATGACCAAATCTCCATTTACTGGAAGTGGAAAAAGAGCTACTGAATTATTGGGACTAATTCATGCAGATGTTTGTGGGCCCATGAAAATTCAAGCTAGATGTTGATATTCTTACTTCATCACCTTCACTGATGATATGTCAAGATATGGATTTGTGTATCTTATGAAACACAAATCTGAATCTTTTGAAATGTTCAAAAGTTTCCGTAGTGAAGTTGAGAAACAAACTGGTAAAAGTATTAAAGTACTAAGGTCTGATAGAGGTGGAGAATATCTTAGTAAAAATTTTACTAGGTATCTCAAAGAGAATGTGATTCTCTCACAGTGGACACCTCCAGGAACACCACAACACAATGGTGTGTCTGAAAGGAGAAATCGAACCTTATTAGATATGGTGAGATCTATGATGGGGTTCACTGATCTTCCAATAAATTTATGGGGATATGCTTTGGAAGCAACAACATACTTACTTAATAAAGTTCCCACTAAGTCAATCTCTACAACATCATATGAGATATGGAAAGGACGTAAGCCTAATCTTAAGCATATTAAAGTTTGGGGTTGTCCAGCTTATGTTAAGAGACTTCAATCTGATAAACTTAACTCAAGATCTGATAAGTGTAGGTTCATTGGGTATTCCAAAGAAACAATGGGATATTATTTTTATCACCCTTCTGACTATAAAATGTTTGTGGCTAGAGGAGCAACCTTTTTGGAAAGGGAATTTCTTTTGGGAGGAAATTATAGTGGAGAAATAGAACTTGATCAAGTTCAAGAAACTAATGAATCAACACAAAATCAAGATCATGAGACACAAGTTGAAGAACCTTTATTGGATGTTTTGAAGTTGACAAGGAAGTTGCCATTTTCAAAGGTTGAAGTTCAATAACTAAATGTAGTTCAAGAATAGGTTAATGAACCAGTTCCAAACCAAATTGAACAATAACCAAATCCAGCACAAGGTGAACAAGTTGTACAAGCACCTCTTAGAAGGTCTACATGAGAACGTCATGTACCAACTAGATTAAATCTAATGGTACAGGATGATGTATCAAATGAGGTTGATCATAATGATGATGACCCTAAGACCTACGAAGAGGCTATACAAAGTTCTGATTATGAGAAATGGCAAAAGGCCATGGAATCCGAAATGGAATCCATGAAGGAAAATAATGTATGGACTTTAGTTGAACCTTCAAAGGATATAAAACCTATTGGTTGTAAATGGGTTTTTAAGAAAAAGATTGGAGCAGACAGAAAGGCGGACACCTACGAAGCCCATCTTGTTGCCAAGGGATATCGTCTGAAAGAAGGAGTCGACTATGACGGGACTTTCTATTCCGTGGCAATGCTCAAATCAATTCGGATTTTCCTTGCTATAGCAGCCTACTATGATTATGAAATATGGCAAATGGATGTGAAAACAGCTTTCCTTAATGATGAGCTAAAAGAGGATGTGTACATGACACAACCTGAAGGTTTCACATCTCCATCTGATCATAATAAAATTTGCAAGCTACAAAAGATCCATTTATGGACTAAAGCAAGCTTCTCGAAGTTGGAATATTCGCTTTAACAATTTTTTGATGATATATTGCTCATAGTAAATGATATACCAACATTGCAAAGTACTAAGATTCGGCTATCTGAACAGTTCTCCATGAAAGACTTGGGAGAAGCAGCTTATATATTGGGAATACAGATCTATAGAGATAGATCTAGGAAGCTGCTTGGGTTTTCCCAGTCCTTATACATTGATTGAATCTTTAAGAGGTATAACATGGATAATTTCAAAAGAGGCTATCTACCGATAGGCAGTGGAATTACTCTCAGTAGGGAGGATTGTCCTAAAACACCTGAAGAGAGAGAACGCATGAGTAGGATCCCATACGCTAGTGCAGCGGAAGCTATCATGTATACCATTACATGTACACGTTTTGATGTGGCTTATGCACTTGGAGTGACTAGCCGATATCAGGCAAATCCTGGTGAGGAACATTGGAAGGTGGTGAAGACCATTCTTAAGTACTTAAGAAGGACTAAAGACCAATTACTCATTTATGGAGATTCTGAATTAAAACTTGAATGTTATACTGATGCAAGTTTCTCTTCAGATAGAGATGATAGCAAATCTATTTCTGGTTATGTATTCACCTTAAATAGTGGTGCAGTGAGTTGGAAAAGTTTCAAACAATCTACAGTAGCTGATTCAGTGAACGCAGGACAGGGCAGGACATGGCCATGGCAGGACGCAGGACATGGCAGGGCGTGGCCATGGCACGGCGTCGGACGTGGCAGGATATGGCAGGACGCAGGACATGGCAGGGCGTGGCCATGGCACGGTGTCGGACGTCACAGGACATGGCCATCGCACGAGGCAGGACATGACGGGACATGGCCACGGCAGGGTGCAGGACATGGCAGGACGCAGGACATGGCAGGGCGTGGCCATGGCACGACGTCAGACGTGGCACAATGCAGGACATGGCTGGACGCAGGACATGGCAGGGTATGGCCATGGCACAGCATCGGACGTCGCAGGACATGGCCATCGCACGAGGTAGAACATGATGGGACATGGCAGGGCATGGTCGTACGTGGCCATGGCCCGACGTCGGACGTGGCGGGATATGGCAGGAAGCAGGACATGGCAGGACGCAGGGCGTGGCCATGGCACGGCATCAGACGTGGCAGGACATGGCCATGGCAGGATGCAGGACAGACGGGACATGGCAGGGCGTGGTCGTACGTGGCCATGGCCCGACATCGGATGTGGCAGGACATGGCAGGACGCAGGACATGGCAGGACATGGCAGGACGTGGTCATGGCCCGGCGTCGGACGTGGCAAGACATGACCGTGCCAGGACTAGGACATGGCAGTACATGGCAGGGCGTGGTCGGACGTGGCCATGGCCCGACGTCGGACATGACAGGACATGGCCATGGTACGACGTAGGACATGGCAGGACATGGCAGGACATGGAAGGGCGTGGCCATGACACGACGTCGCACCACGTCGCACCATATCTAGTGCTAGCCAATGTTTAACAAGATGTTAAGCGCAATGATGTTGGTGGTTGGTGGTCGTGGCTGGCGGTGGTGGAAAATTGCGGTGGTTCGAGCGGTAGTGACCGGCGACGGTTGGTGCGACGCTTGGTGGTTTGCAGCGGTGGTTTGATATCGGAATCACTTATAGTGGTTGTTACAATGGAGGCGCGTCATGGTTATTGGTGGTTGGTCATCTATATATTTTTATAATAATATAATGTATTTTACCTATTTTTTACATATTTTTTATTAAATTTTATGCATTTTTTGTATTTTTAAATATTTTTTATCGTACTTGTTTTATAAAATATTTATTATTTTATGTGTTATATTATTACTAGATGTATTGGAAATTTTCTCCATTGTTTTTTCTATATTTATAATAATTTTCTTATTTTTTTGTATTTTATTATGTATTTTTTTGTTTTATAATAAATAT